>NC_045606.1:95512843-95877843 GCF_009762305.2 Zalophus californianus
GCAATACCCAAGCTGAGACCTGAATTATGCTATGTGGGAGGGCCATGGAAGATACGAGGATCAGCATTCCAAGCAGAGGGAAAAGCAAGTGCAAAGAACCCAAGACAGGAACTCCAAGGGCAGCCTGGTGAAGGCCAGAATCTGGAGCAGGCAGGACAATCAGCACAGACAGGAGCAAGGAGTTTATTCTAAATGTGAGGGCAAGTCATTAAAGGTCCGGGTGGAGATACACATTTGAGACGCAATGGCATTCAGACCTATTTAAAGTTATCAGTTGCCATGAGATCACTGAGCTGACAGATAGAAGGGGACTCAGAGGCAGACCAAGCAGAGAGGGGCATTTTCTTAATGAGAAATGAAGTTGGCAAAATGAATCAGTTGACTTCTAGGTAACAAACTTGTCTTAAATTTGTTTGGCTAATCCTGACTTCAGGACAGTGTTACCCCACCCCCCGCCCAGCCACAGTTTTCAGATTGCTTAGGTGCAAGTGTAATAGTGAGGTACTACCAGCATTTTCTTCTATTCATACTTTCTTCATTAAAAAATATGTTTATGGGTAAAATTAAACAGAAAACACAGCGAACTGTAAAATTTAAACGGTGACATTCTAAATAATATGTGATTGCCATAAGCATTAATGGTAAAATGGTAACAGCCCTGCACATGGCACGAGGTACCAAGACCTGATGGTGTAAGTACATCCGGGACCCATAACCCTGAACCTAATCCACAGTGACCTCTCAGGCTAAGTAAGCATACTGAATTGCCAGTGAGACATTATTTTAAGAGTGACCTCTAGGGGCGCCTGGCTGGCTCAGTAGTTAAGCATCTGCCTCAGGCTCAGCTCATGAGCCCGGGGTTCTGTGATTGAGCCCCTCGTTGGGCTCCCTGCTCAGATGGGAGCCGGCTTCTCATTCTCCCCCTGCCTGCTGCTCCCCCTGCTTGTGCTCTCTATGTCAAGTAAATAAATAAAATCTTAAAAAAAAAAACAAGGGACCTTTAACCTGCTTTAGTGAACTTTTTTGGATCAGTCAAAATCATTAATACTTACACACAGTTACAGATTACTTGTGGTAGAATTTACGTCCGATGGAGACTTCAGAGCTGCTGCTACAGTGCCCATGGTCACCAGTGCCCGAGGCTACAGTGCCCATGGTCACCAGCCCCAATCCACCCTGTGCACTGTTCCCCAGAAGAACTGAGTCAGAACTGAGGAATCCTCAACAACGAGTCCTTGCTGTGGTCTGAAATTTGTCCAGAAGTTACTTATTGTTTTAACAGCCTCTCCTTGATAGGTATTTTAAACTTTCTAAATCAATCTTATACCCAGTGCCTTACCTGCTGATGTTGTGACAGACTTACGGATAAAGATTCACGCCACTTATGATTCGTGCCTTCATCCAGAAGTGTCTTCGCCTTAATACCTAAGGCCACACCTCTCATTTTGATCTCTGTTTCTGGTTTTGAAGGTGGAGCTAAACATACCTCTCCTAAAAGCCCCCCACCTCTACTCTGGACCCCACCTTCCAGCCTCCTCAGGGATGGCACCTGCACACTGTCCCCGCCTGTCTGCCATTTCTCCCAATGGAAATTTCTCCCTGGATCTCTGCAGTTTCTCAGCTCTCTTTGATTTTCAACACAGACAAACCTCTTTTACATCCTGGACATAAAGGTCGCCTTGGTAACCAAACTCCATACCTATAGTTTTTCTTGAATCACTGATAAACGTCTTTTACAAAGGTTAATATATCTGCTGCCATTGTGCTCTCAGTATGCACTCAAAACTCCCTTCTGATCACCTTAAGAAACAGAAATCTGGCTTCCATCCCTACTAGGCTGCTACCATTCTGCATTTTCAAGACTGACCAAATTATTCCTTCAGGGAAATCCAACAATTTCACTCTCTTTTGCATACGATCCTACTGATTATTCTCTCTTTAAATGGCAGCATCTTTTTCAGATAACCTATACAATCCTTTCCTCTTCCTCGCTCACTGTACCTTCTTTGCCTTTTTTCCAGAATCCAGTATTTTTTACCAAACTGTAAATAAGCTTGTTTCCAAGCCTAAGTAATAACTTCACTAGTTACTTGCAGTTGACAATGCTAGAGAAATGTGGAAGCTCTGAATATGAAAAAGACAGAGCAACTTTGATAAGGAGTCCTATTATTAATCAAGTCATTTCAATGTCCAGTGTTAAGGATTTTACCAAGTAGGACGGGAACAAAACCTAAGGGGCCCACAAACTAAAGACATCTACAGTCTAGGTAAGTGGATAAAACAGAGATACAAAACAGGCGGGACAAACATGAATGCCCTTTTCACACTTACATGGTACTGTAAGAACGCCCTGTAGGACTCAGGAAAGCAGAACTACGAGTTCTTTGTTTTCTCTCTTTTTTGCAAAGCAAATCTAAGCTTCATGAACAGACACACAATGAGAGAACCAATTTCATCTGCCTTTGTTTTTATAATGATACTTGTTCTCAAATTATAGTTTTATATGATTTTCAACATCTATAAAAAGGGAACCAGGGGCGCCTGGGTGACAGTGAAGTTGATTTCAGCTCAGGTCAGATTTCAGGGTGGTGAGGGCACCTCCTGTAGGGCTCTGCACTCAGTGGTGAGTCTGCTTGAGAATCCTGGGCGCTCTCCCGTGTGCGAGTCTGCTGGAGATCCCTATGTGTGCTCTCTCTAAAATAAATACATAAATCTTTAAAAAAAGGGGCAGGGGAACAAACAAACAAAAGACATGTTTTAGACCTTGCCTCATAGTCACGGCAGTAAAGAAATGGGCAAGAGAACTCATCTAGGGGAACAGTGAGTTCCTTTAAAACCCCAAGTCCACCGTACGGTGAGATTTCGAAATTCAGGCCTCCATGGACCATCCCTAGGTAGGCCCCTCTCCAACACACACTCGCTCACACTCAAAACTGTCTCTGGTTATAATCACATTCTGAATGGCATCACTTTAAGCCTTATCAACTCCTGGCAGACTTTATAGCTATTTTCACCATTAAAATTCAACTTCTCCTTTACTATCCTAATTGTTTTAAAGGTTTATGATAAAGAACTCTTGCTTCAACATCTTTCACCGTAGTGCAGTTGACTCTGTTACAAAATTCATGTGGAGAAAATGCACATGCTGATTTAAACGAGGTTGCTAATGACAAAATATGCAAGGCACGATTCTAGGCCTCGTAGGAGGCATTGCAGGTAACAGGCACCAAATCGTTGAGGCGAATGCGTTCTAGTAAAGGGAGTAAGAAATCTGCACAAAGATGCTCACAGGTAAATACACAGAAGGGCCGCACAGCCCACTTTTGGAATTCAAAGGAAAGAGAAATCACATTTTGTAGGAAAGTTTCACGAAGGACATGATTTGAAGTGGCCCTTGGAGAGGAGTAAGACCAGTGGGAGACAGGGGAAGATGTTCAAGGGAGAACACACACTGGAAACACTGGGGGCTGGGCCCACGTCTTGGGGAGAAGGCATGCGCACTGGACCCCGAGTGCTTTTCACAGGCATTCAGGAGGAAAGAGCAGAAGAGTACAAGTCTGCTATGAAAGAGGGCTAACACTAGAGATGAAAGAGACTGAGATGATTTCGTTCAAAGTCACTCATTTCAAACAAAAGAGAACTGAAAACTTGGGGTAGATGAGACCAGTGCTCATATTTCTATTGGAATCACCACAGAACCAGGATGAGACTGAAGCCAGTAGCACTGTCCTTACCTACTTTGTCCAACAAGCACAAACCAGATTTCCCCGTGAGTCATGGATCTGTCCCATCCTTCTATAGGGGGTGAAAGTTATTTAGGTAATTCACATAGAATTAGCATGTACCAGGTAAGGCTGTAAGAAATAAAACTGCTTTATCCTTGTCTAACCCATATCAGCCTTTGGTGGGATACAGGTCAATTGAAAACACCACAGGTGTAAATTTGTATTTTTCCTAATTACATGCCACATTTAAACTGCCACTAATACAGCGCAAATAATTTTTTTTAAATGGCTAAAAATAAAAGTTGGTTATCAGTTGTAGCTGGCTTTTAAAAAAATCAGAAAGCCTTCTTGCTTGGATAACTTTTTTTTTTTTCTAAGCACATTCTTTAACACACACACACATATATACACACACGCAGAAGGAAAAACCAGATTTAGGGATAGTCGAGAGAGACAGGTTGTTAATTTGCAATTAAATGGGTCTAGAAAGCAGATGAGTCGAAAAGGCCAGTGGGATTTGCCCAAAGTGATCCTTGCAATTAAACTTCTGAGAAGGGAGCCAAAGGGTGACATGGGCACGAGGGCTTCTGAGAGACAGCAATACTGCTAACGAATCTTTATCAAAGAACAATTTATTGAATTGAGCTTCAACTCTGTCTCAGTATAAATGAGGAATAGCAATTATTTCCCATTCCTGGCTTCGCTGTGAACTTCTGAAGAGTGAGGACCCTCAGCAGGAGATTACCAACTCTAGTGATGCCACAGGACGTCCTCCTCCGCGATGTTCAAAGCACTTTCACACAGTGAACCACATCCCGGGAAACCTCTGCGAGACGGGTCCGCACAACGCAACGTCAGCCCCTGACACAGCTTTCGAACAAACACCCCCTGATTCTGGTCCAGTTACTGCTTCTCTTAATTACCAGCACGTAAGGAAGTGAGGAGATGGAGGAGGTCTCTGTGAAAATCTAAGTTGTTGGCATTTATAATCTGGACTCCTCCGTTTCTCTGTGGCTTCAGCAGCCCGTGTTCAAACTGAAGAAACTCTTGGCATCATCTACGAATCCTCAGGTGAGGGGTCCGAATGGTGTCCCAGTACCATGGAACCCCCTCATTTTAGAGTCAGAATCTGAACCCTACTGTCCTCTTTCCTCCACCTTATTAACCGAAGTAAACAGGTGCATATGTTTTTCTGCTGCACTTCAAGGAAAATTCAAGGTACAAACTGTAGAGAAAGAAGGTAAGTTATATGTTACATAATAATCTCCAGAGACTTGTTTTGTCAAGGGGTTTAAAGCATTGATTTGTCCCTCTTCTGGCTGTTTTTAAATCTCAGAGCCAGAGGATTTCTACCTTCTCTTGCTAGTTCAATCTTATTCCCCTCTCTGGAAGAGGAAAGAAGACTACAGCGTAGTTCCCTGATGCGTAATTAAGCTTGAGAACTTACCTCCTCTCTACGTAATTTGTATCCTGAGTTTCCCTTGAACTACAACCAAAAAAAAAAAAAAAAAAGTAAATGTTTCTTCACAAACTTCATTTGTGGTACACGGTTAGATAGAAAAGCCCTTTTACGCGGAGGCTTCTATTTTAGTCTGCATACTGGACATTTCCCCAGTTTGATCTCCCCTTCTTTTAATTTAAGCCTAGTATTCTCCAAATATTTTCCACCTTTTCCCAATTTGGCCTCCAAGCAATCTAGAGGACAGAGTGGCCGCTCACTGCTGAGAAAACTGCGTGCGATCTAAACCTCCTGCAACTAAGCCATCCTGCCCTTCTATCACTCTTCTTTCTTTTTCATCCTTTAATCTGTAGACGCTCAAAAATTCCATTTTAACCGTTTATCCTCCTTTGTGAATGCTAAATAAATCTTTTTTTTCCCCGTTGACTCTTTATTACAAGTATCTTGAGAACCATGGTCACTGACATTTGGTTTATAATCACCCAGAAATCATATCACGGTGAGCATAAATTACACCTGAATTACCCACTCTACAGAGCTGTGTGGGTTCTACCGTGTGACAGAGTGGAGAGAAGTGTCTTAGGTGGGGCTTGCAGCAGGATTTTAATTGCTAAGATGTTAATTTCTATCTCCTTCGTCTTTGATGTTGCCCAATTACAAGGAAAATTCTTTCATTTAGAGAAAGGAGTTTGAGATAGGATATTTCACTCTGTCCAAAGTTTTTTTTTTTTTAAGATTTTATTTATTTGACACAGAGAGAGAGACAGCGAGAGAGGGAATATAAGCAGGGGGAGTGGAAGAGGGAGAAGCAGGCTTCCTGCTGAGCAGGGAACCCAATGCAGGGCTCGATCCCAGGACCCTGGGATCATGACCTGAGCCGAAGGCAGACGCTTAACGACTGAGCCACCCAGGCGCCCCTCACTCTGTCCAAAGCTTTTAAAAACAGTTATGTAAATCATCAGTGATGGATCCATCCGATGTGCTGAGAGCACAAGGAACCAACAGTAATTTACCATATGCCATAATCATCCTGTTTTGTTTTTAGAAAACTCCCTACAACCTGACAACACACATTTATTAGGGTTGAATCAGCAACTATGAGGACTCAGGAAATATGAACTTGGACAATTCATTTAACATCCTGTGACTCAGTTTCCTCATCTATAAAATGGGGATAATAATACTCTGCATTAGTAAGAGGGCTGATGTTAAATCTGAGTGACGGTGAGTGTAGAGAAAAGAGAGATGGGATCCATGAAGGTGTATTCACAATGCAGAGTATGCTTATTTGGACTCAGTAGGAAATTATACCCTGTGAGCTATTCCCACCGTAAAAGTTTATTCACCTGCACCCCTTGATTCTTTGTCTACAATTCATGTAATGACCACAAGTTATTGCTTTCTCGTCTCAGTATATTAGCTAGATGGTTGAATGCACAGAACGCACATCTGAATCAGCACAAAAGTGCAACCTGGAGGAGGGGAAATGGAAGGGGACTTTTGAGCTTACGCCGAAGTCATTCTCATCCGTCAACCTGCCCACATAAATACTAGGAAATCAACTCATTTAAAAACTGGGGAGGCAAACCTGAGTTATAATAGTGTTCTTGAATGCAGGTCAGTGAAAAACTGGTCTGCTCGCAAATTCCCATTTGTCATATTCCCTACAAATGCACATTAATTGTTTTCATATTTAAATGCCTAGAATCAACCATAATAAATGTGTGTTGTCAGGTTGTAGGGAGTTTTCTAAAAACAAAACAGGATGATTATGGCATATAGTAAATTATTGTTGGTTCCTCGTGCTCTCAGGAGAATCACAAAAGGGCAAGGCCTTAAGAGAAGAAAAATCATTCATGTCTGGTTCAAATCCTACAACACAGAAAACAGAACCAGAGCTGAGTTAATGAAACATATTTTTAATACAGGTTTGTAGTAGGCCATATGTTATTAACTTTAAATGTCTGAAAATATAATACTGGCTTACAAACAGAATATTTGAAAATCCTTCTCAATGACAAAGTCTAAAAATAATCTTGCTCCTCTTTGTACTTTTCTCTCCAGAGAAATAATATCTACTGCTTACCAACACCACCACTAACTTTGCCTTCTTCATAAAAGCTGGATCCTAGAGTTTCCCAGGATTGTCATTTTGTGCAACAATTCCTCAGCACTAACATTCAGAACTTAACGAAAGCGGCCGTTTTGTGGTCTATAACCCCTGACTGACCAAATCTAGGTACATGCTAAGAAAACTCAAACTTGTAATATCTCATGGTACAAGCATGTGAGTGTGGTACAGGTGTAGGGGTGTGTGTGTGTGTGTGTGTGTAAGGGGTAGAAATAACAGCAAGAGAGGCATAAATAAACTAGTAGTTTGATGGTGTAGGTGTGCTCAGTTAATTCATTACTACCTACTTGATCTTTAATGACCTTTAGAGCCCTGAGACTAATAATATGTGGCTATAAAAGCAATATAAGGAAGAGTCAAATTTTCGGCCTTTTGTGTTTTCACCATTTTAATCTCACATCAGATTGTTGTCTGTTTTTTTTTAAGATTTATTTATTTATTTTAGGGGAGGAGAGAGAGAATCTCAAACAGACTCTGCAAGCTAAGCATAGAGCCCAACATGGGGCTCGATCTCACAACCCAGAGATTATGACCTGAGCCAAAATCAAGGTCAGACACTCAAAAAACTGAAACATCCAGGTGCCACTTTTGCCTGTTTTTGATAGAAACTCTCAGTTTCTTCATGTAAGTAGAGCTTCAAAGGCTAAACAAGGTAAGAAATATAAAAAGGATTAAAAAAAAAACCAAATATGTCTAATAAGAGACTGCTTACAACCCTCCAGCTGACTGGAGCTTCTGGCTCTGGCCTGTGCAAGTCGGACTTCCTGTGTGGTTCTCACGGATCAGAATATGGACTTGGCTAAACCTGACGACAATCCTTGGAACACAGAAAACAGATGGATGGAAATTGTTACCCTCGTTCTCCTCCTTTGTGGACACCAAATAAATTGTGCTCACATAATTTGTTTTGTTTTTATTTTGTCTTGAGTCTTTATCACAAGTTATCTGTGGCCAGATGAATGACAACACTGAAATTCAATTTCTCAACGGCAATATAAACAAGTCTTCACACGTTAGTTTTCAGGGTAACTGTAAAGATTCAATGATCTAATCACTATATTAAGTATTATTTCAGAAAATTATTTAATTCACTGAGTACAAACCTGATACGGGAGGCTGAATAATGGCCCCCACAATGTCTACACTGTAATCCCTGGAGCCTGTGAATCAATCACTTATATGGCAGGAGGAGTTTTGCAAGGTGTGATTAAATCAAAATTCTGAGATGGGGTTATCCTGGATCACTCAGGTGGTCCCAGTGTAATCACAAATTCCTTAAAAGCAGGAAGCTACAGAGTCAGCGTTGGAGGAAGAGAGAACAATGGAAGCAGAGGTCAGAGAGAGAGAGGTGATGATGCTATGCTGCTAGCCTGAAGATGGCGGAAGGAATCATGGTCAAGAAGTGTGCGCAGCCTCCGGAAGCTGGCAATGGTGAGCAAAGGATTCTCCATTGGAGCTTCCAGGAGGAAGGCAGCTCTGTCAATACCTTGATTTTTGCTTTTTTAAGCCCCATTTAGGACTCCAGCCTCCAGAACTTATAAGATAATAGATGCACTGCTTAGGCCACTAGTTTGTAGTAATTTGTTCCGGTAGCAATTTGAAACTGATACACTTGAAAACTTACATCATGAAAAATTTAACAAATATGGTTATTTTTTAATCTGTCAAACATCACTCACTTTAGGTTTATCTATCTTTAACTATATTTAGATCTGTTATCAAACATCAAAATTTCCTGCTGTGCGAGGAGGAGAAAGTTCTGTGCTAGGAGCTGAGACACCTGAGTTTTAGGTCAGCTCTGGCTCCAGGAAGCCGTGTGGTTTGTGAAGTCATTTTTATTTACTTACTTATTTTTGAAAGTCGTTTTTAGATGTTAGTTATTTCACTTAAAAATCATAGGTCTCAACAACTGATGACATTATTGTGATACTGTCATCTTGACATTATGATAGTATAATTTTTCTAGAATCTAAGTAAAGGAGATAGCATTCACACAGTCCGGCCCATACGTCATAGAAATTGTCATTTGCTGGCATACTATATAGAATGCATTAAAAAAAAAAACAAAAACAAGATGTAGTATCAACAAGACTTCTTTTTTTTAATAAATCCTACTAATAAAGAAAGTAATATTCTGCTATTCCCATAATGTAGTCCAAAGCATAAGAAATCACTCAATGCAGCCTAGAGTAATGAAACTGGTACACACTATTACATTTTAAAGTTTTACCAAATACTTGGAAATATTCAGTACTCTATAAATAGAAATGTAAGGCCTCCTTGAAAAACCTCTGTGAAAATATTTATTTGCAATTATGATCCTAAATTATATAGATAATATAAATGTAGTATTATAGGTATGGCTATTATGAAAAACACATCTTTCACCCCTGCATCACACATTTAAATTTACATAAATTTGTAAGTGAACTTTTTACTTCTGAGGTTTGAAAAGATTCTTACTGGAAAACTATTAATGAAGAAAAATCAATACTGAAATTTATAGCTAGCACTTTCCATTTATAAATAAAAATGGGCTATGAAAACATTAATGACTTTTCTAAATTAATCATATAAAGCCATGGAGACTGAAAGTCATTGATGGCTAACTAAATACAGAAGGGAGAAAATTTCTCTTGTCCATGTGTAGAGATATGTGATTTTTAAAAGAACACTTATAGGATATTGTATATAATTTTCACGTAAATGCAACTTCTTCCCCATAAAGTTGTGCTTGCTTCAATGTTCAGTGATCTATAGTCCTCTAAAGGGCCAGCTAGCCCCTGCTGTTTTTTAATTAGAAACAAGATGGCCCTGTAGTTCACCTTCCCTCCCGTCTCTTCTCTTTGTGGCAGTAAGCAGACAAAAGAGGGCTAAGGTGCAAGACACCACCCGTCTTTGGATCAGAACATACGCCAGGTTATCTCCCACAACCAGAGTTCCCTCTACGCTTTGTCCTTCCGGAGTCTTCATCCTGCCTGCTAGACCTACTTCCCTTGTGTCTTGCTTTTGTTGCCTTGGAGTTCCCTGGAGTTTCCCTCTTGAATGCCTAGACTTCAAGACCAGGTAGCAGTATTATCCTGACACTAAAACCAGTCAAAGACATCACAAAGCAAAACAAAACAAAAAAACCCTATGAAACAATTTATCTTAGGATATGGATACAAAAGGCCTCAACAAAATAGAAAACAGAATCCAGCAATATATAAAAAGAACTATACATCATGACCAGGTGAGGTTTGTCCCAAAGATGCAAGTTTGGTTTAACATCCATAATCCAACTAATGTAATACACTGTATCAATAGAATTAAAAAAAAAAAAAACACACACAAAAATCACATGATCATCTCAAGACAAAATTAACAAAAACAAAATCCATGCTATTTCACGATAAAAAACACTCAACAAACTATGACTAGAATGAAAGGTCCTCAATCTGATAAAAGACATCTGTGAAAAACCCAACAGCGAGCATCATATATATGGTGAACGCCTGGATGCTTTCCATCTCAGACAGGAACACGACAAGGACGTCCACACTTGCTGCTTTCAGTATTATTTGAGGTTCTAGCCAGGACAATTTGGCCAGAAAAAGAAACAAGAGAATCCACATCCATTTGCAGAGGACATGACCTTGAATATTTAAAAAGTGCTAAGAAATTCACTAAAACACCAGTAGTACTAATAAATGAATTCAGCAAGGTTGTAGGATACAAGATCAATTTATACAAAAACCAATTCTATTTCTATACACTTGCAATGAACAACCTAAAAATGAAATTAAGAAGAGAATTCCATTCACAATAGTATCAAAACAATACAATACTTTGGAACAAATTTAACAGAAGAAGTAAAAGCTTAGAATATGAAAACAGCAAGACTTTGTTGAAAGAAATTAAAGATCTAAATGAAAGTATCCCAGGTTCATGTGTTGGAATATTTAACATTGGTATAAGATGGATTTACTTCTCAAACTGATCGGCTGAATCGACATGGTCCTTATCAGAATCCTAGCTGACTTCTTAGAGGTCAATAAATTAAACAAATTATATAAACAAATTATGTCTCTGCATATAATCTGATAATTAAGTTCTGTGCTATTTGATCTACCACATTTTATCATTTCTAATGTGTACATTTCCCCCTCATCTCTGCAATTAAATTAGTATTTTTTCCTTAGTGAACATAAAATAATTATGCATCTTATAATCGATGACATCTTAAATATGATGAAATACAGTCATTTCACCTTTTTCTAAGCTCAAGAAAATGGTTTAGGGGTGGAAAACTTTCACTAACAGCTTCCTTTGGGGAAGACAGAGGCAAAAAAAAAAAAAAAAGCCATCCTGATTATCACCTTTGATCTCTAACACATGTGTTTTATGTAAAAATTTTAATAATATCTTTAATTCAATTCAAATTGGGTCACCAGTTATCAAAGAATTAAGATACAAAAGACACTGGGGCGCCTGGGTGGCGCAGTCGGTTAAGCATCCGACTCTCGTTGGCTTAGGTCATGATCTCAGGATCCTAAGATCGACCCCTGCACTGGGCTCCACACTGGGTACAGAGTCTGCTTAAGATTCTCTCTCCCTCTGCCCCTCCCCACTGCGCACTCACTCTCTCTCTAAAATAAATCAATCAATCTTAAAAAAGAAAAAGGTACAAAAGATACTGTCCTCGAATCAAACAGGAAATACTGATGTCACAGATTCAGAGTGCCATTTTTTAAGCACTGGACTAGAAAAGTAATAATTAAAAAATAATAATAAAGATACCTAAAAATATAAAACATCTCACACATTAGTGGCATTAGCTCACAAAAGGTTATAACCCAAGTGGGCATAGCTGTTGTTGAACCACGACACCTATAAGCCAGCAAGTCCCAAACTTCTCTCTCTCTAGCACGGACCCCCTCCCCTGCACTCCAGACTTAAAACGCTAACCGACCAGAATCGCTTTGAGTCGTAATGGAGTGAGAATTAAGGGTGCTTCTCACTGAAACTGCATTTTTACCAAGTGTAGTTTTATAGATCCATAAGCTGTTCCCTTGTTAGGCTGGCACTTAAAAATCCTCACAGAGAACTCCTGCAGAAAATCTTGGTACCTGTACACACTTCTATAAATTATTTTCCACTGAGATGAAAAATCTTTTCAAATGGTTTTCTTTTAATTTCTTCCCTTCAGAAATATATCACTTGGGTTAGATTTGAGTCTCTTTCAGTCAGAGCTATGAAATTATTTCATTCTGTCATTTATTTCTGTACTTTGAAAAAGCATAAAAGAAGGAACAATGAATGCATAATTTCACACTCAATTTGAGTGTTATAAATAAGAGGATTGGGCAAATGGAAGGCAATTCCATTTGATATTTTCTTAGGCCAAAGTGTAAAGAAGTTAAGAGCTCCATCCCAGAGAATTTAAGTTCTTCTTCCTAAGCCTTTCCATTTCTTGCTTTCCCCATATATGTGCCTTCCTCTTGTTTTCTTCTCTTTATCCCAAATTCATTTTAGTGATTTCTTTTTAACATGAACTTAACAACAACTTTTTATGGCAAGTCTTTCATTTACTAACTGGAAACAAGGAAAAAGAGCATTAAAGACTTGAATTCAAATTTTGAGTGCATCAATCCCTAATGATGAGAATTTAGGCAAATCACTGCCTAAAGGTTGGAATTACCATGTGTCCTTATCTGAAAAATGGGGATATCTGAAAAATTTACGCAAGCGATAAACTATACCACTTATCAGGGTGAAGGAAAACCAACTAGAATAAAAGAAAGGTTACACTTACGCATATGGTAGTAAAACTTTAGGACATCAAAGAAAAATGAGGTCTAAAAGAGTTAAGGATGATTATAAATGCATAAGAGTTAGTTTGCTTAACTGCAGATTCTTCAACAGCTACAACAGAAACCCCTAAGAATATGGCCAATAGAGAGTGAAAATAAGATTTTATTCTATATGTGTAGCTAAACTGTTCATCAAGACGGTGGACAAAGAAAAGACATTTCTTGATAGAAGAGCAGAGTCCTACTGATTCTCTTCTTCCTCCCTGACAGGACCTCGATTTCACTTGGGACGTCCATGTCTTCAGATACAAAACTGCCCATCCCAGCCTCTTCTGCAGGGAGGGTGGCTGCTGGGTAGTTCCGGCCATTGAGGCCAAAGACTAGATGCAGGAAGGATTTCTGGAAACAGCAGAATCCCTAAAGCCTTGCTTTCCTGCTACATGTGCTACCCCATCCTCCCCTCTGCCCTTTCGTTTGTCCTGATGCTGAACGGGGGACCTGAGGGGCTGAAGTTGCAATCTCTTACGATTTTAAGGCAAAGGCTGATGGAACCACAGAAGCCATGCCCTGGAACTACTTACCCTGTCCTTTGTTACATGAGGAAAAAAGAAACAGGCTTCTTTAAACCTCCTGTTGCAGTTAGTTATAACAAAGCACATTCCAATTTGTTATGAGTGAAGAAGAAAGAAAACTTAATTACCATCAAATATATGACTTGCTATAGAAAACCCAAGCAAATCTACACTCACATTTCTTAGGAACAATAAAAGCGGGGCGCCTGGATGGCTCAGCCAGTTAAGTGTCTGACTCTTGGTTTCGGCTTAGGTCATGATCTCAGGGTTGTGAGATCAAGCCCCACATGGGGCTCCACATGCTCAAGATTCTCTCTCCCTCTACCCCTCCCTCCTAGAAACAATAAGAGCATTCTGCAATATATTGATATAATATACTTAAATCAATTTTATGTCTGTCTACATGCCACCAAAGAGCTCAGAAAAGTGAAGCTTTTAGAAGGCGCAATTTACAATATCAACACAAAATATAGGGTTCCTAGAAGCAAATCTTATATAAGATGTACAGGATCTTTTGGACAAAATTTTTAAATTAATGAAAGCAGTTAAAAAGTTCTAAGTAAACGGAGACAGATATTATGTTTATGGAAAACTCGATCACGCACAGAAATTTTCTTCCTCAATTGTTGTATTCTCCCAATTTATCTATAAATGAAAAATAATTCCAATAAAACTTAAAATAGAATTGTGTGCGTGACGTTTGTCAAGTTAATGCTAACATTTGTGAAGATCGAAAAGCCAGGAATAACCATCAAACTCTGGAAGAAGAAAGTTGGGAGACTCCATTAGCCATACTTCAGTATTCATTACAAAGCTACGCTAGTCAAGGCAGTGTGGGATCAGTACAGAAATAAGTGTGTAAGCCAAGAGAAGAGACTAGAAATTCAGGTTTTCCCCCTGCACATGAAAACTTTCGGTTGGAGAAAGTAAGATAGATGGGGCTAGGGCAACTCGTTATCAGTAATGAAAAAAAAATCAGACCTCTAGCCCGTATCATACACCAAAATCAATTTCAGGTGCAAGAAAAGACCTAAAAATAAGACTTAAAACTATACTGTGAGATGTCTTTATGACTGTAGAGAAGAGAAAGATGACTTAAGACAAAAACTACAAATCCCCGAGAAGAGATGGATACATTTGACTGCCTTTAACTTACTAACCTTAATGTATACAAAAATGCAGTAAACAACTGGAAAAGGGAAAATACAGCCAGGAAAAAGATAATTAGGATCTGAAGGACTTCTGATAATAAGAAAAAAACAAATAGTCCAATGACTAAATAGGCAAAAGAAAGTGATCCAAAGAAGAAGAAACCAGCGCTGCAGGGTCAGTAATTACAAAAAGATGCTTTCCCTCAGTGGTAACCAGAGACCGTGATGAACTAGCACTGACACGCCTCAGATCGGCCAAAGTGATGAATTCTGACAATACCAAGAACTGCATGAGGACGCAGAGCACGGGAACTCTTGTATTCTCCTGCGTGAGTGTATGATGGCGTACCCACTGTCAGAGCCATATGGCATACCCAGGAAAGGTGAAGATGCTCTTGTCTATGACGCAGCTATTTTACTCCCAAGTATACACAGCCTAGAGAAACTCTGGGCCCAGACACCTGACCCAGAATGTTCACAGCGTACTGCTCTGAAGTAAACTACTGTCATACAGGTAGCTTCAACACTAGCTGTCAAGTTTCACTTCTGGGTGATGGGTACAGAGCACCTTTTTCAGACTTGTTTTAAAGACAGAACGTGATGAGAGATACTGCAAATTGAAACAGGTAAATCAGATGAGTTTCAGGACTTGTGGCATCACCGTTTAGAGTGGGTAAAGACTGGGAGACAGCCAGCCTCCAGACCCCCTGAGGGAGATTTGGGTTTGTTTGTTTTTTTGTTTGTTTTTTTAAAGATTTATTTATTTATTTTGAGAGAGTGAGGATGTGAGAGAAAGAGAGAGAGAGAGAGAGTACATGAGAGGGGGTTGGGCCAGAGGGAGAAGCAGGGTCCTCGCTGAGCAGGAAGCCTGATGCGGGAGTCCCAGGATCATGACCTGAGCCGAAGGCAGTCGCTTAACCAACTGAGCCACCCAGGGGCCCTGTTTGTTTTTTTTAAGAAAGGCAGACTGGCACATGCAGCACCTCATTTGGAGGTGTCTGGAATCTTGGAAGTTTGACTGCCCTCCGTTCTCCTACACATGGACGTTGAGAGCTTGTTTGGAGATCCTAGCAGGGGAGCGCTGCTACTCGTATACCCTTGACCTAAGAACGGTCCTCCTCTATAGGGGAAGGTCATCCCCTACGACCCAGTGCGCAGCTTTGGGAGGGATGCACAAGTCGCCGTGGTGAGGGTGTCAGCCAGATCAGCCAAATCCACCCTGGCGATCGGTGGGGTGACAGATGTCACAGCCAGATTGCCCTCCCATCCCTGAGGGAGATTTTGATAGGTTTCTTTAGAAGCACTTGCGTACTCTCCTTGAACTAAGAAGTGATCGGCACCTGGCTGAGTTACTGCGTCTCCTTTCTCCTTCCTGGGCCGTCTTGTCACTTCATAGGTGTGACTGACAAGTTGACATTGACCTCAGCACTCTGCTTTCACAATGACAGTGGGAGAAGCAGGGGCCCTGCCCTCTCAGTGGGAGAAATCTAGACACTGTTCTTCAAGCTGACACTGCATCATTTCCCAGCAGTTCTCACTACTTTTTAATGATGTAATATTACCTATCACAAGACCCCATTAAGTAGCTTTCACCACAGAGAACTGATGAAACAGTGTGTCTCAATTTTCTTGCTTTGCATACTCCATTAAGTTGCTATTTACATATTTTGCATAAAATTGTAGAAGAAAAATAATTATTTTAAAAGACAAAGCAATCTGTAAATATATAAAGAAGTAGTAGTACATAGCATTTCTGCAGGATTGAAACATTATCACGGACAGTAAGATTAAACGCCGCCTCATGTCCAAGGCCCCTTCCCAGAGCCAAACTCATTATACGGAATTAGGATGTGCATGTTACTATAGGACACGGGATCAGAGGATGTTCTAAGGAGCCCTGAAGAAGCCTGGATGATCGTCCGAGTCTTTCCCATCACTGTAAGAGAAAGGAAGCGGGGCCACTGCCTGGACTGCCAAGCCCTCGTTCCTGCTCAGTGCCCCTCCCGTCTCGGTGCCGGCCCTGAAAAGTGAAGTCACTGCCAGGTCTGAAAGGACTTCACCAGCATCAAGACTGGGTCCCGGGAACGAACGGAACTCCAAAAAGTACAGTTGTTTTAGGTTGGAAATGTTTTCAAAAAAAGTTTCTAATGGGAGCTCATGTCAGTTTCAGCTAAACAGTTTCAAAGGCTGTCACATATTTCTGTGCGCTAAAGCAGATCTTTCTCACCCTCCTTTCAAATTCTGATGAGCTCTCCAGACATTTGCCTCAAAATAGCTCTAGTTTTTCCTAATTGTTTCAGCAGTGGCTCATAGAAAAGTCTTTTAAAATATCTTTTTATCTTCAAATTATTTACTTGTTGAAATATTTATTTCCTTGTGGGAACCTCAGAGTTTTGCATGTTACAAAAGAATGACGTGGTTCTATATTTTAGTTTTTACAACCTTAGAGGTACTGGTCAATCAGGAGACAATCCCTCTGACATTCAACCAAAGCGCTTTGATTAAATTACTATCATTTTTAAAGAGACTAGAGTTGACCCATTTCACGAGCCTGATGGTTTATTTTGGAATCAGCACTTATTTCATGAAAAGATCCACCTCAGTTTTTGTTCCTTTCAAATCAGACAGTTTTAGTATAACTAGGACCTATTACAGTTAATAAGTACTGGGAAACATTTTAAAACTTAGTAAAAAGCAGCTAATCTTGTAAAATCTTTGACTATGAAAATAACTTGCTACTTTAGTTAAAATAGCTGCTTCTCTGGAAAAGTAAACTAGGTTTCAAGAACACATAATCATGAAGAAGGCTGGACAAAGAATTCTTAGATTCCATACCAGAAGTACAATCCATAAGAGAAAAAATATCACACTTCATCAAAATTAATGAATTTAGTTAATTAAATTTCAGAAAATGAAGATATAAGTCAAAGACTCTGAGAAAATATTTGCAAGTCATATATCTGACAAAGGATTCTATCTGGGATATATAAGGAAATCTTACAACTCAAACTAAAAAGGAAAATAATGCAATTAAAATATGAGCAAAAGATCTGCAGATGTTACTCCAAAGAAAATATACAAATGATCCATAAGCACATGAAAAGGTATTTTATATCATGTCATGGGGCGGGGCGGGGAGCAAATAAAACCACAACGAGATACCACTGCATACCCACTAAGATGTGTAAAAACAAAAAGATAGTAACAAATGTTGGTGAGGCTGTGGGAGAAACTGGAGGCCTCGCACATTGCTGGTAGAAATATGAAATGGTGTAGCTCCTCTGGAAGACAGCCAGACAGTTCACAGAAAGGTTAAACACACAGACCTACCTTTGACCTAAGAGTTCCACTGCTACGTATATACCAGATATATACATATATAGCCTATTGGGCACTGTTATACACACACACACACACACACACACACACACACACACACACACACACACTTTTTTTTTTTTTAAAGAAAGAAAACCTCCCTTTGTGCAAGGGTTTTACTTACTGAGGTTCCACTTTAGGCCTGTTGTCGTAACGTGATTGCAAGACTGTCCAACAGGAATAAGGCCACACCAATCACCTTCCATTCCAGTAGCTACATGCATTTTGTGCTTTCCCTGAAGTAGAGAAGGGATGATCATTAGCAGAGTGAAGAGAAAGGATAGTACATCAACGTGCACTGAAGAGCTGGTCCTACGCAACAGGTACCATCCCAGAACCTTAGGTGGTTATCATACGTAATCCTAACAACGCATTTAAGTAGTATGTGCTGAATAATCCCAGGAACTTTCACCTGACTTAACCCTAGTCACAATTTTGCAAGGTAGCTTATTGTTAATTATTACTTTTACACATGAGAAAATTGAAGCTTGCAGAGATTAAAGGTGCCCAGGACCACACAGATAACAAGGGGGCAGAATCAGGATTCCTACCTCTACTTGCCAATTCTAAAGACTGAACTGATTCCACATGCTAACGATGTAGCCCTATATGACAGTTCTAGGGTTTTAATCAAACACTTGCTCAAGTGTAAATAAAACATTGCTTCCTAAGTAAAATCGCTACTGTATCTCAAGACTTGGACTTCTAGGTTTCAGAATTCAATGTCAATCCTGCTAATGGTTAATCTGCTTCCTATGCCCATGGCTACGCTAGGGGATGCTCGGTGAGAAATACCTACCTCTACCAGGAAACAGTATCTACCTCGAGGAATGAGTATGCTTCCTCCATCTGGATTATGAAAACTGATAACATTTACTATGTTTTCAGGTTTTCAGTTTATAAGCAGGTTAAAGTTAAATGTAATGTTTAATCAAGGCTACAACATTTGCTTTTAAATAGAATACTTGGAAATTCCTCTTCTTCTGCAAAGATATGACTTTCCATTACTTTTGTATTGTATTCATTATCCTCAGGATATATGGTCTTTAGAGAAAGATACCTCAAGTCCTTATGGGGAAAATGCCAATGCACACATCTATTCAATAATTACATAAAAAAGATATTTTTAATAACTCACATAACTCTGAGGGGATAAAGATATTCTTTATTTTAATCAACTATTTAAAGCTTAATATATGACACATTGCCAGAGTAAGGTACTTACACCTCCTTTTACAGCATTTTATTCCAACTATGTCTTTTGTACCCTGTTATAGGCTCTGAGAACTTACTCTGCTGTATATAAGACCTCAGCATATGAGTACGCTTTGTCTTTAGTCAAAGGATTGCTTTTATTAGGAAAACAACTCTCTAAATTACTTATCAGTTCTTGAAATATAACATAAGTTCATATATATCTCTACCACTTATACAACTCATAAATATATATTTCTATTTGAACACTTAATCAGAAGGCATAAATTCAATTAAGAGGGCTTAAATATATTCAAACACAACGAATGTTTAAAGAAAACATAAAACATATTTGAATTTGATGCCCATCACTGGGCAAACGCAGGTAGACAAACACCAAGCAATGGATTAGATACACTTGGAGAAAAGTGGGTGGACTGAAAACACAAAACACTGTGAAAACAATGCCCAACAGGAAACAGAATTGGTATAAATTACAGAACCCATCAGGGGCTCCTGGGTGGCTCAGTTGGTTAAGCATCTGCCTTTGGCTCAGGTCATGACTTCTGGGTCCTGAGATCGAGCCTTGTGCCCCGCATCAGGCTTCCTGCTCAGCAGGGATGCTGCTTCTCTCTCTCTCTCTCCACCCATCCCCCATCCCCCCTTGTGCTCTCTCTCGCTCTCTCTCTCTCTCTCTCCCCCTCTGTCCCTCCCCACCACTCGTTCTCTAAGAAATAAAGCACCGACGGGGCCAGGCGGGGAGGCTGGGATGGTGGAGCACAGGAGGTTGTCAGGGTAGGGAAGCTGTTCTGTGGGACACGACCAATACATGACCTTATGCATTTGTCAAGACCCACAGAATCTATAACACAAGCAGTGAGCCCTAATGTAACTTAAGGGCTTTTACAAATAATAATATACAATACTGGTTCATCACCTGTAACACAAGTCCCCCACTAATGCAAGGTAATAGGGGAAATTGTAAAGAGACGGGATATATGGAAACTTTGTCTAATCGGCTCAATTTGCTGTAAACTTAAAACCGTTCTACAAATAGTCTATTAATTTAAAAAAAAAAAAAAAAAAGTCTCTCCGTGCCTTTCAGTTTCTCATCCCTTAACGGACTGGCAGCAATGTGATGGGAGGTCTGAAACCTCGGCCAGCCAGATGCGCGGTACTGCACAAAGAGAAACGTGCAGCTGCTCCTCAGCAACCATTACAACTTACGCGGCTTTTCCCCCTAAAAAACAGGGTTTTCTTTTTGTTAGTTTAAACCATGAGCTGCCTTAATTTCTTTGTACAGAATTTTTCCCTCAATTGGTTTACACTGACTAGCTTTGCCAGAGAGTTTGAGTATTGTTTCTCCCTACCACTCTCCCTTATAGAAATAACTCTCTCTGAAGGTATAGATGTTAAATATAACACAAATTATCATCCATAGATGCCAACATAACACACTTTGACAAATTCTGAAAGCCTCCTTCATATGAAAGGGAGTCTTGTAGAAATTTCTGATTTCCCTAGGAGTGCTTTGGTTTTAGCAGCAAAAGAACAGAAAGTGGTGGTGGCTTTTCATGTTGGTGGATCCTGACCTGATAAGGGCTGTCCTCCCAGGGTCCGCATCAGAAAGCACAGCATACCAGAGGGGTTACAGGTAACCCACAGCCTCTTGAGCACTGGGCGGCAGACAGCACCAGAAGGGCAGGAATGCTCACCAGGCCCAGAGGGCTATACTCCTGTCTCGGGTAACAGTGTCTTTGATAATGGGGCCCACTGTTAGAGACGGTAACTTCCTTCCTTATCAAAGAGGGATCGGTGTGTCATTGGGTTGTCTTTCTTTCAATGTGTTATAGTTAATCCCTATCTTTTAACTGAAGGCTTTCCTCCCTCTGTTTCTGGTCTACTTAACGGTTTGGTCATGGTCAGCTAAACACATTATGTCTGGTGTTCCCCCTAACTTCCGATAGAGAATGGTGAAGGAGCTGGGGGTGGGGTGGGGATGGGGGTGGGGGTGATACAGGTGATGGGGATTAAGGAGTACACTTGTAATGCGCACCGGGTGATGTATGGAAGTGTTGAATCACTATATTGTACACCTGAAACTAATATAACACTGTGTGTTAACTACACAGGAATTCAAAATTAAGAAGAAAAAAAAAGAATGGTGAAGGAAGTAAGGAATGATTTCTCAACTGGTGGACATTAACTCCCTAAGAGAAGATTCTTCAACTTGCATCGTATAATGCAAAGGAAACAGCACATATACATGTTAAGTTTTATTATCCCAGGGAGGGGATGCTGTTATAAAATCCACTGATTTAAATGACACAGTGGTAAACTTTCTTTTCTAGGCTTGCTATATATTCATTGCCTTCCTCATTATGTTAACATTCAACACACCTTGAAATTTTTAATCTGGGAATAAACTAGTTTGTGGACTTGAGAAGCTGCAGATATGTTTTAGCCTGCAGTCAGTATTTTTCTTCTGTTCCACAAAGATGCTTAGCCATAAGTGAATGGTCTTTGTGTTCATAAATAGGCATTAGCTTTGTATGGTTAAAGGAGGGCAATATTATGCTTTTCTCCTATACCTTCAGTCTGTGTGACATCTTTAAATAATGAACAACAAAAGGAATTTTTGTTTATTCCTCAGATTTCTCGATTCGTAATATATGCTAGCCGGTATGTGATTTGACATAGGCAGGCATACAGCCTGACATTAAAGAACTTCCCCAAAGATTTATGCTATTACTGGAGACTAGAGGCACATGAACTAATCACTGACTTCCATCTATTCTCATGAATCATTGCACAGGTTTCTGCTCTGTCCCCTGTTCTGAGCTAAGATAACTCTTTGAAGTCAAAGGCAGTTCCTAATAGTAAAGATGGGACAAAAATCAATCAGATGGTTTGCTTTTCCAATCATGGTTATTTTTAACATATTAACAACCTTAATAAGGTATGGAATTGTAATTTAGTGGAAGGTAGCAAAGCTATTGCTTGGCACCTGTGCTGGTAATCATACTTATGAGCATGTTAAAGGCATGAGCATCATGAGATCACTTTTGCTAGACTGCAATGTCAACCGAGAGCAAAACAGACACAAACAGATACCTAATGAAAAGGTAAGAAATCATTGTCACTTTGCTTGTATTATGTTTCTTCTTCGCAAATGACTAAGACACCACTGAGAGAAAAGATAAAGTACATCCTAGATTTTGCTTTTGCAAAAATATCAAACAATGAGCCATGTGAATCATTTACCTCTCTAAATCATTAAATACAATAACTATGCCAAGTTTTATGCCAAGAGATCTTTGTGTGGATCCCACAAACTCAGTAGCAGTTTAACAAGATCATTCAAAAGCAATCGAACACAGGAAGAATACATTTGACATACGCCTGCCTATGTCAAATCACATACAGGCTAGCATATATTATGAATCGAGGAATCTGAGAAATCTTCTATTTAGTGCAGAAGATTCAGGAAGCAGGTGCTCATGTCAGTTATAAAGTGGATGACCATTCATCAGATTGCTGTTAATGCTGCACTTGCACCCTGTGGCTAACTGCTGCTAAGATTTCTGGCACACAGAAATATATACCACCGTATACTGATTAAACACAAGGATAACCTCTGGTAGTTCATTTTTCATTAGTTTGTCCAGGTACTTAAAAAATTTATCAACAAACACTGCAGGAAATTAAACAGCCTGCAGGAAGGAACAGGGAAAGGAGTGGACGGAGGTATCCACACTATCCTTGCCAGGAGAAGAGGCTACCTCTCTCATGCACAGACCTCTGTGATGGTGCATGTGCACGCTGAGACTGTTCACGTGACCGAAAGCCCTCAGAAGAGCAATGGTCTCCCCAGTGAATTTGTAGCTGGCTATAAAATCTCGGGAGCCAGAAGACTTGTATCTTTACTTTTATGCTGCTTCACAAGTGTAGAATTCAAAACACAAGTGTACTGGTTTTATTCAAAATAGTCTGTAATGAATTAATGTTACATATAAATATATTTACATATTTTATTTAAGAGATTTCCTTTTGAAAATTCATTAATACCTTCTCTGGATATAGATTTTAGAGTTTCCAACCATGGCAGAAGCACATTTTCCAAAGCGCATTCCAAAGAACTTGACTCCCAGGATTCAGGTAAGATTGGAAAGATTCTCCTCTTGGAAGTCACAATGCACTTCAGCATGGTTAGATGTTCTAGGTAGTTTTGTAGCAAAGAAATGCTGCTTACCTGAGTGAGAGCACCCCACACTTACCTGACTACAGATCCTCCTCCTGCCCCTCAAATAACACCTCATAATTACCCATGGAATCTGCATTTCAAGAAATCCATGTAGGAAAATACTGATTCGGAAGAGTTATACACACTGTATCCCAAAATATCATATTTTGGTTTAATATTTCCACAGCCAGAACATTTCAATGGTATGTTCTGAAATTAATAACCTCCGTCTGATTTTTGTTTTGGAAACTATTGGATAACCTCAGGCTGAAACTGTGTGTTTTGACATGAGGTAGACTTACTCTCTGATTAAAAGGTTAATGACAATATACTGGTTATGAAAAGGAAGCCTTCTGCATGCTAGTTAAGCTAGTTTATTGATTCAAAAGTCAAAAATATTTATGAAATACCTACTACTGTTAGAGATAGAATACTATAATGATAGGCTAATTGCCTCATTAGTCCCCAACACTAGCCATTTCGAAATAAAACTGATGCAATCGATATTTATCCATTCTCTTCTGTCTGTACTGATTTTTTTTTTTTTTTTACCAGGCAACCTATTCTTACACCTACCTTTTATCCCAGTCAGGGGAGATAATCTGGTGAGTGCCCTCACGCTCAAGTGTCAGAAACCTACCCTTGACTCCTCCCACAGCTACAGACGTTCAAAACGTCTGTAGTATGGGGGACAATACTTACCCCAGAAGCAAGCGTTCTCACAGGACAGGTTATGCCAAAAGATATATTTTGAGTTAGAGTGATGGTAGAGTTTTCAAATAGTTTCAGAGGACTGTTGTTATTCTAGTTAATGTACGGAATGGTCAGGACTGTCCATGTTCTGTCTATTACTATCCTGTATCTCTATCCTTAACCTGGACAAACTTCTGAGCAAAGGGCAAGCTCCACATTTTTATGAAAATTCCTTGTGTCTTCTAGTTAACATGGATGATTTCCTTCTAATGGCTACCATCTTTATACTAGCATTTTATTACCATACTTCATCTTTCAAACAGGTTCATGTTGTATCCTTAAAAAGAATAAAATGTATTTGAAGGCTAAGACCCCTGCCTTTTATTTCTGTTGGATTTATAGCACAATGGAAGAAACATATTAAGTGTCTAATAAATATCTGATTCATCAATGGCTTAAAGCAAAAAGTATTGATAAAAATATGTCAATACGCTTAGTAAAATCTTTATCAAAGTTTGAGCAGATGAGGGATAGTCTAGTTGAACTGAAAGAATTCACTACAGACATGTAGACTTCTTTGTGTAGATAGTGTTTGCCTAACTGGATACCAGGACAGAGGCACACACCACCAATAATTATGAGCACTTGCCAACAATACTTGAAATACACTCAAAGATGTATACAGAGCACATATTTTATGTTTGTGTGTAAAATGGTGCTTACAATACTATCTCATTGTGTTATTTTGAGGGCTAAATGAGATAACACGCATAAGGTGCCAAGAACAGGGCTTCAAACTTTCACGTTACAAAGTGATTTACTTGCTCTTCTTCCTCTGTCAGGTCATCCAAGTTTAAATGGAACACAAGTTTTCCTTCCACTCTTTTCTGCTTTTTATTTTATAAAAGCCTAGGAACTTTGTCCCAGTAATTTTTGAAGGAAAATAAATGTGATTACTCCTAAGACTAATCTGAAATATTAGCAGGAAGGGAGAAAAAGAAATTTTTTTCTTTAAGAATTTTATGTTAAACCTTCATAAGGCTATCTCCATTTGCTCTACAAAAGCTCTAGTTTTTAGTAAACTTTTTACAAAATGTTCCCTTATTTTGAAATTGTCCTTTTTACATAAACATGAACTTTGATCACCAATTTTAGAAAAGTTCTAAGAACTCCTTCTGAGGTCTCATACCTAGTCATCACATCTAAAATGCAATTCTTTGTTTTTGGAAAGCTCGATATGAATTAAGCCTACTACTAAGGTAACAGGAGATCCTCTCTCTCTCTTTCTCTTTTTAAGATTTTATTTATTTGAGTGAGAGAGAGAGAGAGAGAGAACGAGTACGGGAGCGCATGAGTGGGAGGAGGGGCAGAGGGAGAGGAGGGACAAGCAGACTCCCCACTGAGCAGGGAGCCCACTGGGGGAGGGTGGGCCCTTGATTCCAGCACCCTGAGATCATGACCTGAGCTGACGTCAGAGATGCCCCGGAGATTCTCTTTTCTTTTTTTCAGTGCAGGCAAATAATTTAAATACAATTCAATTCAGACTCTCAATCCACTGGGCTTATTTTTCGAATTTTCTCATAATTGGTCAAGGGTTGATGAGAATAGCAGCACTGCAATATATATATATCAACTTTCCTCCCTGTATCATGAACCACCCCAACCTTCCTTCTATAAAAGAGATGTCTGTAGAGTCTCCTACAACAGTCAGCTCCCCACAATAACTCAGGCACCAACATTCTCCTCTTAGCTGACCTCTCCCTTTTGCCAGGCTCAAAAAACCCCATCCCATACTCTTCTCCTCTCTCTTATCCCAGAAGCTGCAAGTCATTAAGACTGGTAGGGGAGTGAAAGGGAAGGAGAGAATTCCCGGAACGATCCTGTTCATTTTCCTATCTGAACAGACTCTGGGAGGTGTTCCGCTTGCAGAGATGCAGCATGGCTGATGTTCAGCATGTGTGTCTGAGCTGGGTGTCTAGTTTTTTTTCTTTTTTTCCATTCATGTTCACAAAGCTCACGGGATGTTGTTAGTGCTCCTCAGGAAGGGGGGAGAAAAAGACAGCTCTGCATTTATCTCAAACCTCAGTGTGACTACCAAACTTTATAAACTGGAAGAAATAACGAGAAAGCTCCAGTTAAAGAGAAAGAGGAGAAGTGACATAACAATTTTTGAATATCGGCTATGTCCTAATATTCTGCTGGGCACCCCAATTCCCACAACAAGCTTGGGTGGTAGAGTTATTACTAGGAGATCACAGACTCAGTACAGTCATTAGCTTGCCCAAGATCACTCAACTAGTAACTGGGAGATGCGGAATCTACACCTCAGTAATGGCATCATTTTAAAGTCTACTTTTTTACTACATTATCATATTTTTCTAGGCTTCTAACTTCAAAAGCCTATCAGAATATGTCATTCCTTTGCTCCTCTTCTCATTATTACTTTTTCCTTGTATTCAGTGTCCAAGTTAAGCTTTTGCATGACCCTGTCCAAAGTTTATCGTAAAAAACAAATACGTGAGCAGTAAATGAAGGAATAAATAAGCAAATGAACAGCTATTTTCCTTGACTTCACCCACCTATCTTCGACATTCCCCATTCTATTTACACGTCCTCATTCATTCACTTATCCTTTGTTAGTGGCTGAATATAGGGAAGGCGCTGATAAGAGTGTATGGGGCATACATTCGTATTTTCAAAACATGCCATTGAGTTTTCCGGAAGTTCACAAAGAACAGTGCAAGCAAATTAATGACTGCGCTAAGAATAAGGAAAATTAACACACAAAGTCTTTTTAAAAAGATTTGACTGCTTTTAGTCAGGAACCAATAGGACAATCTTGTTTCTTCCCTAGATCCTAAAATAGTAATGGAAGCAGTTGGTTTAATACTCAGACGGTACAAGTTCCAAGACTCAGCTCAAACACCACCTCCTCCATCATCCTTCTCCAGGGCCCTCCCAAACCCACCACCTGGATACCTGCAGACTCTGGAGGCTCCACAGTGCACTTTTACGTCTAACTCTCTTACTGGAAAGTCAACACCTCAAGGAGAGAAGCCATGTCTCATTCATTTTTATATCTTTAAAACGGTGTACATTGTTAGACAGATAGTAGGAATACAATAAATATTTATCGGAAAGCGAACACTAAGCTCAGCTGTTTCCATGAAAACTACTGTCAACCTCTAATTTATGTGATAGCTACCACCTCACTATCCTAGGTCTTTGTTCTTCTTTACATTAAAACCCCTAGATTTACTGTTTACTAATTCACTATTTCCATTCCTCGCCTCCAGTTCTCTTGCATTCACTCCAGTTAAACTTTTGCTTACACCTCCCTATTGGCTATCATCAAGATAACCAATGACCTTCAAATTGTTAAGCCCAATGGCCAATTGTTAGTCCTCACCTTCCAGCAGAATTCGCAATGCGTTATTACTCTCTCCTCCTTGACACGCCATCTTTCCTTTGCTCGCAGAACACCACACTCTTGGTGCTCCTCCTCACCCACAACTTCCTTTGCTGTGTCCTCCTCTTCGCTCCAGATCCTCAAAGTGTGCTGTGCTGAGGCTCGGTCTCTTAGTCCCAGCTATAGATCCTCTTCACCAACTGATCTACAGTTGTGCCCTTTGTGAGCTTAACCATCTAGATCCTGGCAAATCCCAAATTTGTATCTCTGAGACTTCTCTAACTCTGTTCCTGAACATCCAGCCACTCTTTGACACAATCTGATCTTTTACCTCAAACCCACCCTATCTTGATCTAAGCTGATATAGACTCCATCTTTCCAACTGCTTTGGCAAAAAGTTTTCCTTCTTTTCTTATACCCATAGGAAATCCTATTGGCTCCCTATTCTCAATATACCCAGATTCCTATCACTACTCATAATTTCATTTACTACCACTCTATCCAAGTCCCCATAACAAGATCTCCCCTATTCTCAACTCAGCAGCTAAAGTGATCCTTTGGCGAAGTCAAGTCAGACCTACCTACCTCCTTACTGACCCCTCAAGAGAAACACTCCTAGCTTTCTGGAAGCTTTCCATTTCCCTCTTCTAACCCCTGAGAAGGCTAGCTAGATTTTAGGTTCTGTCCATGGAGTGGCTCTGAGAGAAATGCTGTCATTATTAATGAATCCTGGCTCTGAGCTAGCCTGAGGGAGCCTGTTATATGCACAGCACTGTGGTTCAGGGCACAGGGGCTGAAGAAAGACTTCATGGATCTGAATCCCTTTTCACCAGGTTTGTATTTCATTTTCTTTATCTATAAAACCGGAACAAAAGGATTGTTGAGGATTAAATGACTTGCTATGTGAGGTACTTAGAATAGTGCCTGCCAGAGAGTGAATGTTCTATAAACATTCACTATTATTAAAAGGATTAAAATGGGCAACCAAACAATGCATTACTTTCAATTTTAGACAGTCAATTTACTTGCCTCTCATTGTTCGTGTCAAGAATGTTAGGATAATTTTGTCTTCTGAAAGTAGCCTGAAAAGTACCCCATTATATATTATGTGTTGGTAAAATGTTGTAATAAATATACCTTTCAAGCTAGACAGATCATAATCTTAATTGTCACAGTATTTTGGTACCTCTTATATGAGGCAAGAGTCTTCAATATGAGAAAGGTGCAAGTACTGATTTTTGCAGGGAAGAGTGGATAGTTTTTGATGTCCTGAGGTAAAATCATGGTAAGATTTCTTGATAAATATGCTTTAATGCAGCTTAGCTTTATAGTTCTGTGCTGTAAAGATGATGATTATCATGAAGGCACAGTGAAGCATACTAGGTGTGATGCAGCGGGTTTGCAGTAAGGAACAACTGATAACACGGCAGTCTTCATGTTTGTTGCAAATCAAGTGCGTTGCACAACAATCACCCTCATAACTGAACCACCTAATCTTTCACCCTCTCCCATTCATACAAGTCTGTGTGTTCATGTGTCTCTTTTTCATATTTCTCTGTGGTAGTCAGTCTCCAAAATGGCACCCAATGAACCCTGCATCCTGGTATTTATGTCTTTGTGTAGTGATTCCCCACAATGAATAGGACAAGCTTGTGTATCAACTGGGTCCTGAAGAAGTGTTGGTGTGTGACTCCTAGGCTAGGTCATAAAAAATTTGACAGCTGCCCCCTTGCTTCCTTGCTTGCTATTTTATAGGTCACTTGCTCTGAGGGACGTCAGTCACCAAGTCATGCGGACATTAATACAGCTGTAGAGGCCCATATAGAGAGGGATAAAGCTGTCTCCCTCCCCATCCAGCTAGCACCAACTTGCCATGTATATATGAATGACCTGCCTTGGAATCCTAGGACTGATGCCCAAGGCAACTGAACTTCATGAGACCCCAAGCTTAAAGCACCCAGAAAAGCCCAAATTCTAAACCTGCAAAGAAACCTTGAGATATAATAAATGTTTACTGTTGTTTTCAGTTACCAAGGTTTGTGGCAATTTGTTACACGGCAATGGATGACTAATGCACTCTCGATCTCTTGCTGTCCCTTTCTGGGTGCCTGTGTCTGCATTGCTTTATCTTTAGATCCCCAGTGCTTTTCCTTTTCTCATTTCCTGTGCCCTCTCTACTTCTTTTAATGTCCATAAAACAGAATAGACAAATATATATATATATTGTTCAGAATAGAGTATGGAAACAAAAGTGGAAGTATGACAAGTGGTTTCCACAGGAAAACTACCAGCTTTTCTTTGCCCCCTTTTCTGTGGGTTATTGGGACTGATTCTCCCTCATCTTTATTCTTTCTTAAGCTACCAACTTGGGGAAGGGGAAGGGTGAAGTTAGAGGCACAAAATTTTCCCCAACAATCATTAAATTTCATCTTAATGAAATTAAGATAACACAATCATAAAAACAGAACATTTTTGCTTAACAACGTTACATACATTCCAACTCACTGTACTATATGTGATTATTTAAAAAGACAACATCAGAACCAAAATGAGCCACATTTTATAATGAATTTGGCATTATAAGGAAAAAAGCATTAAAATAATGTACATTAACTACCTTACACTCCTATCCTAAAGGTATTTAATATCATTCAAACAAATGATGAAATGTGACCAAATAGTTACTTTATTTCAGAGAGAGAGAGAGACAGAGTGCAAGCATGAGCCAGGTGGGTGGGGGCAGAGGGAGAAGCAGACTCCCTGCCAAGCACAAAGTCCTGATGTGGGACTTGATCCCTGGACCCTGGGATCATGACCTGAGCCAAGGACAGATGCTTAACCGACTAAGCCACCCTGGCGCCCCCCAAATAGTTATTTTAAAACTGATCTGGAGGAAAAAAAAAAATTGATCTGGAGGGGCGCCTGGGTGGCTCAGTCGTTAAGCATCTGCCTTCAGCTCAGGTCATGATCCCAGGGTCCTGGGATCGAGCCCCGCATGGGGCTCCCTGCTGCACAGAGAGCCTGCTTCTCCCTCTCCCACTCCCCCTACCTGTGTTCCCTCTCTCAGTGTCTCTCTCTGTCAAATAAATAAAATCTTAAAAAAAAATAAAATAAAATAAAATAAAATTGATCTGGATACTATGAAGTTTCCAAAATTGGATCCTCTAATGCCAGACATACTTCAGGAGAAACACACAAGAGGCTGCTTCCTGTGTTCTCTAGCTTATATTTTCTACTCTTCTAATTTTTTTTATACAATAAAAAAATTTGTTTTAGTTTTGCTGGTACCAATTTATGGTATCCTAGAAACTCCACAATGATGGAAAAGAACAGGTACTCACAACAAAGCAGAATTACCAACATATTTATGGCCTTATCATTTGACAGGGAAGGTCAAAGCTTCTCTGAGTTTATTCATAACCCTGCGCCAGCTTTCAATTCTTTGAAAATTGCTCCTTGATACCCGGCTTCCATGAAATCACAGAGAGTGGCAGCCACTCTCTTAAGGCATAAATCAGATTCTAAATAACTGATAGTACTTTTTTCCTCTAGACCCGGACAAGAAAGGCACAGCATTTTCATTGTTGAGTGCCAACACCTAGAAAAACCAGTGCATAAAGGATGTTTTTAGGTTTTAATTTCTAATGTCATCTGTAAGAAAACAGTCTTTGGGATTACAAAAAATAAAAGTCCTACTCCTGAATGTCATGGGCATTTTAATATCCTCTCTTCTTTTATTCTCCAAATCCAAATTAAATACTGTCGCAGACTCAGTGACTGTTTATCATGATTACCGCTCTCATGACTTTGTTGTTCCAAACTCAAAATGTGCAAGCTGGGTGGGGTTTGGGCATACTATAATACAAGCCAAGGACACAATGGGAGTGAAATAGATAGGTGTATATGCAACTAGCTACACAGAATAAACAAGTAAAATTAAAGAGAGATTTTTTTTTTTTTTAAGTCAGGACAAAATACTTACAAATTTTTTTCTGTATGATGTCAGTAATTCTTTATTGCAGGGAATATTAAGAAATAGGTCACGGGAAGCCTTTATTCTAATAACTAGTAACACTAGTTTTTAATATTCAGCATTTAACATCTCAGCCACAGAAGTTGGGCATTTTCTCTGAGATATACTGATGCACCTCTTAAAGGGGCTGAAAACAACCCCATGTGAAAAACAGTTGAAAACTTGGGATCTTTAACCTGCATACATGGTTTTCAATTAATGGGTTATCTCTACTTATCTATGACAATAATTCAATGACGCTTTCTCATTTAGTTGTTTATCTTAATAAAAGTTAGTATAGCTCTATTAATAGCCACCCAGATGACTGTTTTATGAGGACGCTAACATTCATTGTCAGTCACTGTGTTTCAGCTTATATTTATCATTGTTGTCAGCAACAGCAGTTCCAAGGGAAGCAGGTGCGCCGGGGTGAGAATCGGTACCGACTCAGGTCCGACTATCTGGATCTGATGCTCTTCAGCCACGTATTGGCTGTGTGACTCTGGACAACTGAACTGATCTCTTTCTATCTCAATTCCCTCATCTGTAAAATTGAGGAGCTACTATCTAATATCACAAAGGTGTTGCAGGGGTTAAGTCAATTGTACACATGAAGCACTTAGAACAGTTTTCAATAAATCTCAGCTACTTCGTGGTCATTATTTTGTCATGGCAAACAAAAAAAAAAATGGATGAGGTAGGTTTAATGTGTGAACGATGTGCCTGTATCAGGGCAGGGGCTCTGTTGTTCATCCTTAATTATTACTTAATTTTACTAGATAAGCCAAGAGAGAAAAAAGACAGAAGACGTTACAATTTCCATGTGGTGCTTTTATATGAAACACATTATATAATTTCACCTCTGTCTACATCAACCCTTTCCAGCCTCAATCTCCATTCTAAGGCCAGTCTACACAGCAGTGTGACATCACTTTCTCAGGATCTCCAGGCTACTGTGAAAACACAGACCAAGTAGCGGGCATAGAGGCTCTTACACAAAAGGAAAGCCAATATGACCAAATCATTATTTGTCTTAAAAATGCCCTAATTGCACTGCTTTATTTTACATCCTAGCACCTCCCTGGATTCCACAATGCACAGTGCTGCTTGGTTTGGTATCTAAGTAGCATTCCATATGTGAGGCCTCATCTTCCAGCAATAAGACGGACACCACAGTTGGCCTAAGGCGTTATCAGGGCAATGTAATTTTGTGGTCATTTTAAATCCTTAATGAATTTTTAAATATATTACTCACTTTTTAAGTGAATTGTTCAATTTTTAGAAACATTGGTCACTGAAGTGACAGGAGCTAGGCTGCCACGTGTCAACGGTAGAGATAAATTAGGACTCCTCCTGTAGGAACCGTCTTACCCAACCTTCTGTCTTTTCCTTAAAAGAGAACGTAACATGAGATAGCATAAAAAGAGAGTTTTTAAAACCAGGCAGTTTTCTCCCCATTAAAATTGTTGCTATTTACGTCCCCCTTCTGAGAGCAGAAGGTTGATGCCTTAGTAGCTTTGAGTATTAATAAACGACCTCATTCTATTCTTTAAATAACTTAGGAAAAAATGCAATCTGAAAGGAATGATAGTACTACTTCCTCAAATGAGGAAAGTTAGCATCTAAATGTTAACATAAATAACATACTTTTGCAAGTGAAAGAACGATATATATGACACATATGCTTTTAAACCTAAGTAGCCCATTTTAACCTGCCACTTCTCAGATACTAATGAATAAATAATATTTCCAGCCCTTTCTCTCCCAGCCCAAACTTATATACTAAAATAGAATCAATTAAAAAAAATCAGAGTAATTCTGCTATATGAGAAACCAGCATGGTGTGGCAGAGGGAAAAAGCTCTGGGCTGCGCAGAAAGAGCACAAAATTAAGGCCAATATAATGTTTTACGGCCTCACAGAAATCAGGTTCTCTAGGCCCATCTGAATATAATAAAGTACTCCTCACTTGCCCACTGTGATTAAGTGTGTTAATGCAAGTGCAACATGCCCAATGTATTCTTCTGGTATTTCTTACCGAAAGGGAAACTTATATTCATCTGGTTTTAAAATAAGGTAAGATGCAGAAGCTAATAACCTTACAGAGAGTGTGGAGTGACGGGAAACAGTGTACAAGAACCAGGGCAGAACAGAATGGAAATTTCCTGTAGGTGGGGGCGCTCAGAGCTCTAGCGGTGCCTGGAGGAGCCGCTGGAGTGGAGATGGGTCAAGATTTACCATTTCAGACCTTAAGTCTAGGTTATGACAAGTCTTCTAAGCACTTAAAACTTAAATGAATATGGAGTGGATAATGAGATTTTTTTTCTCTCTAAAATGTAAGTCTGATGAATGATGCCTAAAAGTACCACCAGTCATTTTTATGAGTGCTCAGCTCAGCAATATAGGCTTTTTTTTTTTTTTTTTGTACCTAAAAGAAAAATTTTCTTTGTTTTGGCTTCTCAAGGATGGTCACACATCCCTTGTTGAAAGGAATGTCATCTCTATAAATTTATATAGCTACGATAATATAGATTCTTCCTAAATAATAAAAAGTAAACTGTGAATGTATCTTAAGGTATAAAACCATGAATTTATATTAATAACTGTATATCTTAATTAGATTCTTCATATTATTTGCAACAACCAAAAGGATTACTTCTACTTAAAATACATGTATATGTGATAATGAATTGGTTATGGTTTATAAAAAGATAAATGATAGATGGATCTACAATTGTGTATAACAGAGATAACTTATTTGATGAAAATAAAAAAATAAATCTTTAAAAAATTACAATCTGGAGGAATCTAGAATTAATAACCGTTGTGAGTGAGCCTTCAAGAGAAAAGAAAAAATATATTAGCATGATTGACTTAAATATTTTTTGTGTCATTTGCAAGCTCAGAAGTTGCCAAAGATAAACTTCTGACAAGAACTGTAAAGTGTCTTGTTTCTATTCAAGAAAGCATTTAATAATTAAGGTTTTGCTTTTAAAAATAATAATCCTGAGATAAAAACTATTTCCATGTTTTGAAAGATACACATTTGCATACCCACGGGCATGTTTTTTCTCATGGAAGATGGTCCTGAAACTATAATATTCAATACTTGACAACTAAATCCCATGAACATATTACAGATTTGCTTCAACACTATTTTTTTTTCTTTAAAGATTTTATTTATTTATTTGACAGAGAGAGACAACAGCAAGAGAGGGAACACAAGCAGGGGGAGTGGGAGAGGGAGAAGCAGGCTTCCCGAGGAGCAGGGAGCCCGATGCGGGGCTCGATCCCAGGACCCTGGGATCAGGACCTGAGCCGAAGGCAGATGCTTAACGACTGAGCCACCCAGGCGCCCCAAAACTATTTTCATCTTCAATTTAAAGATGAAGTCACCTTGAGTATTTCTTATAATTTCAATGTAAAATGGAGGGAAAATCATGTATACGAGGCCTTGAAACCAGCCAGGAGAGTCAGAGGGGTGGAGGGTGAATAAGGTTATAACTATACTGCAATGCTGCACAGATTATTTGGGATTAGAAAAAAATGGAATTATGGTCAAAATGACATATGTAGAAAAAAATTACTACTATGATACCAATAAAAGTACTTTCAAATCTAATTTATTAAATAAAAATTTTCTCCAAAACTTTAAACAGAGCTCCAGGTTTTAAAAAATAAATAAAAATACGAAAATTTTCAAGGAATAACAAAAACAATATAAAATATTGAGACTAAAATCTGACATTCACTCCAGACTCAGATATTCAACTGCCTACTCAAGATTCCTATTTGAGCTCTCAGTGGGCATCTCTGACTTAACACAGCCAAATGAGACTTGGGTCCTACCCACAGTCTGCCCCTCCCCATTTTCAGTGTATCAGTAAATGGTACCACCATCCACCAAGCCCAAGACTAAACTGCTTATTCTGTTCAACAAAGGGTATCATGAACAAAGCTAACAGACAGATGATGTAACGAGAAGAGACACCGTGTAATGTTCAAAACTGACAGAGGATTCATCTTTAAAATATATAAGAAACACAGCAATAAAAAGTTGACAGTATCTCCAACAGAAAAAATGAGTTAACACTAACAAGCGGGATTAAGGAGTACGCTTGTCCTGATGGGCACTGGGTGATGAATCACTATACTTTACACTTGAAACTAATATAACACTGTATGCTAACTACACTGGAATTAAAATAAGTAAAAACAAAACCCCCAAAACAAAAATATACAAACACTTCTAATGTAAAAAAAAAAACAAACAAGCCTATGATGAGATGCTCAGACTCATAAGTCATTACAGAAATACAAATGAACACAGCAAGATACCACTTGATTCCTTTATATCCAGAAATTTGGATAATGCGAAGTGTTGGTGAGGATATGGTGATAATTTTTAAAACACAAGAAAAATAAAAAAACCCCTACATAATGCTGGCTTGGTAAAGGCATTCTAGAGGGCAATCTCAAATTAGTTAAATAAAATAAGCCTATGTCCTATGATCTAGCAATTCCTTTTCTAGCTATATATGCATCAAAGAAAAGCTCACACCGGTCCATAAAGGCATACACATGACAGGGCTCAATGCAACAATATCTGTGGTGGTGAAGCAGGGTGAAGTTGGGGGGATGCAAGGTTTGGAAGCAATTTAGTGTCCAGTATTCAGAGTGGCTGGGCAAATATACTAGATGTCCAACATATAGTGCTATAAAAATTTCAAAAGAATACGTGTATACAGGGCAACACAGATAGATCTTAAAAATATGCTGAGTAAAAAGGTAATCAGAAAAGACATGGAGGAAATGCACACTGCTAAGCAAAACAAGCCAGTCTGAAGAACTACACACTGTACGGTTCCAACTATATGGCATTTGGGAAAGGGCAAAACTATAGCAATAGTAAAAAATGAGTGGTTCCCAAGGGTGTGAGGGAAGGTGAGGGGTCAGTGAAAAGGGAAAGCCCAAGGGACTGTTAGGATGACGAACCTGTAATGCATGATACTGTAATGGTGGATGCGCGACAGTACGGGTTTATGAAAACCTACAGAACTTTACCAAGAATACAAGAATGAACTTTCCTGTAAGCAAATTTAAAGAACCATATTATGCAGCCATCAAAAGGAATGAAATCAGGCACCTGGGTGGCTCAGTTGGTTAAGCGACTGCCTTCAGCTCAGGTCACGATCCTGGAGTCTCGGGATCGAGTCCCACATCGGGCTCCCTGCTCAGCGGGGAGTCTGCTTCTCCCTCTGCCCCTCCCCCCTCTCATGTGCTCTCTCTCTCTCATTCTCTCTCTCAAATAAATAAATAAATCTTAAAAAAAAAAAAAAGGAATGAAATCTTGCCACTTGCAACAACGTGGTTAGAACTGGAGGGTGTTATGCTGAGCGAAATTAAGCCAATCAGAGAAAGACATGTATCATATGACCTCACTGATATGAGGAATCCTTAATCTCAGGAAATAAACTGAGGGTTGCTGGAGTGGTGGGGGGTGGGAGGGATGGGGTTGCTGGGTGATAGACACTGGGGAGGGTATGTGCTATGGTGAGCGCTGTGAATTGTTTAAAACTGTTGAATCACAGACCTGTACCTCTGAAACAAATCATACATTATATGTTAAAAAAAGAAGATAGTAGGAAGGGAAAAATAAAGGGTGGGAAATTGGAGGGGGAGACAAACCATGAGAGACGATGGACACTGAGGGTTCTAGAGGGGAGGGGGGTGGGGGGAGGGGTTAGCCTGGTGATGGGTATTAAAGAGGGCACGTTCTGCGTGGAGCACTGGGTGTTATGCACAAACAATGAATCGTGGAACACTACATCAAAAACTAATGATGTAATGTATGGTGATTAACATAATAAAAGAAAAAAAAAGAACCATTTAGGAGGTTCAGGGAATCTTGGGGGAAATTGCAGATTGTGACAGGAGAAACTAAGTGCACTACAAATATAAGGAACTAGCTTTGGAAATGAATAGTATATAATAGTACAGGCAAAGGAACTGCATGTAAGTCCTGCACTCTAGTTGATGAAGTTTCCTACAGGGGTACAAGTTAACAATTCTAATCCTGCTGTCCATGTATACTGAAATTCAATAATTAAATAGATGGTGGAGGGTGAGATCCAGGTTTCTGACTGATGGAGTAGGAGATTACAGGCAAGCAAGAGGAATAAGCTAGAATGATCCCTGTGGTAATAGATTCAAGTTGGAAACATAATAAAAACTCAGGTTTAACTTAATATGGATGCATAGAGAAATATGCATAAATATGGGTATATACACAGGTCAGTATACACACCTATATTTCTTTGCTGAGAGGGCCTAAAAAAATGACGCTCCAGTAGCAATAAGCACACCTAGCATCCAGAACTTGGTTTCTAATACCATTCTCTCACAAAAGGAAACTGAACTCTAAAGAGCACTGGATGGTTCTAAGACTAGGGCAAGAAATATACAGGATGCGCCTAGAACATCTTGTAGTAGGCAGAAAACCTTACATATGCATGCATGTATGGGATGGATGGATAGACGGATGGACAGACGGACACACACACAATTTATGGGGCCATGTCAAAGGGACTAAGACCCAAGTGAAAGAGTTCCCAATGGCCAAAAGTGAAACAATTTGAACAACCAAAGAAAGAAAATATCATTAGAATACAAATCAAAATATAAAAGAAGAATTAATGAGTCTTAATCTGAGAAAAATAAATTACTGACTACATTTTTAAATGGGGGAAAAGAGAGAAATCTCCATGCAGAATAATTCCAAATAAATTATGTAACCACGCTAATGGAGTGGCGGAAGAACATGCGGGCTGCACATACTGACTTCCTTTCGAAGTACATGTGGAAGGAGTGTGGGTGGGGGGCACAGGGCAATTTTATAGTGGGAAAAGCTGGCAGACACTACTTCTAGCCAGGTGACCAAGGTTAACAAAAACAGTCATGAATCATGTTGATTGTATGTATCTTTGATATAATGTAATAAAAATGGGACTTTAACTGCATGTCTTCCTCTCTAAAACACACGGACCCAGTCTAAGCACGAGAAAAACATCAACAAATTCTAACAGCCATCGTACAATATATGTCTGACAGTACTCCTCAAAACCGTCAAGGTCAACAAAAACGAGGAAAATCTGAAAAAATGTCAAAATTAAGAGAAACTTAAGGAGACATAATATCTAAATATAACATGGGATTCTCAATGTGATCCTCGAATAGAAAAAGGACATTAAGTTAAAAGGTAAGGACCTAGGAACAAACCATGGATGTTAGTTAATAAAAATAAATCGGTATTAAGTATAACAAATCCACCATACAATAAATTAGTAGTAATATGGAGAACTGCATACGGGGACAAGGGGACATATATGGGAACTCTTTGTACTATCTGCTCAATCTAATCTGTAAGTCTAAAACTATTCTTCTTTTGTTAAAGATTTTATTTGTTTATTTGAGAGAGAGAGAGAGAGAGAGAGAGAGAGAGAGAGCGCATGCATGAGTGGGGAGGAGGGGCAGAGGGAGAGAGTGGGAGAAACAGACTCTCCCCTAGTGGGGAGCCCGACAACACGGGGCTCCCTTCCAGGACCCTGGGATCATGACCTGAGCCGAAGCAGATGCTTAACTGACTGAGACATCCAGGCGCCCCAGGCTAAAACTATTCTTAGAAGTAAGCCTATTACTAAAAATATACAATTATGTATAATGCACACACATCCCCAAATAAAATCAGAAATAAGAAAATAAAGACAACAGGAGAAATGCAAATTAAAACTATTCTGGAATATTATACCCCACCTATTAGCTAGATAAGGCTGAGAGGAAATGGGTCCTCTTATAACTGCATCATACAACCCTGCCGGTGGAGGACTTGAAACAGGCTTCATCCAGATGCTCTGAGCCAGTGATCACAATTCTAGGGATCTACCCAAAAGACACACTGGCAAAAGGGATCTACCCAAAAGATACACTGGCAAAAATACAAAAAGACATATGAAAAAAAACTATTCATTGCACTGCATCCCATCACTATAGTCCTGACTTATAGACAAACTGTAGTCAGTGCAGTACATCAGAGAGGCTAGAAACAGATCCACATATACACTGATAACTGATTTTTTACAAAGCTGCAAAGGCAAGACAGTGAGGACAGAATAGCTTTATGACAAATGGTGCTGGAACAACTGCACATCCACATGCAAATGAAGGAATGTCGATCTATGGATCGACATTGTATACAAAATATAGACAAAGGTATACATTTGTATACACATGGTATACAAAAAATAAACCACAGTGGATCACAGTTCTAATGTAAAACCTAAAACTATAAAACTTCTAAGAGAAAACATAAAAGGAAACTCTTGTAACCTTAGGCTAGATAAGATTTCTTAGATAAAACACCAAAAGCAGGATCCGTAACATAAAGGATGAATAAAGTGGACTTCATCAAAATTTTAAAACTCTGTTCACCAAAAGAGTACTACCCTGTAGTACCCAGTCTGAGAGGGAAGTAGAACTATGAACTCATGTTAACTGGAAAAAAAAAAAGTCTTAGCTTTCTCAAGTGAATCAACTTAGTAGCTACAAGCATTCCCTTTAATGCCCCGATTATGGTCTCTAACTATTATTTCTTATTAAAAGGACCCTTTGGAGAAATTCCAAAACTCAGCCAGGAAATGGGCAAGATGAGCCGGGAACATACTATAGAAATAGAAAGCAAGAAAGTTATCAAAGACTAGTGGGTTTGTGTCAAAAGGATTCATTCGGGAGCCAAATTGAATATGCTCCCCTTGGCCAAAGATAGGACACTGAGTACCAATAAGGAGAATAATGAGAATGGACCGATTATACCTATCAAATACGCTTAAATTCAAATATGCTTAAATCCTCAATGAAAACTAGCTGATTTGTGTTGAAGAATGTTATGGAACTGGCAGAGTGGGGTGACTGCCAGAGATGCCTGACGTTCTGTTCTGAGGCGGGCCAGGGGCCACTGACACCTGAGACGGACTACTGAACAGCACACATGGGAGATGGATGTCCGGATCAAATGTGGAAGGACAGCCTCGCTAAGCCACCAACAGTGTCAGCTGTACCCAAGGCGATGTCAGCAGCAGCAAGTACCTGTGGCAGATTTCCAGCCGGAACCGAGACAGGCATTCTTAGCTGAGACACCAAGAGGTGGTGAAAGCAGAATTGGAACATCCAGGTAGTTGATTTCCAAGTGAAAAACTGAGCTCCATCTACTGTTGGAAGCTTCTGCCCCAAGCCTGCATTGTTTGTAGGAGAGCCTGCATCAGACCTTTATCTGGAGCCTTCCCTTAGCTCTTAAGGATCATGAAACTACTGCAGACACTGGATTTGGTGCAACAGCAACCATGACTGTGGGAAAGAACAGCGAGATGTTGCAGCACAGTGACCACAGAATGAGATGTATCCTGCAAGATGGCCAAATCTTCATTGGCACTTTTAAGGCTTTTAACTAGAACATGAACTTACGCCTTTGGGAGTGTGATGAGTTCAGGAAGACCAAGCCAAAGACTGTGGAGCAGCCAGAGTGTGAAGAAAAGTGGGATTCGGGTCTGGTGCTGTTCCCTGGGGAAAGCCTGGTTTCCATGACTGTGGAAGGAGCACCCCCCGAAGATACCGGCACTGCTCAGGCACCACTTGCTGCAGCTGCAGGAGGCCCTGGGCTTGGCAGGGCAGCTGGCAGAGGAGTGCCAACTGGAGTTCCAACTCCCCAGGCTCCTACGGACTAGCAGGCCCCGTCCGGGGGTTCCAGGCGGGGCATCACCACATGAAATGAAGGACCCTGTGGGGAAGAGGCACTGTAGGAGCTGCTGCAGCTGCTGTTGTCCCCCACTGTGGGCCGAACACCACCACCTCCAGGCTCCCCATGGGGTATGAGACCACCCATTGGCCCATGAGCTGGGTTTCCCCCTGCTCGAGGGACACCAATAGGCATGCCCCCTCCAAGAATGAAACACCCTCCACCAGGAATTAGTGGTCCACCTCCCCCAGGAATGCATCCACCAAGACCCTAGGGTACTGCTGATCCTTCTAAGTCCCTTTTTTCTCTACAGTGTGTCTTACAAAACTGTGTAGAGGGTTTGTGAGGTTTTGCTCCCTCTTTGCTGTATTGAGTAAAGCAATTAAAAAAAAAGAATGTTAGGGAATCAATTCATTATTGTGAAAAATAGTAAATTAAGGGAAAAAGAATTAAGTGTATAGCCTGCCTTCCTTTACAGACTATTCCACAGGATAACCCATTGGCTGGTCTGAGGGAAGCTTTTCTTTCGAGAGGTATTTCAGGCAATCAACGAAGTAACAGTGGCAGAAGAGTTTAGTACTAGCATTTAGCAAATGCTAATAAGGTCATGGAGGCGCACGATGGTCACCAATGCTATGACATCACAATAAAGAGCAACCAAATGTTGTGATGTAATATCACCCATTTCAGGAATCTCCCAATTTTTTAATGTCTGATCACAGCTCTAGAATTACCTAAAAATTATAAAAATTCAAAGGAAAATTGAAAGTAATGATACCATGCCACGCAATGAGCCCAGACTGAAAATTCCATAGAACAAATGACAGAGTTTCTTCAAGGAAAATGTCGAGGAAGGAAGGGAATTAAAAGAGGAATGAGAAGAAAAAGAGAAGTGGAGGCACAGTCAGGCAAGGGGACCTACTGTTTAAAAGAACAACAAAAACACCAACCTGGGGCGCCTGGGTGGCTCAGTAGGCTAAGGGGCTGCCTTCAGCTCAGGTCATGATCCCAGGGTCCTGGGATCGAGCCTCGCATCGGGCTCCCTGCTCCGCGGGAAGCCTGCTTCTCCCTCTCCCACACCCCCTGCTTGTGTTCCCTCTCCGGCTGTCTCTCTCTGTCATATAAATAAAATCTTTAAAAAAAAAAAAAAAAGAAAACAAAGAAAACAAACACCAACCTACTGTAACAGACAGGCCTTGTTTGGGTCCCTGATCATACAACCCACCATAAAAACATCTTAAAACAATGGAGGAAATGGAGGTGAACACTTTACTTCATCACATTAAGTATTTTTAACTTTTTTGGGGTGCAAAATGGGACTGTACTCATGGTTTTTAGGAATCCCTTTCTTCTAGAGATACACACAAAAATATTTTTTTAGTGGCCACAAAAACGATACACAATTTGCAAGGACATACAAACAAAAAGATAACCTATATTAGGATGGTTTCTTATGCGATGAAAAGGGAATCCTAGAGGGGATGGGATTTGAATCAACAAATCCTAATCAAATAGTGAAACAAAATGACCAATGATGACACTGTGCCAATAATTTATGATTAATTCAGCCCTTTCCACTTGAAGCCCTAAGGAAAGAAACCAAACAACAACAAAAAAAACAAAACAAAACAAGCTTTCCTATACATGGCCTTAAACATTTTAATTTTCATGAAGAGCACAGACGTTATCATTCCAGTTGCACATGGGAAAACTGAGACTCAGGGTCTTGAGGAGCCACAGTCAGTAAACGCCAGTCGGGACTCGAGCCTTCCACGCAGAGCCAGAAGCCCTGGACAACACGCACATGTGTGCTGAGTAATTTAAAATTTTCAGAACTAACAAAGCAGAGGATAATAGATACCACATGGCTTCTTCATACATTAGCTCATTAAATATCTGTTCTATAATTAACTATGATATACAGTCTCCTTCCAGTTCCCTTTGTAATGATTCTGAATGTTTCCTTTCTTTGAGAATAACTCCTCTCCAAAAGAGCCTTGTTGTAATAAACTTCTATTTTAGACATAAATGCAGTTTTTCATATAAAAAGCATTGTAGATAAAAGGAAGAGAGGACAAGATTTGTAGCATTAATTTTTTTTAATGTTGCACATCAACATTTTTATGCTAAGTAGTAAGTTAGAATTTTGGTTCATAAAATTGTTTTAAATGAAGTATGTATTAAAGATAAGATGCATTTAAAGAATTATGCACTATTTGATTTTAGAAATGAAATTCTTTATGTCAGCCTACTGGATGGTATGCAGTATTAAGTGTTGCTGCTAATAACTTGTAGCCATATTTAACACTATTTAAAATCATGTCATGAAAGGGGCTGCAATGAATTGGTGCTTATAAGGGCAGGAATCTTTGCATCTAAGAGGTTAAGTTCAATGAACAGAATGTGAAGTCTGCATACAGAGTTGTAGCTATGGCCTATCAGTCTATGTTTCTATCACTGAAAACAGCCCTAATTAGTTTTTCTCAGGGACAGAGCAATGTAGCAATTAATAAGAGTACAGAGCAGTACATATGCAGACAGAATGCCTTGGCATATCTCATCTCTGCAGCTTACTAGCTGTAAGTACGACCTGTCTGTGGCATATCTCATCTCTGCAGCTTACTAGCTATAAGTACGACCTGTCTGTGGCATATAATGTGCTGTTTCTGTAGGCGTCCATGATACTCTGTACATATTTGTACTACGAAGCTTATTTTATTGTGAAATCATGATCTATTTAATGATGATACTATTAGCTCTCTGAGAGGAACTTATTCCTCTTTGGTCTAGCAATTTGTAAATACCTGGTAACAAGTAAGTCTTTAAGAGTGTGTTGGTTGAATGAATATATGAAAAACCTGTCCAGGTTCTTCTATTTTTCAAAAGGCTTACTCTGCTCTGGGAAATATTTTACAGTGTGAAATATGCTCAGAAAAAAATATAAAGCTCTACTCACAGCTTTTCGATTACTATTATCAAAATTTCAAAGAGTGCCCACTTCTTAACAGCCCAGCTTCACCCAGGAGAAAATAAATCCTTCTCCACTGTTCCCTGAGCAGCATTTTGTACATTAACCTTCCCTGATAAAATAAGACCAATGTTCTATACTCCGTGCCTTTCACCTTAAGGGCTTCTGATTAGGAGTGAAATTGGCTTCCTATCATCAGACAATTGGAAAGGCCAACATGTATGTAATTAATCAATTTTGAGGCTCCTCTATCAACATGACTTTTTCCAAAAAGAAAAGACTCTGATTCATTATCATTACGACCTCAGCTATAATAGAACATTCTTCTTCTTTGGTAAGAAAACTGTGATTGTGCCCATTCATTTCTATTTAAAAACACATTCACTCTACAAAGGGTGGCAGGGAAGCCTAATTCTCTGTTGTAAAAAATTATGTGGTATTTATAGGCTACGTTTAATGAGCTTATCTTTTTTTTTTTTTTCGTTGAGAGAGAGCACAGTTGGGGGGTGGGTACAGAGGGAGAATGAGAATCTTAAGCAGGCTCTACACCCAGTGTGGAGTTCAACGCAGGGCTTGATCTCATGACCCTGAGATCATGACCTGAGCCCAAATCAAGAAGTGGACGCTTAGCCGACCAAGCCATATAGGCGCTCCAATGAGTTTATCTTTTTAAATTGCTTTTTCCACACTGAATGGCATCATACCAAGCACACGAATCATGTAAGTGCAAACAGAATCATGGAGTGGAGATAGCTAAAGCATCAGTCTGACATGGATTTGGAATGTGGCTTTACTGTTAAGGAGTGGAATAACCCCTGAAAGCCAATTCATCTTTATAAGACCCAGTTTGTTCATCTTCAAAAACTGGATCATACGGTCTCCACTTCATAAGGTGTTTTGAGAGCAAAAGAGGTCTCAAATGGGAATGTGCATGGAACCACCTGAGGAATATTCTCAAAGTATACACAGCTTCAACTCAAAGAACTACCTAGTCTGAATTTCCAGTATGTTCTTTCAAAAACTACACATGGATAAATGACACTACACTTAGAAATGTCCTCATGATAGTAGTCATAATAAAGAAATGAGGATGATCTTTAATGCTGATAGAGTGGTTTCCAAAATATGTGAAAAAAAAGGAGGTAGAGACATATAGATAGTATGCTAAATTTCATATAAAAAGGGGGAAATGAGGGGCACCTGGGTGGCTCAGTCGTTAAGCGTCTGCCTTCGGCTCAGGTCATGGTCCCAGGGTCCTGGTATCGAGCCCTACATCGGGCTCCCTGCTCAGCGGGAAGCCTGCTTCTCCCTCTCCCTCCCCCCCCCACTTGTGTTCCCTCTCTTGCTGTGTCTCTCTGTCAAATAAATAAATTTTTTTTTTTAAAAAAGGGGGGAGAATGAGAAAATGTGTACATATTTGTTTTGGTTTGGGTTTTATTTTTTTGCAAGAATCTGAAAAATTCTGAAGGAGGGTGGTGGTGGTGACGGAGATAGGAATAAAAGCAAGACCTCTCCCAAGGGTATCTTTAATCAAGCTTTGCCTTTAGGCTATATAACTATTTGTAAAATATTTCAAATAATTAAAAAAATAAGGTTTTATAACTTTAAATCAACTGCAACAAATGAGCTTAACAGTATATTAAATAGGCAGCATAACCACAGAAAGAACAAATTTTAATATTTAAAGTGAGAAATTTTAGATACAGTACTCTGGCTGGGATATAATTTAAAGACAGACCTACAAAGAAATCTTAAATTTCACTCAGTAGCTTTACTGTTAGTAGTAATGTGGGTATTATAAATCTGAAACTGGCTACTGTATACTATAGTATAATACAAGTATAGCATTTCAAGTCAGGATTTTGTGTGTGTGTGGGGGGGGTGGTTAAAGAAATAAAAATATAAAAGTTTAAAAACTACATATTAAAACTGAATTCAAAATATCAATGTGGACCTATGATTTATACATATACACACACACACACCTTTTTGCTGTTTCTTAGCTCTGTTTACTGAAAAAGTCTAAAAGCAATGCCACACAGTAGCAATAAGCACATCTATTACCTGGATCTTGGTTTCTAAATATCATCCTCCACGTTGAAGTATTTAGAACAACGAGATGTGATATCTGCAACTTACTTTCAAATGGTTACCAAAAGAAAAAAAAAATTTATACATAAAACACACATGATAAAATGTTTAAAAAAATTACAAATGGTTGGAATATGTTGTTCATCATGCTAGTCTTTCAAATTCCCTGTAAACATGACTCTTTCCATAATAAAAAAGTTGACTAAGGAAAAAAATAAAGCTGTGTAGATGATTTCAATGCCTACTCCTGAATGAGCCACTCTTCATGCATAGATAATGATTGCAACTGGTTACCTTTCCTTCATTCTTTTGGAGCCCCATATGGATCCACTGAAATTCAGAGAATAGGCATGAGTTTTAACAGAAGGCTATAAAGCAAATGGCACAAGAGTAGGATTAAGAAAATTCCTAGACTAGGGCGCCTGGGTGGCTCAGATGGTTAAGCGTCTGACTTCGGCTCAGGTCATGGTCCCAGAGTCCTGGGATCGAGTCCCACATCGGGCTCCCTGCTCCTTGGGAGCCTGCTTCTCCCTCTGCCTCTCTCTCGCTCTCTCTCTCTGTGTCTCTCATGAATAAATAAATAAAATCTTTAAAAAAAAAAAAAGAAAATTCCTAGACTATCCATGGATGTACCATACTCTTACAATATTGTTCTGTGCAGAGTTTCCTCATCTGAGAAATAGAAACAATGAACATGAGTGCTCTGCTTAAGAGGACTGCCGGAGAGTCAAGTGAGATGCTGCTGATAGGACTTCATACACGTGAAAAGCTGTGTAGCTCTACAAATACTATTAAAATATAATATTCCAACCTTTCAGGTACAGAGGTTATTTTATAATTCCTACAAGGCTCTCAAGAGATTCCAGAGGTATATTAACAGACAGTATGTCTTTGACACTGAGACTATCTTCTCTACTTGATATCACATAGTCAGCTTCAGAAGATAATATGGGATTGGGGCATCTTTAATGCTATTCTCTGTCAAAGTAAGTTTAACCCTCTTTCTCAGTCTGTAGCTCATCCTAGGTTATACTCTGCTTTGCTAACTTGGTTCCTAACTTTGATGCATTTTTATAAATTTCACTGTTAAACTATTCCATATGCATGCAAGTCAAATATAATTCTGATCATGACAAAGTTATGAAGGATTAAGTGGACCTTTTAAAAGACAACTATGTAGGATAGTGGTTTTCAAAAAAAAAGAAAAAGGAGAAAAAGAAAAGAAATCCTCCCCAGTTGACCAGAGAGTACACTTACTTTCCTTCCTCTAAGATTGGCTTAGAAGTGCTGAGATTCACACACACTTGTGTGTGTGTGCGCGCATGTATGTTACATGCAGTGTGTGTGTGTGTGTGTGTGTGTGTGTGTGTGTGTGTGTGTGTGTGTGTGTGTGTGTGTGTGTGTGTGTAGGAGGGCAAGGCACCTTACACCATTCCTTGGAAGAGCTTCATAACATCCAGGAGGGTGAATGCACAGTTTAAATAAGTACCCTCAAATCCCAGCCTTTCTAGCTGAACTTTATTTTGATACGTTTTCCACTTTTTCTTCACTTTCAGTTTTGATCGTTTTGGGAACAAACAAGATCAAAATGCTCCCAAATTCAGGGGGGAAAAATCTTAATTGGATAAAAAGTAATACCACCCGGCTAGAGCCGTAGGAAGCCCTTTATACAGAAACTTTCACTTGTGCCAATCTTCTTCCCAGAGGCTCATTTCATTTCCCTGCTGGTAACACTCGGATCACTTCACAGTTCATTGATACCGCATTGGCAACCTTTTGTTTTCAATCAAAGAGAGATGCTGAAGCAACGCTCAATTGAACTAAGTCTACATGACACAGTGTGCTCACGTCCTTGCCACAGAGGACTGTGGAAGGGGAACTAAAGGAAACTCTGACACCTAGCACTCAATATTCCCTTACGTTACCTACAATTGGATTATGATGAATTAGGATGACAGAGCTCACACAAACGCTGATGCTGTATTTTCTATTTTACACAGCAGGCTTATGGATTGCATCCAGTCTCCAAAATGGATTCTCTGTTACTCATGGGTGAAAATGAAAGGCCAATGTTCAAGTAAGTTTTTAAACAGTTTCCATAGATACTGAATTTGATATTTCCTCCCTTGTTCCTTTGGAATCACTGAAGGATCACCATAGGTTTTTGCTGAGGGGTCATCTTTCTATAAGCCCTCCTTAGTGAAAGACTCCTACAAGGTTAAGGAACTTGTAAGCTGTATGTGTGAGTGGTGGGTATCGGGCTGTTATTGCATGCCTTTCCCTCTGAGACTTCATTGTATCCAGGTTGCCTTAAAACCTACCAGCCCTGCCACCATCGTCCTCAAGGGTAGAAACACACTGGCAGCCACCGAAAGCAGCCACCACTTCCTCAAATGAGCTTTCAACGAAATAGGAAGAAAGCGCATGACAGCAGAGAAATAAGTGGACTAAGTCACAGCCTGCGACGCCCAGCCACCCTGTATTGTATAAGAGGAGGCAATCATGAACACTTGTTAATGGCAATAGTATATTTAGATCGTCTAAAACTTCCTATTTATTTGCATTTGGCTAGCATCAGATGAACTAAGTGTGATCATTATTTCATCTTTGATCATTAATATGTAACTGTAATTTTTTTAAGGTTTAGAAAATGAGAAAAGTTATAACTTAGTAAATTCTGTCTTATGGATAGACTGTTTGGGGTCCATGGGAGAAAAAAGATTTTTAAAGAGTGATGAAAATGATCCAAATGAGGGAAGTTCAGAAAGGCTTACTTGGAAATTCTGTGTAGAAGTCAGAAAATTTGAGTAGGGCTTTAAGAGAGTGACTTAAAAAATTATTTGTGGCACAGAAAAGCAGTAGTTGTGGTCAGTTTGGAAAACAACTGATGGACCAGTTTCTTAGGTTGTGTAACACTGAGAAGATGATAGACCAGCAAGAGGGAGATTTAAAGGTCAAATTCAAAGCTTCACACTTAGCCCCAGACCAAGGTGCCCACGTAGAGGAGGAAGGGAAGGGCCCACGAGGACTGTGGAACCGGGGGCAGGCCAGGAAGAGCAGACAGACTTGAAATAGGTTGAAAAGCGCTTCACCAGCATCTAGTGACACAGCCAGCGTCCATCACTGTGCAAGCCATCTTACAGACGCATAGCATGGTAGCTGAACTTCTGCTCATGCCGCGAAAGAAAGGTATAATCCCTAACATTCATGTTCTGGTTTTGTTCAGCTTGGAAAACGGCCTCACCAAAATAATTTTATAAGTCATCATTACTTCCCAGGTTAGTCCCCCAAATTCAACTAAAGTGAATGAACAGTAAGAAAGTGTTAGCAAGAGCAATGGATTTCTACATCCCTTCCTATTTAATAATCAACTCAAAGTAATCTGGTTTCTACCCATATTTTGCCATGAAAACTGTACCTGATCAAGTTCCTTTTGAGCTGCCAAACTTAGTCTATCTTTTATATTCTCAACGCCTTAGCTGATCACTCCTTACCTCTTAAAACTCGAAACCACCTTGGTCTCAGTGATACCACTCTTGTAGTTCTATTTCTTTTCCATTAAGGTATTCTATTCTGTAGGGTTCTGCCATTGACCTTTTCACTCCATACCCTCTTTCAATGTGTAAGACTCCACTCCAAGTTTTTAATTACCATGTGTGTGTTCATGATTCTCAAGGTATATCACCAGGTCAAGCTGTGTGTGTGTGTGTGTGTGTGTGTGTATAAGTTGAGTAGAATCACACACACACACACACATACACACACACACACAGAATTGCCCAAAAGGAGAAATTATTCTACAGACATCTATATATCTATATTTAAGCACTTCTACATAGTTTCAAAGACAGATCAATCTCTTTGTGTCCGTGTCAGCTGACCAACTTCCTATCTTCACCTGTTCTTCTCATATTAGCTATTTTAAAGAAAGACAGCAACCAACTGCCTAATCCAAAATCCTAGTCATCACATTGACTCCCCACGCCCCGTATTCCTCCAAAGAAGACTTTCGAGCACACATCTCAAGGAACTCAATCAGCAAAGTGAAGTTGACTTATTCATCATTTCTTTTTTGGATTTCTCAGAGTTGAATGGCCTCCATCTCTTCCCTAACCAATTTATCCAACATTGCTACCACACTAAACTCTCTAAATGGTAATCTAATGCCATTCCCTTGATAAAAATGCTTAATACCTGAGCTCTGCCATCAATATGAAGACCATCCACCTGAGAATGCAAACAAGTCCCTCTACCTTTATAAACCTCTAGCTGCATCTCCTACAGCTCCCAAGGATCTAGCAATTGTGCCAAGTTCTCCCAGGTTGCCTTGCACATGATACTCCTTCCACATCAAATGTCTTTATTCATCTCTCTTTGCCTAACTCCCCATTAGATGTTATCTCCCCTGAGAAACTATCTCCATGATCACCACCAACCCCGTCACCAATCTGGATTAGATGCTTTTTCCATGCCATCCTCACAGCACTCAGTGTTTTGTTTTGAAGGAGGCTCCACACCCAGCATGGAGCCCAACCCAGGGCTTGAACTTTCGATCCTGAGATCGAGACCTGAGCTGAGATCAAGAGCCAGAAGCTTAACCAACTGAGCCACCCAGGACCCCTGCACTCACTATATTTTTCTAACAGATTTCTGAGTTTTGCAATTTATTCTCCTGGCTTTTCACTGAACTATGAGCAGTAGAACAGAAGCCATTTGCTTTATTTCCACATTCTCACTGCCTGCCACAGTATCTACTACATAACAGGTGTTTGAAGAGTGTTCGTTGATGAAATATTCTATGCTGTAAATCAACAAAACAGAACACAATACCTATAAAACAAACTCTTTTAAGAATGTGTGGTTTAACTTCTTAGTTACATAAAATTAGTTTAATTAAACATGAATAAAACCATAAAGGAAATATTTCTACGGCAATCTAAAGAGGACATTAGGGCACTTAGAAAAATGAGAATTGTATAGTTCTAGAATTTTGTTGTCTTATTGCTCATTAAATGTCATGCTTTCATAATAACATACTAAGACTAACACAATGTTCTAAACAGGATAGGTTTTGGTTTATAATTTTAAAACTCCCTGTAGAGGAGGAAGGGGGAAAAGCAAGCTTTGATGGGTAGTAGGGCAGAGGAAGGAATGGGTTAGCACTTGGAGTTATGGAAGAGGAAAGCGAGAGCTCAATGCGACGGCCCATTCTTAGAGAGGAGATGCCTGGTGGTCCTTTTCAGACCACTGCTGCCTGAGATCCACCTCATGTTTAGCATCCATTTTCTTTCAAAGAAACATTCTGTATGACTTTGGGCAAATCACTTTACCTTTAAGTGCCTACAATTGCTTATCCACAAAATGATCTTTAAGGTTTTATACCATTTACACTAATATTTAACGGTTCTATGCTACGATATAGTTTCATTTTTAAATAGGCTCCATACCCAGCCTGGAGCCCACGGTGGGGCTTAAACGCATGACCCTGAGATCAAGACCTGAGCTAAGATCAAGAGCTGGACACTAGACTGAGTCACCCAGGCGCCCCTACTATATGGTTGATATTCTGAGAATCACTTCCCTGGTGCTGTCACTGTTGAGATCGTCCTGGACATGTGGGTAGACAGACCCATACCCTCAGTTCGCAGCAGAGACCACCCTGCGTGCCAAATTTACATCCTGGATACCCAGCTTCTATCAGACTCTTAACATGTTCCTATCATATTCATTACCAGCATTGCAAATGTCTAATTTATAAAATGTGAGAAATTTAAACAGCAAATAATTGTTCTAGTGAGTGAAAAAACAAGTAGTAGTAAACATGACTAAGATCATGAGGAAGAAATGTTTACAACATATTTAGAAGTTTGCTCAGGTGAGATAAAAAGTGATGGAAGTCTGCTCTGTAACACCATTCCCCTGCATCAGATACTGGAATCCTGACTAGGAATCACTGAACAAGGTTTAGGATAATGTAAAAGGCACGCCTTATTAACTCTTGGACATCTCATTTCTTGGTCATAAATCCTATTAACTTGTATTACCAACTGCCATAAAACTTGCAGATAAAAGATAATTTATGCTCAGTGTACAGAAGCTAATGTTTCTATACTCCTGAGAAGCACAGGACCAGAAAATGAGAAAGTACGTATGAGAAATCTGGAACCAACCACACTCTGCATGGCTAGCATGATAAACATGGCTGGGAGCATCTAAATGTCTTCATGAGGAATACAGTCTAACTAGTAATTGATATCAGTAGTGTTTCATGTCGAAAATGTCTCTCACTGGTTTCATAAAATCTCCTGCTCATAAAAGGTCATAAAGTCTTATTAAGAAGACATTTTGGAAAGTAAAAGAGAAATGCTTACTTTTAAGAGAGGAGCTATTATGCATTCTATTTTTAATTTTCTATATGAAGGAATGTACAATCTGTCATTTTTAAAGTAAATGCTACCTACTGAGGCTTTCAGTCAAAATGATATTTTGACCCATAGCAAGTGAAATATGCCAAAACACTATAAAAGACATTATATATTCAAAAATAAACCAGCTAAAAATTCCAAACATCTTTCCATATTTATATAGATCTGGAACTATACTATTGTCTCCTTGTCTTAAAATTCAATTTGTAATAACCAAAGTAAGTCACAGAAAGGGGAATGAAGAGAGAACACAGATGAAAGACTCTGGTCTGGAACAACCTCTATAACTTTAAGGGAACGGCCTCTGGACATGCGGGTCAGCCCGCAGTGACCGAAAGGACTCTCTGCTCATGAATGAAGGGCACTGACTTATTTATCTAACAGTCTCAAGAGAGTCTCACGTGTAGACTATCGCAGAAATGCTAAGATAATTTGGGGTTTGGGTGGCTTTTTTATAAAGATTTAAAAAAGTACATTTTAGTCCCATGGTCTAGGGCTATCACTGCCACTTAAAAGACACAGATGAGTTCTCTTAGCAAAGCACAGCACCGAAACATTTTATCAGTCATACCAACAGTTCCCATAACATGTCTCATCCTCCTGCTATTATCTTCAATTTCAGACAATCTATAATTACAGAACCAATTCTAGAAAACACTGTTCTCAAAAATAATACTCATAATAATTAGCATTTACATTGAATTTCACCACTTTTGAAGTATTTTTAGCAAAGCTCAAAGGTAATCTCACTCAATCTTCTTAAATGATAAAAATTCTTGATGTACGTAGATTTTGTTATACTTGAGGGAGATTCAGAGTCATTTTTGTTTAGTTTAGGGGAGCAACGGGGTGGGATATACCCATAAAGTGTACCCCAAATTCATCTTATTTGAAAATGTTGTTAAGAATAATTACACACACACACAACCCTAGACACACACCAACTGGCCCCTCAGTTAAACATTGTTTATGGATAATTACCAGCCTATGAACTGTAACTTGTTCTACGAGTTTGCTATTTGCACGTTAATCCACTAGCCCTAAGAAAGAGGAAATGTAGTGTAGTGGAAAGTGTTAGGTCAAAACACTTTGCTGTGTGACTGACGTACCTGTCCTGCTTTCTCACAGTATTGTTATGAAGCTCAAATTAGATGCTTCTTGTAAAAGTTCCAAAATGATCTTCCTTTCTGAGAACAGCTATTTGTTGACTTTCAATTAAAAAATACATTTAAAAAGTTTCAAACTATTCTTTATTTGGCACTGAAGCATACCAGATTGATTTTCTTGGGCCCTAGTTCCACAATATTTGAAAATGGTTTCAATTTAAAGTTATGAGGTTTCTTATGTCCATTGTGATTGTGATTATGATCAGTCCCATAAACAATGAACAGCAACTATAGACACCCTGAGTATTCTCCCAAAACATGCACACTGCCTAATAGAGATGTATGCTCTCGTACATGGATAACATCAAAACACACATGGCAGAGTCAGTTCAGCTCAATGATCTGAGTCTCATTTCTAGAATGCAGAATGTTTCTATGAACTAATTTTAGTAGAGCTTTTGATTAAGTTTTGGTGTTAATCACATTTCATAAGTGCATAATTAAAACGGTTCAAAATATGGCATACTATATAAGATTGGTTCATATCCTAAACCCTCAAACATACTCATTTTGACTTTTGCATTTATACCAATAATTGTCTTAGTGTTCTCTTACTAAAAGCAATTGAAAAGCAGGGACCTAGTACGTGTTTCTGGGGAGATTTTATTTATTTGACAGAGAGAGAGAGAGAGAGGAAGAGCACAATCTGGGAAGATTTCTCTAGAACTAGTGCCAAAAAGAAGCAAAGCCATCACTCTTAACCCCACAGGTAGAAGTCTATGCTAAATACTGTCACCCCTCTACATGACAGAGGGTGTGACTGTGCAGGTTTCTGCCCCATACTATGTAATCATTACTTTCTTAGGATAGGTAATTTCCTAGTTATTTCAATGAGACAAAATCACAATACCAAAGAATCCAGAAGGCATTGTTTTGGAGCATGTAGCCTATGATATGATATGATGACTATGTTGGGAGAACTGAGCATTTTGTTTTAACAACTAAGTTTAACATATTTAATAAATGAGAAAAAAAATATGCTCCTAGAAATTATGTAGGGTCATGATTCCAGACTTTCTTTCCAAACTTCAGTTTCTGGCAGTTTGAAAGAGACAGTGTTCTGTGCTCACACAGTGGTTCCTCTCCCTGGGCCACAGCCTTCTTTTCCTAGACTGCCTTGCAGTGCGCTGGGGAATGTCACTGTGTTCCCACCAAAGGTGACAGAGGACATAGCCAGGCCTGGCCTTTAAAAACATGCAGTGCCACTTTCTGGCTATCTTTTCCCCAGATGCCACAATTTCTTCCAGTTGGCTTAGATATAAAATGAAGGATGCCGCCCAAACCAGACCAGATATTCTACTGATGAGAAAAAAACCTCAAAAACCTAATCTCAGGTAAGCCTCTGAGATTGGGGGTTAATTACTCCTGTCACATAGGCAGGGCAAAACCTGACTTACAGAGGCAGTATGACAAATTAGTACCCTGACCAACTTAAAACAATAAAAAGTGCTAGAAAAAAGTTAAAGAAGTCTTTTAAAAGGCATCAAACATTTGTTTTTTTTTAAGGATACTCAGAAGCCAAAAACTAAGGTCTGACTGAAAAAGAAAATCAAATCTAACTTTCACCTTTGAAATATTTGGTGTTTACCAAAGCAGATGAACTTGAGCTTTGATTTCCAAGGCATCCAAGTATGGAAGGTCATCAGGAGACAAGGCCCAAGGCCTGCCGACGCTGGGAGTGTAAAAGGAGACTGCACCATATAAAGCAGAGACTTTCAGTGTAAATGAATATAAATAACACTCCCACTGGACCACTAGGAAAACTGCCCAACCAAGCCCTGGTACTCTGCAGCTGAGAAGAGGGGGCAAGTCTCCCCTGAGCACCTGTAACCTAGCAGAACTGCTAGAATTCACAACACCTATATGGTCAAAAAGTCTCCACAGATATCCTAAGTCGTTAATGCCTACGAAAACCGGGCTAGGAGTCTGCTCTAAATTCTCCATGGACCCACTTTTAACTCACACTTCAAATAATTCCCACAGGTGAAGTTCCCAGAAATATAAGGTCATGGCCAAAAATCATAACACACAGAAGGAATCGAGGTTACAAAATATAAAAGTGAAAGTGAATACAAGACAGTGGACTTATAAAGACCACAGGTATTAGAATTACTCTTGACAATAAAGTAAGTATGACAATTATGTTTTAAAGAAAGAATCTTGAAAAAATGAATAGAAGACAGGCATATAAGAGAGAAGAATCATGGCAGGAATTTAAAACTCTGTGGATGGTTTTAGCAGCAAAATAGACATGGCTAAAGCAGAAGAGTGGTACAGAATATGGGTGATGAGCTTCGGAATGCAGCCCGGGGAGGTTAAAGCATACAAAACGTGAAGGAGAAGTTTTGAGATACACATGATACAACTGGAGGATCTTAATTACAGTTAATTGGAGTTGCCAAGGAAGGGAGAAGAACAGTACTAAGACAATATTTGAAAAACTAATGGCTGAGTTTTCCAAACGGATGACAGACAGCAACCTGTAAATGGAGGAAATTCAGTGAATCCCTAGCTGAAGGCACCTTAGGAAGTCCACAATTATACACATTACAACGATGGTACAGAACACCAAACACACTGAACAATTCTTAAGGGCAAAAGTCATTTTTTCAGATGTGGCTTTTTCTATCAGTTAATCTTCCCTTTTTTACTTTTTAAAAATTGTTGTACTGCAGCTTCAACTAGTAATCTATTCACTAGAATATCTACCTACAGTCAAGTTACAGGTGACTACTTTAGCAATCACACTATCAGTTCAATATAATATAATAAAGCTCAATGATTTATAATAGTAGAAAGTTTCATGCTTCAGAAATTGTTAGGAGATTAACAGGTATTTAACAAACACATAATTAGAAATCTAAGAAGCATAGCTGCTCATGTCATACCACTAAGTGAAATATTTTAATGACTTCCCATTACCTAGAGCAAAAACGTCCATACTCCACAGTGCAGAATTCAAGACTCTTCATGATCTAAGTAGTTTTCTAGTCTTATCTTCCTAGCATTTTCCATATTGCAGATCCTAAGACATGCCCTGTGCCTCTACCCTTCTTTAGTGGCTCCTTCCACCTTGTGTGGCTTCCTCACCATCTCCCACAGCAAACATCAACTCATCCTCGAAGCTCCTGCTCCAGTGTAGCCTCAGGAGAATGAAAACCAGGGATTTTGTCTCTTTAGTTGGCTGCCACATCCCTGGGTAAGTAAGTGCCTGGTGTATAGCAGGTAACCAATAAATATTTGTTGAATTAACTGAGTGAATAAAATGTGAGTGCCTCTGAGTGGACTTTCCTTACTATACTTATGACCAAATCATATAATCTTTCATCTCATTTATGTACCAATCTTTTAACGGTGCTTTATGTTTTTATAAATGACTTCTTTGCTAGAGAACAAAGATCACATTACTAGTGTTCTTAGTCCTCAGCTGCATAGCAGTGGAATAAATAGCAGGCACTCCACAATGGTTGTTGACTAAATAAATGGACAGTAGTATGGAGTTTGAAAACGGAATTCTTCAGCTCCCTTTTCACATCTCATAGGAAGTGTTCCAGAAAACAACAAAGTTAGGCAATGCAAAGAGCCAGGAAAAAAAAAGGCAAAGCTGGCTGAACAACAGGGAGCATGCATTGTACCTATATTAACCAAACAACAATTTTTAGGTAATGACATGCTACAGATGGTGGATAGCAGATGGGTAGAAGCAATGCTGTAAGCAGTACATTACAATGAGAGGCAAAAAAGAACAACTGTCCACTATCTTTTAAAAATGTTACCAAATGATTATTTTTCTAGAGGAATTCACTGATCAACCTTATAAAACTTATTTAATAAGAATTCTATTCTAAGCACTATGTTGATAGAAAATTTCCTTGATATTCATCATGGGAAGTGAATGATATGATCATTAGAAATTTATTCCGAGGCAGTGAAATTAATAAGCAGGCAACTTATGAAGAGTAAAAGCTAAGGCTTTTCTTCTTAGTGCTTAACAAAATCAAATCCAGTTTCCAATTATAACGACAACACTGAAAATATATGAGAATTCCATTTGAAATATTTGCCAAGCTTTGTGTTTCCTCTGTTGAGATTTTTCTCAAGTGGCATTCACATTCAGCTGCTCAAAATGCAAAAGTGTTAAATTTAATTCTTAGTCAATTTAATTGAAAGTTACAAAATATTTATTTTCTGGGCATAACAAAATGAAAACTTTGAGGCGTCTCCTGTACATTTTTGCTGTTCCATGCTCTGAGGCAGTAGATCAGGGTAAACACAAGTAGGCAAACATGGTCAACTTCACTCATGTGTCAACTTCGAAGACACACAGTAGGCTCATGTTTTCGGCAAGTCTACTCAAATGTTAAAAGTTCTGTGGAAGCAAACTGCTGACATTATATTTATTCTTCACTTACTGGCTGAAGCAGGTAGATGAGAGATTCCTCTTGGATTATTATAATTGGCACAGAAGTGATGCACATAGCTTGGAACAGGGTGTTCACAGATGCCATAATCTGGTCAAAACGCCCACCAAGACCTCCCAAGGTCACAATTACATCCACCTAAGCAAGGCAAAAAAAACCTGAAAGTCACATAATGTATTTTCAATAATTAAATAGCATCTAACAATGAAACAGAGCTTTCAATACTGTATTTTATGTGATAAGCCTTAGAGAAATGGTAGATATCACTTCTGTTGTTCAGATGAAGGAATGAAGTTACTTGTTTAAAGTCACATAATTGGTGAGTAGCAGTCACATTTCGAGACCAACTCTTTCAAGTACAAATTTTATGTTTTTCCCATCTGCCTGTTGACCTGGAAAACTAGTCAACTCTTCCTTTACAGCTCTGTTTATGTGTTCCTTCCATTTGGAATCTTCCCTGATTTCTCAGCTGGTGCCTCTCCCATCCATCCCCAAAGCATACCCATGGGCTCTTCTTATAACACACAGGTTTGTCGCCCCACTAGAATTCAAGTATCTTGAAGACCTGTACCATCTTTTTACTGAACCTAGCAATGTTGCCTAAACTCTCAGGGCTTCATTTTTATGTTTACGTGCAAAAATTGGATAGTATTTGCCAATCGATAAGGTTGTTGCAGGGTTTAAATGAGGTAATTAAAGGAGTTAAGTGTAAAGCATTTAGAACATGTTCATGACATGGTGATTGTTTAAAAAATATTAGCTATTATTCTCTTGCCATTTGCAACAATGTGGATGGAACTAGAGGGTATTATGCTAAGCGAAATAAGTCAGTCAGAGAAAGATACCATATGATTTCACTCATATGTGTAACTTAAGAAACAAAACAGATGAACACAGGGAAAGTGAAAGAAAAATAAGATGAAAACAGAGGGAGGCAAACCATAAGAGGCTCTTAACTCTAGGAAACAAACTGAGGGTTCCAGATATTTTTATGCCAATACAGCTTTATATTATTTTCCCTTTTTTAAAACAAATGAGGATTCTGGCGGGGAGATGGGTAGGGGGATGGGGTAACTGGGTGATGGGCATTAAGGAGGGCAGTTGATGTGGTGAGTACTGGGTGTTATATGTAACTGATGGTCACTAAATTCTACCCCTGAAACTAATAATACAGTATCTGTTAACAAAAATGGAATTTAAATAAAAATTTAATAGTAAAAAATATTAGCTCTTATTCTATTGCCGTATTATTTTTAGTATTATTATAGTTACATATTTTTAACATTTTTGTTATTATTACCTATACTTTGATGTTATTTTTCTACTTAACACTTTCAAGACAGCATTTCCTATAACTAAAGTATAATTTATTTAAATGTTCCCCTGTTGCTGAAAATATATTTCCAGGATATTAATATATAAAATTACTTTGCTGCTTTCTTTCTATGTAAGACAAAGGGTAAAGATGGGCTGTGGGGAAGTGAAAGGGAGTAGAGTAAACTTCTCCTGCAAAAAGCAGCTGACAATGGGCTTCAGAACAGGACACGAGGCGCTGCCTCCTCCCTTGACCCTATGTGCCTTCTTCTGCTCACCCTAATCTCATAATGCATCAACACAGTCAAAGCAGATACAGTCATTGTGGAAGAGGAAGGATTGAAGAGCTTAATTAAAATATTACAAGGAAACCTTACAAACAATAACAATGGACTGTAATAATAATCACTCCATCTGGAATAAAATAGGTAATGTTTAAAAACGGCGTATGTGGTTTTTAGGTTTTGAAAATAGTTCACGAAAAAAAAACCTTAAATAACATTTAGTCCACAAAGATGCCATGATTTTAAAAGAATACCATGTTAACCAAGCACCCATATGACCTGTACCATTCTTGGAGGAACAGTAAGTGTATGAAGTCCATGAAGCCAAAGGCTGTGCTTCTCCGGTCCCATTGTTAGAGTCCTGGTCTCTGAATAGTGCCTAACACATTGAAGACAGGCAAGTGTTTGATGAAAGAGCAAGTGAAGACACTGCAAGAAATGACACACCGCGTAAGGAAGAAATAGCTTGATTGCTATATTATGGGAATATGTAAATCAGAATGGGATCCCATAAAAACACAAAAGGTAAATTACAAAAAGAACCAAGGCATTTGAAATGAGTTTTCTGTTTCTGACTTCATCAGAGTGTAGGGAGAATAGGAATTTTTACTTTGGATAAGATGCTTCCTGCCAAACCTGTGTGGTGTGCCTGTCTTAAGATACTGGTTTTGGAGATCTTTCAAGGACTCAAAGCATTAGATCTGGGGTCCAGGAAGAGCACGCATCCTGGGAAGCATGTATTACTCTGAATACATAGGCAAAGACAGGGACATCTTTTAACCGTCAGAGAAAGAGGGTAACTTGTAGGCGATTAGGCTTAGACCTGCCGAGGGCTGCTTCTGTTTGGGGTATCAGGTCAGGGAAATGGCTTCTAATCTTAACTAGGAGGACTTATTAGTAAGGCCACTCCAGACCAGTGGGGAATAGGCCCAGAAATTATATACCACCTCAGAAAAACTAGAGAGAATTTGCTCTAAAGAAAAAGACATTCAAAGAAGTTATATATGAAATATAGCAAAACTGCTAAGGCTCTAGTAAATTAGCACACGGCATATTCTTACGCACATAATCCTAAATTCACATCAGAAGCAAGGCCTGGTGAGAGTTTATTCACTATGTAGATTCTGGAATGCCTTTTTTAGGTTCTCAATTTTTCATTACTGTACCCTAAGCCTTGAGGGATCCCATAACCTTTAAGGCTGAAATTTAATTCCCCTCTTCTGCACTGGGGTATCATGATGAATAAGCAGTATCTGTAGATCAGTGATTGAATTTTTCAGAATAAAGAAGCCGCAAGATTACTTCTCATCACTACTCATTCTCCCTACAGGAAGTATTTAGCAAGACTGATTAAAAACATTAGAGGCTCAATGGGGGCTGCAGGCAAGGCAGGGGAGGGTCAGCCTGGGAGGTTTCTGCTGCTCTCGGGCTCTGGCTCTAAGTAGGGCGTCGGCTATTCACGGAGATAGACGAGAGAGTGACACACCCCTGCACATTTACATGGGTTTCACTAGAGTTATATCTTTAGGACTACAACGCCACTAGGACAGTGTTCAATCTGAAACAGACCATTTGTAGACTGCCGGGGTGACTCGTCTGTGTGGATCCAAAGCCTTTCGCATTTATTTCTAATTTTACCCAGTGTGTGGTAAATTTTTAAAACTTTGTATTTCCTGAGGCTTCAACACCTTCAGACAGGCTGTGAGTGCCTGGCCCAGGTGAACAGGTGCACAGGGTGATAAGGCTGGTCCCTGCCACAGGTTTCCCCTTCTTGCCCTCTGGACTATGACCTAGTGACATTCAAACAGACCAATGAAATCCTCTCACGCCTTTGCTTGTCTACCCACCCTGACTCCCAGTAAAGCACTTCCCATGGGGCCTCACTCTATCTTCCAGCTCCCGACCTGTCTGAGCCTGCTTGCTGGGCGCTCCTCCTATGCAGCCCCCAGGATGGCACACCATGCCTTCCTTTCTAGGACCTGTATGTATAACAAGGCCTTTAATTTCAGATGTCTGTGTCTGCATCAGACAAAATTCTCAATTTAAGTAATATAATTATTCTTTACAATATACCCCGTCACACTTTGTTATAACTGTTGATATACGTGAGTATCTCTCCTTCTAGAAGAGGCCCATGTATCGCAGATGCTAGCTGCAGTGTTCGCAACAGAGCAGACAAGTATTTCCTGAGCTTCCCCTAAGCATATAAAAACTCAGGAAAAACTGAATAAATAACCAGAGAGGCAAGAAGCTATTTTTTAGGCTGAGTTAACATCATCTCATTCCTACAAAAGAGCACTTCCCTACTTAACAAGGGTTCAAATAGTCTGTGGCTTTTGAAAAAAGTAACTTATTTCATACGTGTTAGTTCTGGTAATATTTATGGATCATTTACCATGTGTTAGGTGCTATTCTAAACACTTACACGATATATCAGTAAAGAAGACAAAAACCCCCGCCTTCATGGCGTTGACATTCAAATGGAGGATAATACACAATTGACAGACATACAAATAAATCTCTTAGTTAGGATGTGAAATGCTGGTAAGTGCTAAAATTGGGAGAATAACGGAGCAGGAGAGGGGAGACCAAAAATGACAGGTTGGGAATGTGCTTCCACTTTAAATAGGAACTAGGTGATGGGTATTAAAGAGGGCACGTTCTGCATGGAGCACTGGGTGTTAGGCACAAACAAGGAATCATGGAACACTACATCAAAAACTAATGATGTCATGTATGGTGACTAACATAACATAATAAAATTTTAAAAATAAATAGAGAGATAGATCGATCGATAGGAGCTAGGGCAGACTACATTGCAAAAGTACTAGAGTAGCACAAAGACCCAGAAGCGATAAGGGAGGTGGCCATGTGTGTGGACACCTGGGGCAGGTTCTTCAGACAGCAGACTGACTGTGGTAAGGCCCTGAAGCAGTGACGTGGCCCCAGGCATTTTCAAAGAGTATCAGGAGGCTAGCTGCTAAAATTAAATGAGAAATTAGTGGGAGAAATCAGAGTGAAATGTAAGTATTAAATTCGTAGAGACCTGTTAAGCCATTGTAAAGTCCCCGGCTTTCACAGGCATCAAGTGGGGAGCCGTTTTGAGCAGAGGAAGGATATGATCTATGTATTTCCAAGAGTCAGTCCAGAATTTCTCCACTTCTCCACACCCACAGCCTCCTCACAACTACGGCTCAAAGCCACCAAAATCGCCAGGGGGTGTAAGCCAGCATTACATCACACGTGAAGTGGCACATAACAGGTGTCCAGCAAGTGTTTTTTTGAATAAATGAAAAAATGAAACAGAGATTGGAGGAGAGTAAAAGAACACAGTCAATGGATCAGAGTCCTGGTTGAGTTGAAGAACGGCTGGAGTCAGGGCACAAAAGAGTCAAATAGATAAAACAGAGGTTATGGAGGGCTTATAGAACCTTCTGTATCAACAAGGTCTAGGTGTGTTCACTGAATTGAGTAATTTAGTTAAAAGAGTAAGGGGATAAGTTTACAGAAACAAGAGGTCTGTGTTTTGGAAGGTTCATTCAAGTATATATAGAATTTACCATGAATCAAGACGGTACTGCTGAAAAAAGTATTGGTGACCTAGAAGTTTACTTGATCAAGACAGGAGTGGAAATGACCAAGACTGTCACGATGACTACAGCAATGAGCGATTAAGTTGCCATGAGGTTGAGAACTAAAGTTTTTAGGGCAAAAGAAGAACAGAATAAAACAGCACTAATGTAAATATAAGGGGATACATATAGGCAATTTTAAATGCTCAAGAACTACATTTTAAAAGTTTTTAAAAAGAGGTAAAATTATTTCTAAAATATATTTTAATGCATTACATCAAAATATATATTTTAAGATGTAATCTGTATTAAAAATACTGAGATGTTAGGAAACTGGACAATCACATGCAGAGGAATAAAACTGGACCCTTATCTTACACCACTCACAAAAATTAACTCAAAATAAATTGAAGACTTAAACATAAGACTTGAAACTATAAAACCTCTAGAAGAAAACATAGGGAAAAAGACCCTTGACATTGGTCTTGTCAACCATTTTTTAGAGATGACACTAAAAGCACAAGCAACAAAAGCCAAAATTAAAAAGTGAGACTGCACCAAACTAAAAAGCTTCTACACAGCAAAATAAACAATCAACAAGAGGAAAAGGCAGTTTTTGTTATAGAAGAAAGTATCTGCAAATCATCTATCTGATGAGAAATTAATATCCAAAATGTATAAGGAACTCATATAATTCAATAGCAAAAACCCATCAACCTGATTAAAAAATGGGCAGAGGAGCTTACTAGCCACTTTCTAAAGATGTACAAATGGCCATCAGGTACATGAAAAGATGCCGAACATCATTAATCATCAGAGAAATGTAAATTAGTTCTATTATTCAGCCACAAGAAAAAAGGAAATCCTACCAGTAAGAACTACATGGATGGACCATGAAAGCATTATGCTAAATGAAGTTGGACAAAGAAAGACAAATATATGATCTCTTATATGGAATCTAAAAAAAGCCAAACTCACAGAAACAGAGAGTAGAAGGATGGTTGCCAGACGCTGGTGGTGGGAAAAAGAAAGATGTTGGTCACTGGGTACAAACCCCCAGTTATCAGATGAGTAAGTTCCGGGATCTAACGTACAGCATGGTGACCGAAGTTACCAATATTGTATTATATACTTGAAAGTTGTTAAGACAGTAAATCTTAACTGTTCTTACCATACCAAAAAATCAAAATAAAACAAAAGGTAATTATGTGAGGTGATAGAGGTGTTCACTAACTCTATTAATACATTTGTGTATCAAATCATCATGTTGTATGCCTTAAATTTATACAAAGTTACATATCACTTATATCTCAATAAAGCTGGTAACGATAAGGAGATATTTTACATTTTTTTCAAACCTGGTCTCCAAAATTGTCGATGTACTTTACGCTAATAACACGTCTCAATTTGAATCAGCTACATTTCACGTACTCAAGTGATGAATGGCTAGAGTTTTGGACAGGACAAATCAAAAAACGGCAAAAAGCAGTGAACACACCTACCTCTAACTTCCAGAGCTCATTCTAGAAAAAGTAGTGGAGAAACAAAACAAAACGAAACAACAGCACCACTAGGACTACAAAGAATTGCCATCCTTAGGGAAAAGCCCAGTTTATGCTGGAGTTAGACAAAAAGACACTGCACGTACAGGAGATTTTAGTGAGAACGAACCATGAATTTCAGAGGGCACTAGCAGGGAGGGCATACATGGTCTAGGGCAAGTCATTTTTTTTTTTTTTTAATATGCCTACTAGTTTCTAAAGAATGGAAGCCAGTCTCAGAGGCTAACATGTTTTCTACTGATTGTGATGTACCAAGGACTCAATATTTGTAATTCTAAAGAAATGTTGTTACAATCTTAATAGCCTCATGAAGAAAACATTTTAAATATTGTATTATATTGTATTTGTGCACATATACACACAAGTAACCAACACATGCCTATTAGGCCATATTCTATGATATATAAAAAGTATACATAAAATGTAAAATGTAAAAATTCAACTTCTGGGGCGCCTGGGTGGCTCAGATGATTAAGCATCTGCCTTCGGCTCAGGTCATGATCCCAGGGTCCTGGGATCGAGCCCCACATCAGGCTCCTTGCTCAGCGGGAAGCCTGCTTCTCCCTCTCCCTCCACTTGATGATCCCCCTGCTTGTGCTCTCCCTCTCTCTCTGTCAAATAAATAAAATCTTTAAAAAAAAAAAATCAACTTCTGTTTTCTATTTATTTCCTACAATCAAGTCAGGGTATTTTCATGGGCTTTTTTTGCTAGCAAGGGAGAGTGTTGTGAGAATAGGGTTGCCTTTTGCCTTTCAGAGGCAATCATGTGTGGCAAAAGGAAGCCTAAAACCCTGGACTAAGATATTAGAGTTCTGACTCTAGTATGGTATATTCTTTCAAAAGCCAGGTAACCACATACAAAGTTACATAATCTCCTTATGACTTAGGTGGCTCATCTATAAAGGTAAGGGACAGACCAGATTCATTAATGTATTTCTCAAGATTCCTTTCACTTCTAACAGTCCACATAAGGTTCTCTGGTTTCCACTGTAACAGGTTAAATAAAAAACGGTGTCTATTTTGTTTAGAAAAATAAATGAAAACCTTAGCTTTGCATAATTTGCCTTAACAGAATCATGACAAGACTGGTTGAGGGCTATATAACACTAAAAGGAGAAGCAATTTCATTTTTTCTATTACAGCAGTAAAAACCTTTCAGTAAACAAATGGTATGTTTTTCTCCATTTGTCCTCAAAAAGACTCAGATACAGCATGCATGAAGTCTATAGCAGGGACAGTGGCTGTCAGCATATTTTAATTACATTTACTTTCCATAAATTGAATTCTAGAGTTGCATAAATAGACAATTTCTTTATGGCTCTCCCTGATAAACAAGGTGACCATACAATTTACCATACAAACTGAGACACTTCTGAAAGTAAAAGGGGGACATTATATATAATTACACCAAGAATACAAGCATAAACCAAGACTATGCCTATGTAAGCCAAGACATATGTTTACCCTACTGTTTGAGAATTATAACTAACATTAGCCTAGCCAACCTAACAAAAGTAAACACCAGGGGCTCAAAAAATTTAGATGTTATTCTTATGCTTCCCTTAACTTTCAAAGATCTGTACTGTATTATAGTTAGGCTTGAATAGGATGATGAGATTCTTTGGTCCAATTGTTTGATGCTCTTATTTGAAGATAGAAAACCCAACACAGGCCATGAAGGAAAAAGTTGGATCAAGATAGAACAAAAACTATAAACTGACCCAAAAATCAGCAATGTCAAAATGTTTTAATAAGCCTATAAAGGAATTCCAGAGATTGATATAAAGTACAATGAGACACCAAGGAAATTAAAGACCGCAGATTTCATGGTATCAGAAGATAACTCTACTTACAAACACAGAATATACCTAGCTGAATGGCAGCTTGTGAAAATATGACTAGAGGGATCCCATTTAAATTTCAACTAAGCTCACTGAGTCACAGTTTAATGTAAGCCTCTTTGGGTGAGAAAGAAATAATGCCTCTTGCAATGGCAAGATAATGAATCTTCGTTCACAGATGAGAAATCTAAGAAAATTCAGGGTTAAGGGTGTGATTAGTGTAAGCACTTTCAAAGGATGCCTACCTCCACTTTATAAAAAAAATGAATTTGTTTGAACAGAGTATTTTTTCCAACTTTGTCAAATTGTAAATATGTTATTAAGAAACGTCATAAACGTGTTTATACAAAACTTGTTTTTGAACCTGTTAAAGTTAAAAGAGAGAGAGAGAGGAGGAAGGGACCTATTTATATCACTGAAAAGTGATCAATGTATCCAAGCTTGTCTGCATTTGAGAGAAAAACTACAAAGGCCCTGATAAGGATCTATACTAAGACTCCTGACTGCTATAAACCATAATCCCCTGGTAAAAGTTTTAGGATAAAAGCCCAGGCAGTCCACACTCTCACTGACCATGGGGCACTTCCTATGCCCTGTGCCTCTCTAGAGAGCTCAGCAGAGGGGACTCCAACCTCCTTGTGCAGACTGGAAGGAACTCTTGCTGGCAGAAGTCCTGGACACACTGGCTCCAAGTCAGCAGAGGGGGCGGCCAGGAGAGACTGACCTGTCCCAGGAAGGTTGTGTGTGTGTGTGTGTGTGTGTGTGTGTGTGTGGTCCCCTCCCTACTGGTTCATTCTCTGTTATCTTGCATGTACTTTCAGTATTGCCTACCCTTTGACATCCCAAACCTATGAGTTTTACCTTTCACCCTAAATACTCAGAATGAAGCACTCCCTTCACTCCGGATAGCTTTTAATTTGGCTTGCTCAAGGAGAGTGGACCCTGGAGAAGGTTCGCTCACAAGGGGCTTCTCATGGGCCCCATCAGACTTCAACTACAGCATCACTGATAAACATATCAGGATAATCTGCTTTACCAAAGCATCTACTCCAAAGGCCGCACATTCTTAAGAGTCAGAAACTGTCTCATTCAGTATGCATTTTTCAACCTACAATACTTAGCAGAATACCTGGATACACATAGGACTTTTGTCAGCTGAATGATTAGCTAAACCGTTACAGTTTCACTCTGTAACTCTTTGGCAAACAAGACCAAATCATTATCAAGTACACTTTGTCTATTATTATGGTCCCTATTCCTTTCTCAAATTCTTGATGGGGAAAATGCCTAAAGAGTTATTCTTCAAAGCATCCTGTAATCGGTTCTTTTATTTGTGTCATTGTAATTTCTGTCCTTTAATTCAGCTTGCATACAACCACTTTGCTGTTTCTCAAAATTATCTTATGGTTTTCCATTCAAAATTCTTTAGTGGATTACCATCATCTGTAGATCAAAATTCAAATTCCTTGTCTAGAGATTAAAGATTCTCCATATATGAACCACAAACAATCTAACAATGACAAATGCTACGAACAGTTCTCATCCTCAGAGTTCTTCCTGCACACAGTGTTTGAATTTTTCTTTGTTGACTCTCAGGCTTGCCATGAAGAATGCCTGAAGCACTTTAATGTCAGGTACCCTGGTCATGAGAGAGTAAAGGACAATGAGTGAGTTCATTCCCATAATAATGCAATACTCTTTTGGTTGGCCCTGGACAAAGCTTTGAATTTTTTTAGTTAAACATTTCAAGTCTGATTTTAGTAGGAGTTCTGTCTTTCCTCACAGATCTGTCCTTAGTACTAATATATCCTTGATTAACTGGACTATAGGTTCAAGCCATATCAATGAGATACCTGGGGATGAGACATCTTTTCCATATAAACAAAACAACACGGTGATATATAAAAAAATGTGGAAAAGCATTATTTTTCCTTCCCAAGTAAATACACCAAGGGATGGCAAGAGCTAATTTGCATGTGTTCACATTTTTCTGTATCAGGAAGTGAATGCCAAGGAGAGTTGGATAGAATAAATAAACACACTAATGGATTTTTTTACATGATTGTATTCTCTCTGCTGAAAATTAAACTCTTTGAAGAGTCAGGAATATATTTATGAGTAAGTAAAATTACATAAAGTCACAGTTTGTATAAATAAGTACATGGATATTATAAGTCTCCTGGAGGTAATTATGGTCTCCAAACCTCTCACATTATCAGGATATGAAGATATTTCTAGGGAAAAGGTATTCACAAAGGTGTTCCTTTTGAATTGTGGGGGTCCTGAGAAATGGAAAAATGTATTACTTGTGGTTTAGAATAGCCAGAATACCTCACCTAGCATCTTCAACACAGTTGGTATTTAGTGTAAAATAAAAAATCAAAAGATCATTTATAGCATATTCAGAAACAATCAGCTATTTGGAAGTAGAGTTTGAAAGGCTATTACAATTTGCATTATATGAGTTTTGTCCACAGAAGCTAAATGATTGCTCGGTAGAAGGACAAAAAAAATCCATTCTGCATTCTTGAGCCTCCTGTTTAACACAGACCAGATACTTTTCACTCTGGCTAAAAACTCTCTAACATACATGTTTCCCCGCAGAAGCTGAATATTTGAAAGAGCACTAAGCAGTCATTCTTCCCATTCTGTGGAAACTGGGACATGAACCTGTACCTACTTTCTTTAGTTGTTTTCACCTACTGAACGAGGTGAGAAGAAACAGGTAATTGTCCAAACCTTTCTGCAAACAGACTGACTTTGGTAAGAAATGCTTTGTTCCCGGATGATGAGTACTTCTGCACTGGCAGATCATTTCTTAATAGCAATTATCCTCTCTTGCATCACCAGAATTCATTTTTACACAACAATATTTCTTGCTTTGCTTCAACCATAAAAGAAGTCTTTGCTGCATATTCTTGTCCAAAGTGATAAATGAAACTCTTGGTTTCCATGTCTAGATGGATTGGATTTAGCTATTGCAGTACTTGGAGTGCATTATGGTCCCAAAGTTTAGTGGTATAAAACTCTTCATTTTTTATTGACCAGTTTATAATAGGTGGCTATCAGACTTGCTGTCATGCAATCCTTAGGTTTTGCAATCTGGAGTAATATAAATAGTTTATGTTAATTATTCCCTTCCCACCTTCTGGGAGAATAGAGAGCATTTTGATTGCAAATTTTGCACTTGGTCATTAACACTCTGGTTTCTAGATATGCATTGGACCATTTTATAACGCCAAATGAGAATGTTAAAATTGTTACTGCAGTGACATTAATTACTTAAAGCTTAATTTTTTGCAAAGTGAGTAAGTGTACTTTACCTAATACATGTACACAAAATAGCTGATCACCTCATCATCCTCTGGTTCACCTTAATGTTATAAGCAATGCTATTATTTACATTTTGCAAAATGTATTCCATATCTGAGAGCATCATAGTAAACTGAGTGTAATTTGGGATAAAACATTTGTTCAATAATAATTTTCTCTTTCTGAAATAATTTATTTATATGAATGCTTTAAAGAATCAGAATATTTAGGGTCTATTTTATAAGCATCTAAAATCTCTAGTAGAGGGGCACCTGGGTGGCTCAGTTGGTTAAGCAGCTGCTTTCGACTCAGGTCATGGTCCCAGGGTCCTGGGATTGAGCCCCACGTCGGGCTCTTTCCTCGGCGGGGAGCCTGCTTCTCCCTCCCCCTCTGCCTGCTGCTCCCCCTGCTTGTGCTCTCCCTCTCTCCATCTCTATCAAATAAATAAATAAAATCTTAAAAAAATAAAAATAAAATCTCTAGTAGAGGGGCGCCTGGGTGGCTCAGTCGTTAAGCGTCTGCCTTTGTCTCAGCTCATGATCCCAGGGTCTTGGGTTCGAGCCCCACATCAGGCTCCCTGCTCAGCGGGAGGCCTGCTTCTCCCTCTCCCACTCCCCCTGCTTGTGTTCCCTCTCTAGCTGTGTCTCTCTCTGTCAAATAGATGAATAAAATCTTTTTAAGAAAATAAAATCTCTAGTAGAAATGGATGAGAAGACAGAATTAAAATGTAATCAGTGTACTTTGCCTTCAGATATTCCTATTTCCTAATGTGTTTCAAAATATCTTGATCCAGTTGTTTGTATTGGAAATTACATAAATTCATATACATCTTGAAAGGGAAGGTACACTGTGGATCCAGGGAAGGAGCTGGAATCACCTGACTTCTACTCAGGCAACTGGATTTTAGTATGCCACTTGCCATTATGGACAAGAACGTTGACCATGGAATGCTAAGCAGAACTGCTCTGGGAAAACAGACGGTCATGGGAATAGAATGACATTTTCTACTTCTGGCTACTAAGAGAGGAGGAGAATGGAAAGTGAATACTATACAAATTCCATCTTCTCCGCTGATTTAAATGAGACTTCTGAGATACTTACGCTCATCACCTAAGACAAAGAAGAATGTATTTCCATGTATACATTTCTCTTCTCCTGATCACTTAACTACCAATGAAAATACACTGATCTCATATGTACATCCCTGAGATAAGCAGTAACGTCATTTTTGTTCTTCAGTCATGACTTAAACTATATGCAAATCATTTCTTACAAATACAGTTATTTTTACTATTGTGGACAATCACAATTATGGATGTAGGTATGACCACATATGTCTCCCTAAGGGATTTACAGAATAAGGAGAAATTTTTGAATCTACCATGCAATTTCAGGATATTCCATTATATGTGCATTATTCTTACAGAAGTCCTCAAGACATTGTTTCCTCCTCCTCTATCTGCAGATTCTGCATCTTCCCAATGCAGTAATTCAAAATAAAATAGTCCTTTTCAGGTAAGGTCAGCATGTCTTCTGCAGAGGAGCATCATACCAACCATATCTGCAATTCTCTGCATTAATAAGAAATTTTATCTGGCAAGTGAGTCATCCAACTGAGATTCCTGGTAAGCAGATAAACTTAACCTTTGTCCCGGGGCCTATAAAAGCACACTTCTCCTCTGGCAGGGATGGATTAGGCTGCTGCCACAGCCACCGAGGCAGTAAGCTTTTTATATCCGTAGCAACAGCCCCCGAGTCACTTCAAAGCACTGGGTGTATCTATTTTCTCTTGTTACACAGCACTATAAAAAAGATTGCTGGTCTCCAAGAAGAAGGAAAAACAGAGATGTGCATTTCTCGTTTGAACGCTTCTCCAAAATGATCTAGGAAACAGTCTGCTTCTTCACTCAATGCCCAGAATACCTTCCTTCTCCTCTCTTCCTTCCTTGTCTGATACTTAACTTGCACAGCATCTGTTTCAGAACCTGGATATGTAAGTGGTTACTCTGGCACTTGACAGAGAATATATATACTAAAAAAACAAGAGGTGTTTTGTGAAGACATACTTAAGTATAGCTGAATACGACTATATGTATACATGTGTAACTTTCTAGAAATTCATAAAAATTATTAAGTTTACAACGTTGCTTTGAGGTAGACAGGCATGGGTAGAGAAAGTTGTCATCTAAGTCTTACAAGGACTCAGCTATCCAGCAGATGTTGGAATTGAATCGTATTGCTTTCAGTATGACTTCAAGGGAGTTGGCAAGATTTATTCTTGTCAAGTTCACAATGATAAAGGCTCATGAGACAATCTCTATGTATTTTCATTTTTTAGCTTTCAGCTTTTACGAGTAACTTAGAACTTAGAAAAAGCAGCAGGTTCTCGAAGTAAAATATCAATTAATAAAATGTAAAGAAGGCATTACATGTACCATTTTTAATTACATATAACACATATATCCTCCCCTACCCATAAGATGAAGAGGAAAAACCGAAAGTATAAAAGATCGAATAATAGCTCCATATACTGCCAAAGCCAAAAAATTTTCAATTATAATGGGACAAGAGCTGGAGCAGTAGAATAAGCCTCATTAAAGTATTTACTTAATAAAATTTACCAACATTTAATAAAAAGGGCTTGCTAAAAAAGGATTCTTCCCTATCTGTGCACATTCATTCATTCAGTAAATACCCATGGAGTGCCTACTGTGCGCCAGGTGTTGTTGTAGATCCTGGGAATGTAGCAGAGAATGAGCGTGTACAATTACCTGCCCACATGATATTTACATTTCCACGAGTGGATATGTAACAGAAACAAACTTCCTAGATATATAGTATGTCAGACGGTGACCTGTGTGATGGAGAAGACCCAGCAGACAAAGGGATGAGGACTGCTGAGCCAGAGAACGGGAGAGGAAGCGGGGTGAGGGGCTTTATTTAAAAAGGGAGATCACGGAAGGCCTCATGGATATGAGCTGCGATTTCCTTAGAAAAACAATTATATTATTCCATTTTCTCCAATGAAAAGTTAAAGGGTAAAACAGAGAAGGGTTCTATATAAACAATTTACTAAAAACAAGTTGAGTCTTTCCTGCAGCGGCACCTTACAGCATTCCTTGTAGTCTGAGTTATTCTGTGGTTACATGTACATCTGTGTCCTCTATTAAACTGGAGCGTCGGGGCCGTGAGCTTAGTCACCTAACCAAGCATAACGACCGAGACAGGTACTAGGCAAAAGTTTGTTAAAGCAGTTGGAAGAAGATCCTCAGTAGCTTCGACAGTATGTCTAAAGGGAGGAAGTCCGCCATTGCAACTCTAAATACATCCCTCAGTGAACGTAAGGCACACAAAGGCTATTGCAGGATTAGGGAAGTCAGAGCACGTGTCCCATTTTCTTGCTGCACCAAGGCAAGGTGCAAACAGTGGTTAGCTGGGTTGTACAACTCACCTCCCTACTGGATTCAATTACTAAACACACAGATACTATTCTCACCAGTTCCCTGGGAATGAGGAAAGTTAAAGACATCCCCTGAGAAACATTTCAATATGTAAGAAGTCCTCCATTTATTTCAAGTTTTGAATATTAAGATAATTCTTGTGAAAGCAGAGTATGTCCAAAACAATGCTATGGTGAGTCCATGAACCTGGGATATAAACTCTAACTAGTTTAAGGGATTTCTAAAAACACTAATTCTAAAACCATAATAATCTATGAAATTTATTGTAAAATCAAAAGAAGCACCATATATCTACATTGTAATGTATTTTGTGAAATACATAAAATGTATTTTATAAAATAAATATAATTAACATAATTACATATAAATTATATATCTTCTATAATTAACAAAATACATTAAGTATATAAGTACATTATATAAAATATGTTGCAGATCACAAGACCTAAAGTATATAACAATATATGACTATTAATACTACTGCTGTTATATTTTTGTTAAGGATTTTATATGTGGAAGGCAATGAAGTGCTTTGCCTTGTAACCTGCTGGTATAAGTAGATTATTACTCTGATTTTACAGAAAGACCACTCTCTTACACCATACACAAAAATAAATTCAAAATGGATGAAAGACCTAAATGTGAGACAGGAAGTCATCAAAATCCTAGAGGAGAACACAGGCAGCAACCTCTTTGACCTCTGCCATACCAACTTCTTACTAGACACATGATGGGAGGCAAGGAAAACAAAAGCAAAAATGAACTATTGGGACTTCATCAAGATAAAAAGCTTCTGCACAGTGAAGAAAGCAATCAATGAAACTAAAAGGCAACCTACAGAATGGGAGAAGATATTTGCAAATAGCATATGTGAAAAAGGGTTAGTATCCATAATCTATGAAGAACTTAACAAACTCAACAACCAAAAACCAAATAATCCAGTTAAGAAATGGGCAGCAGACATGAATACACATTTTTCCAAAGAAGACATACAAATGGCTAACAGACACATGAAAAGATGCTCAACATCACTCAATGTCAGGGAAATACAAATCAAAACTACGGTAAGATACCACCTCACGCCTGTCAGAATGGCTAAAATTAACAACACAGGAAACAACAGATGTTGGCGAGGATGTGGAGAAAGGGGAACCCTCCTACACTGTTGGTGGGAATGCAAACTGGTGCAGCCACTCCGGAAAACAGTATGGAAGTTCCTCAAAAAGTTAAAAATAGAACTACCCTATGATCCAGCAATTGTGCTACTAGGTATTCACCCAAAGGTTTGTAAAAAAAAAAATACAGATTCAAAGGGGCACTTGCACCCCAATGTTTCTAATGTTTATAGCAGCATTATCAACAATAGCCAAACTATGGAGAGAGCCCAAATGTCCATTGACCAATGAATGGAAAAAGAAGATGGGGTGTGTGTGTGTGTGTGTGTGTGTGTGTGTGTGTGTGTGTGTGTGTGTGTGTGTGTGTGTGTATACATATAATGGAATATTACTCAGCCATCAAAAAGAATGAAATTTTGCCATTTGCAACAAAATGGATGTAGCTAGAGTGTATTATGCTAAGGGAAATAAGTCAGAGAAATACAAATATCATATGATTTCACTCATGTAGAATTTAAGAAACGAAAGAATATAGGGAAAGGAAGTTAAAAAAAAGAGAAGGAGGCAAACCATAAAAGACTCTTCTTAACTACAGGAAACCAAGTGAGGATTGCTGGAGGGGAGGTGGGCCATGGTCGGGGGGGGGTGTTAAATAGGTGATGGTCATTAAGGAGGGCATTTGTTGTGATGAGCATTGGGTGTTATATTTAAGTAATGAATCATAAAATTTTATACCTGAAACTAATATTATACAATATGTTAACCAAGTAGAATTTAAAGAAAAACTTGAAACAGAAAACCACATTGCACTGGAAACAACTCTTTTAATAACAAACATATTTATCACAATTGGTAGACACAACAGGATGATAAATCATCTAAACACAGGTTGCAGGAGAATATGATATCAAGAATGCTAATAAGAAGATCCCTTCAAAGAAGAACTGAGTTAAGTTTTACCATGATGTTACCAAAAATATATTCATTGAACAAATATTTGTTGAATAAGTAAATGGGAGGCAATAAAAGATTTTAGGCAGACATGCAGTTAATACAGAAGACAGGAGTTTTAGTAAGAGAACAGAGTGAATGAGGTCAAACATAAGCTAATATAATAATCCAAGTGAGAAATGATTAAGGTCTGAACTAGTATTAGTAAGACTGGGAATAAGAAAGTGGGCACAAGAGATACCTACAGAATTAAAGGAGCTATGACCAACTGGTAAGGGATGGTATAGTAAAAGAGAAGGCTACTCTCAGGTTTCTGCCAGGTGGATGGGAGGTAGTGCCAGTGCATGGGACAGAAAATTAAGAGAAAATGGGATTCTGTGAGAAAGATGAAGAATTTTCTTTTAGATACTGAAATGAAATTCTTGTGGCTTTCCTGTTAACAGTCACAAATAGGCTTGGAGTTCTGGATGAGATGCATAAATGAGGGAGTTAACCACACAGAAGTGTGATAGAATGGCCCTCTAGGAAGAGCCAGGTGAAAATGAAGGTGGTGATGGAGACCACACAATTTTGACAGGTAAAGAGGCAGTACAAGAATGAGCAGCGTTCCTCCTTCTGGAGCCAACCCCGAAAAAATTCTATTGAATGCCAGTTCTCTCTGATTAAATCCTACCATTCTTTGACGTCTTGGGAAACTGGGCAGTTTGAGGATGTGGGCTGTAACCACAGTTTAAGGATCATCAAGTTTCCAGCCAAGATTTTCAAGCAGGCACAGTTTTCACATGAAACAGTTGCCAAAATATCCAACAGAGACTCACAAGTTGAGACTTTTTGAGGAAACGCTTTAAAGGTGAAAGAGTTCATAAAAAGGTATTTGGATTTGCCTAAGTGCTAAGAAGTACTTGCCTTTTTATTCTGTTAACACTGAGTCCTATCACAAAAAGATTATACCACCTGATTGTTAGAGCATATTTGAAACAGTGAGCATCTTTTCTTCACATGAACTTCTTATTTTGGAATAATTTCAGACTTAGTGAAAAGTCGCCAAGATAGTACAGGGATTACCCTTCACCCAGGCTCGGTCAGTGCTAACATCTTCTGTAACCATGACATAAACCTATTCCACCAAAGACTGACACCAATATACTGTTACAGGATTTTCTCCTTCGGTGCCCACGGTTCTTGGTCACGTCGCTTCGAAGAATGAAGAGGGAGACCAGGCAGAGTGGTGGACAGCAGAGCAAGGTTTATTGAGCAACAGGGAAGCGATAGTACAAAGCTCCTAAAGAGGGAGGGGACCCGAGAGGGTTGTCACAGGAGTTTCTAAGTCTAGGTGGTTTTATGGGCTTGTTGGCTCTCTGTTTTAATCTGATTAACCCTCCCTGTACCTGCCATCCAATCAGGTTTTCGTCACCTATCACGTGGGAAAGGGTGGAGAGCTCCTTCCAGGGTGGGTGTAAAATCCTCTTACAGGTGGTTTCCTCCTAGGGCAGGGCGGGGCGGTTGTCCCTGCCTGCCTGCATTCTAACTAACCTTCATGACTACTACTAGTAACTAAACTCCAGGCTTCGTTTGCATTTTGCCAGTTTTCCACTAATGCCCTGTTCCAGTTCAGGGACAAATCAGAATGCCACACTGCATTTAGTTTTCATGTCTCTTTCATCTCCTCTGGTCTGTGTCAAGTTTTCGATCTTTCCTTAACCGTCATGACCTTGAAAATACTGGTCAGGTATTCAGGAGAATAATATTCAATTTGACTTTCTCTGATTTCTTTTCAAAGATGAAACTGGGATTAGGGGTTTTAGGGAAGAATCTCACAAGTGCCCTTAGCACCCTGTACGTTACCTAGAGGGGCATGTATTATCAACAAGAATTATTGTTGACATTAATTGATTACCTGATTAAGGTGGTATCTGCCAAGTATCTCTACTGTGAAGTTAGTTTTCATCCCTTTCCAGAATACACATTGACACACACAACAGGTGTGTGTTGTTATTAAATTCTGCTTTAGATGAGACTGGAATCTTGCCGAAGACACGGGTCCATCAGAGTAGACTGTACTGAGGACACCAGAGATCCTTGGAAGATATTTCTCAGAGCACTATCACGGTTCCTCCTACAACCCTGTGAGTCAGAGCTCATTATAGTGATAGTAATTATTCCAATCAGATACTGTCTTAAATTTCCTTTTCAAGTGAGGAGCAACAGATATTTAGTATGGACATAGCCATTAGTCCATTACAAAACAATAATGGACACCTAACCCAATACTGATAATTAGCAGACATAAATAAATATTCTAAAACTCACAGCATTTGCAGATATCTAAACATAATGTATCTGAGAAATACCATGTAGGAATTAAATAGAAAGACTACCTAATATTCCTCACCTAATCTCAATAGTCAAGAATTCCAATTCAGACATAAATGCATAGAAACTGTTCTAAGACATACAAGTCACAATCCAATATTTGCTCAGGCTATTAAAGTAATTTCAAAAAACTTAATATGTAATAATCCCAGTCTTTATGTAGTATTTAATTGTAGTTATTAATATTTGTGTGCATAAAATTTAGGCATTTGCTCTTATTCATACAGTACTTTTTCCACATCCTACACTATTTGATTGAAAAATTGATTAAAAAAATAACATGGGACAAGGGGGATAAAACGTATTAAAGTTTCAGCAAATTAAACTAGTATGCATTTAAATCTATACAACCAACAGTGTGCAATTAAGGACAACTTTCCTGCCCAAATTTTGTTTACTATTAAATCTGTGTTTAAAACCTCAGAGACTAGCCCGAGCATGGAACACCCTGCCCAAGGGGCAGCGGGTGACCGGAGGGGGACCCTGACCCCTGCATGCGCAGGTTTCCACCAGCCCACAAGTGACAGCATGGCAGCCATGCCCTCCAGCGGCTTGCTCATGGCCACCTGCGACTATCACCTCCACCGCCCAGGCTCCCCTTCCAGTAACAGCTCCTGCAGAAGCGCAGAGTATGCTGGGGAAGCCATCCCTCACCACCCCAGGGCTGACCCCCATCACTGGTGGGCAAGTTTCTTCTTCGGGAAGTCCACTCTCCCGTTCATGGCTACAATGTTGGAGTCCCCAGAACACTCGGAATCTCCTCAGGCCTCCAGCAGCACGATCATCTGCGACTTGGCTCTGGAAGCCAGAAGGAAGCAGCTTGGTGACCAGCCTGGCAAAGCCGACACCAGGCCGCCATCCTGAGTGGCCACCACCAGGCTTCAGGAGGCGCTGGATTACCCCCCTCTCCCCCCGCTTCCCCGTAGACTAGTCAGGCTGCCACAGGCAGAAGCAATTGGGTTCTTTTATATCAAAATAGCAAAACACCAAAAAGGAAGTTGAGAGAATCCCACTGTTTACTATCCAAGCCACATTCAAGTCTTCCTCACACCTGGAACCGTGTGCCTTGTACCAAGTGGAAAATAAACTCCAAGCAGCCAGTAAAAATAAAATAAAATAAAAATAAAAAATAAAACCTCAGAGACTGAAATATTGAATTCTGTCATCATATAATAGTACAAAATACTCCAAACTGTATTTTAGGAGGCCTGTTATTCTCAGGGCCTTATAATCTAGATTTGTTTTGCTTCTTCCTAAACAACATGCATCTTACATTCTTAGAAAGTTGGAGCAATAGCTTTTAATGTTTTCCACTGAATTCAAAGGTTTAGATCTCAAGTATGCATCATGACATCAGAAAATAGATGTGCTCTTTGAAGATCCAGTCATATCAGATGGCATCCTGATAATGTATTATTCATGACTCAGTTACAGATAAATAATGTGGTAACATGAAAACAAAGCATTAAAAAGTCACACGTATCGGTGAATCCTTTTGCAAAAGAATAAAAGTTGAGGGTGAACAGTTTTAAAATAGATAAATAAATAACTGTAGTGATTTAGGGAAACTTTAAAAAATTAATCACATGTTCTGGATAGTAAGCTCCTTCAGGGTAAGGACAGACTAATTCAAATTCTATAACGTTCTAAGATGTTACATAGTACGGTTTCTTAACATATTAAATATTAATTTTATTTATAACTAACATTTTAAAGTATGTAAGATAAGATCTTACAAATACAGACACTTTGATGACAAATTCATATTTATAATTTACTAAGTAGAAATACAAATGTATGATAATTTGATAGGACTTATTAGGTGGAGAAGTATAAAAGATCTTTCTATATAGTTTATGTGCATTTTAAGTAGAAATTTTGAATAGCCCTCATCTCAAGATGATCTCACTTGGGGGTAGAAGCATCTTTTATTACTCTCCTTGCTAGTCTTTCTAATTTAGCTTTTCTCTTGCTATTACATTAAATCAGATGAAACGCTGTATCTCCAGGTTAAATGTAAAGCCGAGTGGAAGCTCACAGATACTCTACTTCATCAGATTTACTGTAACCTCAAGGTTATATTAAGGAAACCACAAGGTTTTTGTTGTGAGTCATGGAGCCTTCAGTTTATCCAATGATGCTTTTTAAAACACGAAACTAATCACACTGTTGTCCATCTTAGAACTCTTCAAACTCCCTGCCATTGGTTCACTGAAGAGCTACCCATCCTCCCTGAGTCCTGAGGTATCTATCCTAGAACGCTCTTCTTCCCTCTGCCATGCAACCCCTATCTGTTTATGATGTCTCAGCCTTCTCTAAGAAGCCTTTCCCCTACCTGTGTTGTATTCAACTCCCCTGTGCGTTCATAGGGCACAACACAGACTCAACAGGCCCAAAGCACCTCTTCCACGCCAGGTGCTGTTGTTCAGGCATGAACAAGACAGATCTGCCCCACTTTGTGGGCTATATGGTCAGGCTGGGAAGAAAGGCTTCCAGCAAACAATTAGAAATAACCAACACAATTACTGGAAGTGTTCAGAGTGCCCTGAAGGAGAACACAGGGGGTACAGACACACACAGTGGCAGAAACTAACCTGGAGGAATGGGGAAGAGATGGCCTCCTTAACAACCTCACCTATTTTGCCATTGTGGGACAGGTGAAGAGAAAGAAAAATTCGAAAAATATTCAAACGATATGCAAAAACAATCCAGGCAAAGGAGACAACACCTAAGGCAGAGAAGGAGAGGGACTAGGGTATATTTTCCAAAGAGAAATAGTAGTACAAGACGAGGCTGGAGAATGTGCTGGGCCTAAATCATGCCAGGGGCCTGAGGCAGCCGTGGAAGTGCACTGATCCTTTTCCCCCTAGAAAGAACTCGCTAGGGCTGTGAGGGGGCCAGCCGGTTGTCATGGCCCAGTGGCAACTCCAGGATACAGCAAAGTGGGCCACCAAAGCCACACCCTTCCCTGAGAGCTCGTAGCCGGTGACTAACCACAATGGGAGTAGGAGGGTCTGGTCCTTTCTGCTCAATGCACGACTGCTCTAATAGGTCTTGATTCTGTCCTCCCTACTGGATCATCCAAGACCTTACCAGATCAGCTTCGCAGATCATATACACCTGATACCTGATTACCCTCTTCCCTCAGTTTAAGGCTCCCTCTGAATTTCAGCATTAAGTTTGAGATACGATTATTTATTTTCAGACTTAATGACCAAATACTGTATTACAGATACTATCAATTTGACACACATAATTGCATTCCCAGCTTTCAATAATTTCAGTGTTGATGCTAGGAAAACTGAAACACGGGTTGTGAGGAATTTACAATTTCTTTTCTAAGAAACTCAAAATCAGCTCTGTCTGGATGAAGCAGATAACTCTCAATGGGCTGTGTTCTGTTTTCGTTAAATAAATATTTAATTATAGCAATTTATTGCTGGAAATAGCACAATACATTTGGTATAGTTCAAGCTACAACAGAGATGGGAAATGTTCACTCAATTTTGTTCAGTTTGTACAATGTGCTACTTGTCAATTAGGATAATTAACAAGGCTTGTCTTCAAAGACAGAAAAGGATCTACTACCTCAACTTAGTAAATATATGCCAAAAGCAATCTGAAAAACTTTTGTGAGGGAGTAAGTTTTTCTTAGGACTGCCCCTCCAATACCTCTGCTGTCCTGCCACATGGGTATTAGTCTGCATGAGACAGATGAGAGACATGAGACTCAATCCCGGCTCCAGTCCAAGACAATCAGGTTACTCTCATCCTATGTTGCCAAAACCAAGAGTGGCCTAATGGAGAGATCTCAGGACTGAAGTTGGATGATGATGATGGGAAGTGATGTCCCTTCTCCTTTAATCCCCCTGAATGTGAAGGGCTAAAATGCTGCTACAGGTGGTCATTGAAGGCAGTCAGGGAAACCATACTAGAGACAAAGCCTACAAAGCGGAACAAAGACAATCAAAGAAACAGACAAGACATCTGAGTTGTATCTGAAGACTACCTATCTCGCCTGACTATTGAGGCCAGGTTGAAATGTACTTCCTGTTATTTGTACCATCAAAAGCATTTTAATGTACAAAGGTGTTTTCCTACTTTTCTTAGTTTAAAATTACAAATCTGATCGTGCACCTCAGCTTACCCTCCTGCTTCTGCCAGTAAAAGAATGGTCAATTGCCATTCAATGCTTCAGGCTTAATTTGGTTGATCTTCACTAAACACTGGCTTAAAAAATATTTTGCATATCATTTCAAGTACCAAGAAAAATTGTGAAATATAATAAAATATAAACTTGTATACTAGCTAAACTAGTGTTATTAAATGCTTGGATGCTAGGTGAGAGACATTACGGAACACCTTAGAGTCCACAGATGCAAAGTAGCAGACTCTTCCCTGATGTAAAAAAGTTGATCATGTTTTGTTTGTTTATTTAAGAGTTTGTAATGATGACTCATGGGCCAAATACAGGCCACATTTGTTTGTTTTGCCCTTACAATATTTAAACACACATATAAAAAGAAAACACACATAGGTCTTCATGGAAATGATGAATGAGAGATGAAAAGTTGCTACTCATTTTAGGCCAAGAATGAGCTGCCAGTTTCAACTACTTTATATAAGGTCCACTTCACCCATCTTGTGACTTCATCACTATAAGGTATTTGAATCTTTGACCTCTGATTTAAGTGCACATTATTCTTTGGCAGCTAAGTACAGATTTATTTAACATACAGGAAAAATCTGACAGCCAAAACATTGGCACAAGAATAACTAATCACTTCAGAGGAGTAAAAACTTTAAGCAGGATCTTTCATATCCTTGTTACTAAGACTTACCACCCAAAAGGTGTATATCTTACCTGTAAGTCTTTTTCTTCTATCTTTTTTTGGAGCAGTTCAAGACACTTGGTAAAGTCGGTATGGTCTTGGTCAGGCGTTGAAATAATCTCACATCCCTATGTGTTTAAAGTAAGAGGAAAGTTAAGAATTCATAATGATGGCAGCCTTATTATGACAAGATCAAACACTAGAAAAGTAAAGATAAGGTATCAACAGATATAGCCTATTATGCCTGTATTATACCCTGATCATTAGTATCATTATCGTTTTTATTTCACATAACAAGACATCTCAGAAATGGTGTTAGAATATCACAATAATGGTCTGATTATGACAATCATTTTATTCAACAAAAGTGCAGATTTATACTACATTAATGGTCTTTAAGAATCACTGCTGTGACAACATTCGAGATTAACATAAGGACTCTGGTACAAGTATTATAAAATATATTCACAGTAAAACTACCTGAAGTTAAAATGAAACTATTTCTAAAAAAGAAGTATGAATTTAAGTGGACCTCCTAAGTTTACTTACATGAATGGAAAAACTCATTAATATTGAACTAATGATAAAACTACATTTTAAGTAAAATCAAGTCAGCTGTTCTATAAAATTCCTTTACAGCACCTTTCTTACCCAAAGTAAAAAGCAGCATGAAGAGCTACACCTGCATAAATATGTCTCTTGGATTACTTTTTGGACATAAGGAAGTGAATTTATATGGTCTTTGCCTCTTCTACACCAGAGACCTTACCTAGTGGAAAACCAGGAACATATTTACAACTACGAAGCTACGACAGTGCCAACTTGTTGGCACTCGTGAACTCAGACAGCTAGAGAAACAGTATTTCTGAAATGACCCCTTTTCCTCCACTGTCTTAACAAAGGCAAAGGCGTGTAAAACCGTAACTTCTTAATTCACGAATGTAACAATTCGTGGTCTCTCATAAACAGCTGAGTAAGGGGAAGTTAAATATAATCCTGTATATAAAGTTGCCATTCAAAGAGTTTTCAAGGATACAGAACACCCATACTGCCTCCTAAATTATTCTAAGAACTGTTCTCAGTAGATTTAACGGTTCTTCTTTAACTTCAAGGTCTCTCTAAATGTGTCAAGCTCAACCTGGGCTTCATTCATTTATGACTGCTATCCTACAAGGTAGTGACCAATGAAAAAATTAATTTCTCATCATTCAGAAATATACTATGCCCTAAAAGATATATATGTCATTTTTACAAAATCGTTGACATGTACTTTTCTGACCCTAAGAGAACATTGAAATTTACTACAATCACATAAAGGGCATAAAGCAGTTGACTTGTCTCAGGTTAACATTCCTAGAAAAAAGATATAAGAATATGCCAGAACCTACAGGGAAATTATCAGGGCTGAGGAGATTAGATTGTCACCAACCCCCCCCCCCCCGCCCAAAAAAAATCACTATACTGAAAGTTCCCTGAGGACAGGAATTATGTTTCACGCATTACTATTTCTAGTGCAGGGTACCAGTCTGCTACATGGTAAGTATTCAATAAATGTTTAATATTCTTGAGGAATAAAAACGTATGCTGGCAACGGAGTAGGAGAGCATGGTATCTTATTGCTAAATACTGCATTTTAACAATGGGAAATCACTTTTGTCTTTTTAGTGCTGACAATATAAATAATCACTCCAGCAAAAAGAAACAAAATGAAAAAGGCAATCTGAAATAGCAATAATACAACAGACGATTAACAGACCATTGTTTACGTTCACAGTTATCCTTACAGAATCAACACAGATCCATAGGACAAATTATAGTGAATGAGAACCCAAGAAATAATCTGGTCCCACTATAATATTTTGTAGATTAAGAAAATAAAAATGAGAGATTTAAATTGATTTGCTAAACCCTGGACAACAGGGTCCAACAATGTCACATCTAGAAATTCTACTTCTTTACTCTGATGATGTGGGAATAAATACCTAGATACCGGATACAAAAAGGTCATATAACATCTCCAGAGCTGGTTCCATAAGAATGGTTACACGAGAAAAGCTTTGAGGTTTCCCAAAACATATGAGCAAGGCTTTACCTCATCAATTTAAGACAGACACACAAAAAAGTGTAAGTCAGGACATGGAGACAGATTACCAGAACTAAAAAATGCGGGCTGTGTCTAAACCAAGAACTTCTATTGACTCTAACTGAGGTGTTTATCAGCCATCCATAGCTTCTTGGAATTGTCATGAGTTTAAATAATTCTAATCTCATCACAGATTGAGAAGGAATTCACTGGAAGTGCAAACAGCCCCAACCGTCCTCACAGGGCAGCTTACAACCCTAGAAAGGATCCTGGCAAAACAAAGTATCAGCCAAAGTGCAATAATACCAGGTCTTTGGCCAACTAAAGATGTTTTTACTGTTTTCTAGGTCTTACGATAACATATTAACATCTAAAAGAGAAGAAATGTAAAACCAAAGATAAACTACCAAAATCCTGCAGACAAGGAAAAATGCAGAAATGCTCTAAGGTATCAAGTGATGCTTACCTATTATATATTTATTTATAATTATTTATGATATAGAGTAAGACTCCATTTAATAGAGTCAGAAGCCCTGGGTACTGTGAAGAATTTCAGTGGATTAGATGTTTAAAAGACAAAACGAAAACTCACACTAATCCAAGGACTTAGAAGATATAAAAAGCTAGGAAATTTAGCCAAATAAGTATATCACTTTCTAATAAATGGTTTCTAATATTAGCTTTCTAACAGATGTATATATACTTAAGAATATACAGAAACCTTCCAAAGCATAAACTGCAAAACTCCTTAAAGCACCTTTAACACACCAATGTTTGAGTGGAAACTTCAGTTTCAACTGCTACTGTCTTTGATTTTCCTTAGTTGCTTGGAATATATTTTTTAGGATACAAATTATTATTTTATGAGCCAGCAGGTGGCTCCAATCTCATCCTATACACTTGCCTTATGACGTTTTTGTCATTATACAAATAGAAATTTAATAGCTCAATTCTAATAATAAGTTCCCTTTATAGACACACCACTTTTTCAAGCTGTATTATTATTTTTAATATTATATTTTATTAGTTTTGTTTTATATTAGAATTCAAAAGGAAAAGATTTGGATTGATGTCACAAATTTTAGTCTGTGTAAATATCAAGGCTATTTTAATTTTGTTCTAACCTAAAAGGAGTCTTCTGAAGATGAGGAACCACAATGCCTACCCCATGCCCTCCAAACTATAACCAAACATAAAAGGAAAAGCAAGGAAAACTAAGTTCAAACTAGTTTAAAAATTCTGTTCTGGTGTGTCGAACTGACCACAGACTTCCTCATTAGGTCTTTCTCATTCCATGAATCAAAACCAGGAAAAGACACATGAAAATTTAACTATAAATAATTTCCAGAGGCCCAGTCAACTACTTTTTAAGGGCTTACTAGATATATATATATATATATTGCTTTATTAAACTGCACTGTGTACAGAGGAAGTAGGAATCTACCAAATACTAATGGCCCAGTGGTAAATAAAAACACGAATATCATAATTAGTAAACATGTAAAATATAAATACGTGTATGTTTGAGTGTGAGAAAGACAGCCAAGGTAAGGGGAGGCTCTTTTTCTTCCTCTTTCCATACTAAGAAACTCCTACCCATACTTCACCACTATCCAGTAAGTGCTTGAAAGAAAGTCTTCTATTCATCCCTAAATTGCTCCTTTCTTTTTGTCGGGTAGTAGAGATAGTGTGAGCATTTGAAATCTCATTTTGGTTTTGGGGCTAAGCTACACTGTAAAGTAGAGCCAACCACAATACACTGCAACGAGATACTCGGAAAGTTACTGATTGATTACATTAGCTTCTCCTCCATAGAAATATAACGAACATCAAAAAACTGCACTGGTGAGAATCGTATTATAATAGAAAATATGTATTAAGAAATTGAAATAATTCACAATATCAAGGAAGTATCATGAGTTCACATTAAAATGACAGATGCAGATATAAAAGGTGCAGAAGGATGTAGAAAAGCTACAAATAAGGTAAATTAACCCTACTGTCAACATGATAAATTAGCAGATTGGAGGAGACTAAAGACAAAAAATCAGCAAACTTAAGTTACCAGATGTAGAACTTCACATGTGAGGGAGTGCGCTCATGGAAAAATGAACTGAAGTGGAGCAAACCGCGTACACACACAGGCAAAAACTGCCATTTAGTAGAAGCCTTGTCAACGACTCTGGGGATGCATGATCTCTAGTCAGGAAGGGAAGACTCAGTGCTTCCTGAGTATCGGGAAACTAACATCCGCACCGCAGCTGCTAGGACAATACCGAGGCATGTCAAGCACTCCACAGAAGTTTGATGGATAGAAAAATGATGGATGGATTAAAACCATCTTTCTACTCATGGCACTAATGGTATGCTTCTCTAAAACATACACGGGGATAAGCTTTAGACAATGAGTCTAACACAGAAAAGCAGCACTGCTATTTTTTCAAAGGTATTATGCCACCACTGCCATAAGAAAATCATGTAACACTTTTGTTTTAGGGCATGACTAATACAGATTCTTAAAGTGGTGACAAATATTAGTGCTTCATATGTAATTAAGCAAATTAAAATCCAACAACAATGTTAACAAAGTTAACATTCTGTGAGGGAAAAAGAACTACCAATGTACACGGAGGCTAACCAATGAAGCGCTATGAAGTACTACATTAGTAATTCAGAATATCTTTGAATGAGTTGTAATGTATTTCTTAAGACCACTGACAAGGAATCAAACCGACATCAGGAACCTAACAAAAATTTAGCAGTAAACAGTTTCCAGAATATCCCCTAGAATGACAATAACTCACTTCAATTTTTTTAGATTTTTTTTATTATGTTATGTTAATCACCATACATTACATCATTAGTTTTTGATGTAGTGTTCCACGATTCACTGTTTGCGTATAACACCCAGTGCTCACTTCAATTTCTAACTGCTAACTGCTAACATCTATAGTTACAGCAAACACAAAAATGTATGTAATATGTGTAATCTATGATCCTAATCACAGTAAAATCACAAATCATTTAAAACAGATAGGTTTAGGGGTGCCTGGGTGGCTCAGTTGGTTAAATGTCTGACCCTTGATTTTGGTCATGAAATCAGGGTCATGATCTCAAGGTCATGAGATCGAGCCCCATGTCAGGCTCCACACTAGGCATGGAGCCTGCTTGAGATTCCCTCTCTCCATGTGCCTCTGCCCTTAACCCTCCTTTTCCCTCTCTAATGAAAAACAACAAAAAAGATAGGCTTATGTTCAGGGTGGCATACTTACATTTTTAAAAAAGAAAAAAGTTTAAACAATAAGGGTTATGCTAAATGCTTAGATTAACCAAATAACTATTATTACATTAACCAATTTCATTACTTTATAAACCATTAATAGCCTACTTTATGAGTATTAAAATATTTTATTCAAATGACCAAATAATGTTATTATGTAAACTTATTATATCTACCTAATTACTATTAAAGTATTAACCAAACTAGGAGCTTTAAGCTGTAAGCCTCATGAAAGTGTCCTTTGTTCGCTACTGCATCCCCAGTATGAGAACCCGACACAGTGCATGGCAAGTAGGAAGCATTCAGTAATGAATCAAGTCTCTTATAAAGGCCTATGATCAATTATCAGCTTAGACCAGGGATCAGCAGTTTTCTGCAAAGGAGCAGATAGGAGCACTTTCAGACTGTGCAGGTCATAGGGCCCGTGTCCCAACTATTCACGCTGCCTGTGTATCATGAAGTCATCTACAGATAATAGAGAAATAACTAGGGATACCTGTGTTCCAATAAAACTGAAATTTGATGGTCAGATAATCTTCACATGCCATAAAACATTCTTCTTCTTTAGATTTTTTTCCCAACCATTTAAAACTGTAAAAACACTTCTTAGCTTGCCATCTGTACAAAAACAGACAATGGGCCAGATCTGGCCTGTGGGCTGGAGTTTGCCAATGGATCCCTGCTCCAGGCCCACAATTAGTTTTTTTTGTTTTTTTTTTTTTTTGTGATTACAACTAAACCCTATTCATGTGTGAGAAATTTAATAGAAGGAAAAAGATTCAGCCCTTTACAAAAATCTCTCTGCACCTCATTTTCCTCATCTGTAATGGAACTAATCTGCCAACTAAAATTGAGACTGAGGTTCCAAGTGATAATGCACATAAAGCTCCAGGCCCAGCAATGAACACAGCAAATGCTCACCTCAGCACTTCCGAAGAATCTCTAGAAACATGAGATGCTACAGTCAGACCGCCTCACCTCAAAGATCACTAGAGTAAGCAACATATTGTTAATATTCTCCAAAGGACTTTGTGTGGATGTTTACCAAACTATTTTTGAATTTACTGACAACTAAAAGAAATTATTACAAGGCAATGAGTGTCAATAATCAACCTAATTGCAAAAGACCAATGCAAAAGTCATTAGACTGTCATTCTCCATTACTTAATTTACTGTTTGCCAATAATTTAACTAATATAAGTTAATTAGTTTTTACATTTAGCACACATGAAACCTATCAGGTTATATACCATGTTGACTCCTCTAAAACTCTTTAATAGGAAAGAAAACAGATCCTTTGAAAAAAATTATAACAATGTATCAATTGTTATTTCATACACTATATCCACAGAGAGACTTGGCCTCATTAAAACAAGAGGCAAGGAGTTAAGTCTGGTGAAAGCATTCCCAAATCTGCTATTAGCTTATTCATTTTAGGTGAAGTCATTTGGTGCCCATCCACCTACCCAGGACAAGAAAGGACTTGTGCAAATTACCCTGAAGAGATTTTATGGGGCTCTGAGACTTCTACTGTAACTTTATGGGCTGAGTTTATAAGGTTCAGAATTCAGAAGTGTTATTTCCTCCTAGGTACCATGCACACCAATTCTGAATATTTATTTGGAGTGCCTTGCATATAGCCTTGCACCTTGCATAATTAAAAGCAATATGTATGTAGCTATAAAATCTAAGATGTTTTTCAATAACCTAAGATTTTTCCTAACTAAATATAACCCAATTCTTTGAAAAGTCAGAGAATTTTTATTTATTTATTTATTTTTAAAGATTTTATTTATTTATTTGACAGAAAGAGAGAGACAGTGAGAAAGGGAACACAAGCTAGGGGGAGTGGGAGAGGGAGAAGCAGGCTTCCCGCAAAAAATCAGAGAATTTTTAAAGTATGTTAAAGTTAGAATCTTAACATTGTGATCTGCTGATAATTAACTGTCTTCCTCATTAAATTAATAACATTTATAATTAGTATTTGAGTACACATTTTGTTATGGGAGATTTTAGTCACTTTACATGAGTTATGTTCTTGAATCCCCACAATACCCTTAATAAGGTAAATGTCATGATCACATTTAAGATATGCAGAGTGAAGTTTGGAGAGATTAAATAACTTGCCCAAGGTCACACAACTGTTGAGGCCATTCTATGTGATCTGAAGCCCATACTCTGAACCAACCATACTTTGTACTCAACCCAGCTTAATTAAACTTTGGGTATTTTGGCAGGTTTAAGCCAAAATAGTTGGTTTTCTCCAGTTTTAAGTACCTGAAAATCCTTTAGCTCTTTCGCAGACATGACTCCTGCCTGACCCCATGCCGCTTCCTTAGTAGCTCAAGGTGTAGAGACCTCAGACATCTGCAAACGGGCACTGAATGCTTAGCTATCTCGCTCTCCTTTTTCCTGCTTTCCTAACTTACAATATTATCACAATATTTATCATTATATTCATGACAATTCTGCTATTAAACTTACCCTTATGCTCAATATCTCGGTGTATAGGTGTTTCTTTCAGTTTATTTTTCTTAGAATTAGAAAAAATGAAATTACTTCGAATTAGAGAAAATGAAATTACTGGGAAATAGTAAGAAAACTGTTTATGATCTTTGATATATGCTGCCAGGGTGCTTGCTAGGAAGGATGTAAAAATACGTATTCCCACTTATAGTAGAGGAGGACAAAGAGTTTCTTAAAATGTAACAGTAGAAAAGATAATTCATCATTAATTTCTTACTGTGAATTAGTTTAATTGCTATACTTGCTTCATAATAAGCAAAGAGAAATCACTTTCATTAAGAGAAAGAGGACTTCATTGGACAGCAGGGAAGTTAAGACAAGTCTGGAGTGTGAAGCAGGAATGAAATGAGAAGTGGTTCATCAGATTGAGGACTGAGCGGTGAAGAACAGTATGAAAGAAATGGACATTTCTGGAAGGGGAAGTAAGTGTCAATCAACAGGGTGTAGGAAAGGAGGCAAAAAGCTATCAAAGATTATCTTTCAAGTTGGCTCTGAAAATGAAATAATTTACTATCCCATCATATTAGAATATTGACATGGATTTTTTTGTAAATAAGCAATGATAAGAGATTTTTTTTAAGCTATGATAAAAGTTTTATTGAGTCTTAACATTCTGACTCTCACACACTTTATTTTCCTCTATTTACTGCTAAAGTTGCCTTTCTTATTGTATGTAGGCATGATAAACACTTAAGAATATTTTGGGGAGACATATTCAAGAGTTTTCTAAAAATCGAATATGTTAAAGTAATACTTTATTTTATTATTATTTCCATAATCATTCTTAAATTGAACTCACCAGAACTCTAATAAGAAACTGCCTGCCAGGGCGCCTGGGTGGCTCAGCTGGTTAAGCGACTGCCTTCGGCTCAGGTCATGATCCCAGGGCCCTGGGATCGAGTCCCGCATCGGGCTCCCTGCTCCTTGGGGAGCCTGCTTCTCCCTCTCTCTCTCTCTCTGCCTGTCGCTCCCCCTGCTTCTGCATGCACTTTCTCTCTGTCAAATAAGTAAATAAAATCCTTAAAAAAAAAAAAAAAAAGAAACTGCCTGCCAGATTGAGAGTATAGTAGTTATGGGGCAAAATGCCATGTACTCTGGATAATCAAAGATACAGATCTAAAATTAGCCCAAACTTGTTCTCAAGTTTAATTAGATAAATCCAACTGGAATCTAAGTGATCTATGTTCCTTGGTATGAAAATGGTCTTTTATCTATAGAAATGTAATCACAAAATAACCATTTCCCACTTTCCACTTTATTGTATAAAGCACACTATGGTGGATTGCTCCTTCCATTTTATTTACCAACCTTCTAAAAACAATTCACTTTTCAACTAAAAAGATTTTTTTTTTTTAATCATCAAATGACAGCCTACAAGTAATGATTTCTTCGGCAAGAATATCACATGATTAAACTCTTAAAAACCCCAAGTAACAGGCTGCCTGATATAATTTAATGTTCTCCTTCTGGTTTTCTAGATCATACATGAAAGAGAAAAATAAATGCAATTTAACCTTGTTGCAATTCTCAATTCAATCCCAAACATAAAGAGACATTCTCATCTAGCGCAATCTTCACTGCCCTGGGTGTTATAAGATAACCCTTCCTTTCAACATGGGATTGAATGAAAACTATAGCTTTCCAAACAAGAATGTCACCACTTCTATTAATGGAAGTCAAAAGTCTTTTTAGAACAACATGGGGTCTTAAATGATGGCTTTTTTCCTAAAAGCAGAGCCAGAGTTCTTTTGGAAGAGAGTGCCCCAAAGTGTTAACATAGCAGGCCTCAGACTGTTACCCTAAAAAAGCTTTGCCTGCAAGGTTGGCCCGTGGCTCACAACTGAGAACTTGAATAGTAAATAGTTCCCTATACTAAAAAAAAAAAAAAAAAAAATTTTTTCTTAAAAGCTAAAAGTGGCTTACTGTGCCTAAACTGTTTATTCAATGTGGTTTATGCTGAGCACCTGCTGGTTTTCTTCCTGGGAGTCTCGAATTTTGATACATACTATGCAGAGGGTGTGGGTGCCCTACATATGGATGCCCCCAGTAATATTCTGGGCATTGAGCTTCCCTGTTGACCATAGCTCACACTTATTGTCACAATTTGATGAAGCACATCCTGTGTGACTCCACTGGGAGAGAACTCTTGGAACTAGTGATTGGTTTTCTCCAGATTTTCTCCCCATGTGCCTTTTCCCTTCACTGATTCTACTTTGTATCCTTTTGCTGTCATAAATCACAGCCATGATTAGTATCAAAAGGACAAGAAAAACCAGCACTGATGAGGATATAGAGAAAAGGGAACCCTCCCTGCACTATTGGTGGGAATGTAAATTGGTGCAGCCTCTGTGGAAACAGAAGTTCCTCAAAGAATTAAAAAAAACCACCACCATGTAATCCAGTAATTCCACTTCTAGATATTTACAAATATCTAGAAAACAAAACACTAATTTGAAAAGAGATATGCACCTCTACGTTAACCGCAGCATTATTCACAAGAGCCGAGGTATGGAAGCAACCTAAGTGTTCATGGATACAGGATGAAGAAGATGTGGTATATATACACAATAGAATGTTACTCAGCCATAAAAATCTTGCCATTTACGACAATATGGATGGACAGAAAGGGTATCGTGCTAAGTGAAATAAACTAGACAAAGACAAATAATCATGTGATTTCACTTATATACAGAATCTATACAGCAAATGAACAAAAACAGAGAAAGTCATAAACACAGAGAACAAACTGGTGGTTGCCAGAGGACATGGGGGGATGAGTAAAATAGGTGGAAGGGATTAGAGGTACAAGCTTAGCCAGTTATAAAATAAATTAATCATGGAAATGAAAAGTATACCACAGAGAATATGGTCAATAATACCATAGTAACTTTGTATGCTGACAGATGGTAACCACACTTTCGGGTGAGCACTGCATGATGACGGAATTGTCAAATCACTATGTTGTACACCTGGAACTAATGTATTTGTCAACTATACTTCAATTAAACAAAAAAAATCACAGCCATGAGTATGACTATATGCCAATTCCTGTGAGTCAGACCTCCTAGTGAAGCATGGACTTGGGGATGGTGATGGAAACCCTGAAACAAAGAGCTAAAGAGATTGTTTCTCAATTAGGATGTCCGAATAAGCGCCTGTTTTATGATGTTCCTGTACACATCCAGACCCAGAGATCTGCTCCTGGTCTGGATGCTGTTCCTTCACAACCACTCTGAATATGCTAAGGAAAGAACGAGGCTCCACCAGGACTCCCTGCCAAGTCTCCCGAAAAGTGAAAAGTGAGGAGGGGGGGCAGGCAGGCAGCCAGCGCTGAAGGTAGCCTAGGTGGGTATTGTTGCCCAGTTACTTAGAACTAAGCAGAAGTAGGAAAGGATATTAAATACCACACAGAGAAAAGGAGGTTACAGAACTTCCTCAGCACATGAACCTGATCCTCACTTTGCTTTGAGAAAACTCCCTCCTTTCACTAGAGGATTACTGCATAGCGGTGAGGAAAAAAATGTGGATTCTGGGGGCCAGAATGCTTGTTTAGATCCCACTTAACCATTTCCTAGCTGTGTAAGCGTGGGCAAGTTGTACAACCTCTTTGTGCTTTCCATTATCTATAAAGTGTGGATAATAGTTCTGACCTAATGAAGTTTGTTGCAAGGATAAATGACTTTATAATTGAAAGTACATATAAAATATTTGGCATATTGGAAGCACTGTAAAATCATTGTTGGCTAATACTGTTATTTTCAAGGTTGCGATTATTTTTTCCTATCAACTTTTAAAAATAGAAGAAACCTCAAACAGTGAAACAAGATAATCATCCAAACACATTTTAGCCTAGCTGGAAACCAACATGCATTAGGTGTTGGTAGGTAAAGGGTAAGTGTTCTGTGGTCAAACTCACTGAGAAATACGAAAGCGAACAAATCAGATTTTTGGAAGCCTTCCTTAAAATGATATTGTCCATGGTGAATTTCCAAAAGGGGCATATAGAATGTCTAATATCACAAATCTATTTGGTCACAGACATCTTTTTTTGCATCACGTATCGTGTGGCATCAGCGGTTTGCTGATTACAGTAGCACAGTAGCAGTAGAATTACGTACCTGCTTCATATAAACTGTGATGAGAAGCCTCTACCTACTAGGGATACCAGGATGAATGACCATAGACCTCAGGTTGCAGAAGATCACGTATTAATAGATATCAAGGAATAAAATTATGAAAAAATATTTAGATCAAGCTCAGCAAGCAAAGTACAAAGGAGGGAGTCCCAACAGATATAGGTGGGGAGCAAGGGAAGGACTGATGAGCAGGGGGGGTCCCATGAGCCACACGAATGAGTAGAGAGAGATGGAGTCACAGAGGCCTAGAGAACACAGCATAGGATTAGGAGAGTTAGGCAATCAGCCTGAGGTCATTTGCGAGGCACTTAGGGAGTTCTTAAAAATGTAAAGGGCATACACTTCCCTTTTTTAAATACCTAAAATATGTTAAACAAACTCAAACAAAACAGGTTTTGAAAAATGTAGACAATTTAAAGTCAATTTGAAAGGACTATGACTGAGGCAAGCATAAGAATTAAGGTATATTGGAGAGATCTTTCCACTTAATGTCCCCAGCCTGTCTCATCATTCCCCTGGCGAGATGCTAATAAGGATGAGCTAACCTGTTTAAAGAATATAGAGTGAATACCCTGTCACTCAGTTGTCAATGGAAACTACCTGTCTATAATTCCCTTAACAGAGGCTTTACACCTCAACATGTTAATTAGTCTTAAGGCGCAAGCCTAAGAATTTACTATACTCAGGGTTTTTGTTTTATTTTTTAAAGAAATATACCAATCAATGGAGTTGAGCTTTATACATTCACATAGTTTCTTCTGTCTGGTATAACAGTCAAACTGGCTAACATTTTACAATTTCTAACAGCCCAGTTTGTCATTTTCTCTAAATTAATTGGACCACATCTAAAAGTTGTTGGCATGTGGCCGGACAAAGTGGGAAAGAGACACAGTTAGGAGGAGGAAATAATAAGATTCATGACATTCGGTAGATCAATAAAGATGTTTTTAACTGGAGATTAAAAACATCTGCAGAGATTCTGTGAAATTTAAATAGAACTGAACCTGAGGCATTATCAAACTCAAAAGAATGTTTTCAGTAATTTTTATTCTGATTTATTAAATCTAGGTCCATAAATTGTACTTATGAAATAAATGGATTGAAATCTCTTTAAAAGCAGTATTACTGAGAATAGTATTTTTACAAAAGTTTGTATGTAAAGAATTTTAGAAAGTAAAACAAAATACTACCACCTTATATTAAACTAGTTCTCCAGCACCTTTAGAGTACTTCTACATGTATAACATCATATGATGATTATTACAAGTTTAGGAGAAAGCCAGCACTGATTTAATTTCACATGCCTTAGTAAGACTTCCATATGTGCAAGCTAGCAACTCAAAAAATAATTCGTACAGTTAGCTTAGGAAAACATGACTTTACTATTCATAAAAATCCACAAACTACAACGTATACTACTAATAGCCAAGACTCAGTTGTATTTGACGTCTCTGCCTGAGTACAATACCTAGCCCTACCTGTCACCCCCACTATTTGAAAATCAGCGTCCTCGTCTTTAAATTGGGAGTAATACAGAAGCATTTCTTGCTTAACATTTGTAGTCCACTTACGAGACATTCTATTCAAACGTCAACAAGAAGCCAATTTCCCATTATTCTGACAGGGAAAAATGATATGTGAACCCAAAACCTCAGTCTCCAAAAATGTAACAGATACATTTATAGAGGTAACAGTCATTAAGAGGAGATATAAAATGGTGAGCCACTTTTGGTGTGTAATATTTATAGTATCTTACAGTATGAAAAGGAGCACAGGTTAAAAACGTTTAGACACACTACCCTTGTCTTTCAAGAGTAGTCTTCAAAAATTTGGGTACAGCCAAACCAGTGTTAGAGGACAGTGAGAAAACCTCACTGAAAACACTGATTTAGTATAAGATATTCTTCAATAATTCACATATTTGCCTAAAAAAAAATCTTATCTTTCCCAATTCTGAAAAAGATATAAGAAAGACAAGGAGATAATAATATGCCTGGATCTCTATCTCTACTCCTGAATTTACAGTGCTAGAACTACCTGGTAGCCTAGAATAATCTTGTTATGTCTGTAATAGAAAATTGGTGGTTTGGCATCAACCCAACCTTTCTGATAGTCTTATTCATCATTTACACCAGAGGTCATTGTATGTTTTCATTCAAGTCTTGCTTTTGTAACTGCAGTTCTACCAGGGTCTTTGGCCCACACCATGTTCTAGTATTTTTTTTACCACTGTTGTGATACCACATTGTGTTATTCCACAACTTGGAAGGATTAACAGAGAAGATAAAATCAGAACTTAGATCTAGAATCCTATTCCTGACTTACAACTAGAGTCATTTTCACCAAACAGTCTGCACAAGGCCTTCTGTTTATAGTAACACTTTCTGGAATGCCAAAATACTCATCTGCAGCACAAAGAAAGACACTCATATACTTAAAGGCTACCTATGCCTTTGCTAATTTTCTATTACCAAACCACTGTGGTTCATCAATGTTCTATCTTGGCTCCATCCTATGTCCTATAACAGCTCTTGTCTAATTTAATAACTTACTCGTTTGGTCATTCTTGGTCTGGCCCAACTACTGCCACCGCAGAATTGAGGGTGGGAGGGAACGGCATGATTGAAATGTGAAGGTACAATGTATGGTCAACACACTGACTGTAATCCTGTTGATGGTGAAGACACTCGTTCCCAGAGATGCTAAATACCTTGTGCAAGCAACTTGCCCAATAGGCCAAAGATATAATGTGTTGACAAGCAGTAGTGGCAGGTGAGTCCGAGTTTTAACCAAATTCTTCTTATAGGAGACATGGATATTGACCCAAGAGCTGTCTCTGACCAGCTCTACCATTTTCTTTTGAGTCATTTAAACTTTATGGGCCTTAGCTTTTTCATCAGGAAACTGGGCTACATAGCATTGTTTAATTTTTTATATTTTAAATTATTGTACATTTTATCATTATATTTATCACATATTTTCATCTATCCTACACACCTAAATTTTTTGAAAAACCTTGTTATTCTGTGGCTCTTTAAGGCATTTAAAATACAACAGCTAGTTATTTAATCTCCCAAATAAAAAGGAAGAATGTTTGAAAACCCCCTTCCTATATCTAGTCAAGGCCCCATAGACCACAAGTCAATCAAAGCATATCAGGAGTTACATGATATAACAGTTTCTTCAAAAGTTCTCAGGAAACTAAAATAAATGTGGGCATGACTGACTGGGTAATTAAGAAGGCTGAAATATGTGATTCTAACCTTGAATCAAGGAACACTGACTCAGAGAGTAATACATAAACAAACAAAATTATCAAGGGGAAAATCTATAAGAGACATTCCTCATTCTGGGCTAATATCATGAGCCATGCAGGGAAGAACGGAGACACAGAGGCAAAAGGAGAAACACAAAGATTTTACAGCTATATCTGAAAAGGAAAGCTTTATGGAGTAAACTAAGAAGGGCGTACCATATGCATTCCTACGGACCATATGGAATTAAGTGGTGGACTTAACTCCCCTCCATGTCCAAAATCCAAAGGAATAAATAATTAAGGCCTATGAACATAAACACTAGTGACTGGGTTGTTGGTATGTAACTTTGCTTGAAGCAGGTTACGCATATGAAGAATCAAAGAGAGAACACAAATAACTATGTTTTCTTCTTCCTTCTCATATATTACTAATTAAAGACCAAGAATCTATTAGGACATCCTTAAAACATCTTTCTCACTGCCTAACACTCAGGTTTTATCAGAACAAAGTCAGTCAGATGGCGTGTTACCCAGCCTCCAAGATGGCTACCAAGGATTCCTGCCATCTGGTATTGACAACCTTGTGCAGTCTGATCCCACATTGTACAAGGGTTGGTCTGTGTGACTAGCAGCATCTGGCAGAAGAGATGGTAAGATGGTGTATCACTGCTGAAATTAGGTCACAAAAAAGACTGCTGCTTCTGTGGGGCTGGCTGTCTTGTATGCATGTTCCTCTCACTCCCTTCTCCCCTCCCTCTCTGGAAAGCAAGCTGCCATGTTGTGAGCAACCCAATGGCATAGAACCGATGCTTCCAATCACTAACCATTGAGAAATAATAGCCAGTGAGACCACTTGGCAACCACATGAATAATCTTAGAAGAGAATTCTGTAGCCCCAGTGGAGCCTCAAAATGACTGAAAAACCCAGCTACATTATAACCTCATGAGAAACCTTGAGCCAGGAGCACCTAGTTAATTGACTTCCATATTCCTTACTTGGAGAAAGTGTGTGAGATAAAAATTGTTTGCTGTTTCAAACTGCTAAAATTTAGTATGATTTATTCCACAACAATAGATAACTAATGCAGATGGCAAGATCTGGGATATAAAATATTCTGTTTAAAAGCTGCCCAAATACTCTCTATTTTAGTGTTCTCAGAAATTAGGCAGGCAAACCAATTTAAAGTTTTATACAATCAGGAGTGCCTGGGTGGCAGAGTCGGTTAAGCATCTGACTTAAGCTGAGGTCATGATCTTAGGGTCCTGGGATCGAGCCCTGTGGGGAGTCTGCTTGTTCCTTTCTCTCTTCCTCTGCCCCTCCCACTGCTCATGCTGGTGGGTGCTCTTTCTCTCAATAAGTAAAATCTTAAAAATTAAAAAATTAAATTAAAAAATACAGTTTTATATAATCATGCAAGCTTGAGTTTTTCCTATAAGTCAAAGACATATCTACTAGGGAAAAAAACTGTGTGAATAAATGTTGGCTACAAAACCCACTTTATAATTTTAACGAACTTAAGCATTTTAAATTCCTTCTTTATTTTACTTTCTCCACTAGAGCTGTTTCAGCTTCACTGAAAACCCAGATCAAGTAGGAGGAAAAAAAAAAACTATTTGAAAGCAGAGATAACTTTCTTTAATTTGTAAAAGAGCAGCTTAAAGACTGCTTAAATTGGAGATAATGGCTTATATGAATTGTGTGAGATGCTGCATTAACTTGTTATCATTAGCACCATTATTAAAACTGGAGCTAAACACCATGTGTCATATAGGGCACATTAGCTATATAAAAGACATCATTGGTGCCCTCTGGGAACAGATCAGAAAAATTCAAAGCTGTGAGTTCCCATCATACTTGAAAACTTTTCCCATACTTGAAAAAACTGGATTGCACTATATCAACTTATAACTACGCAATGTAGGAATTATTAGATGAGCTAATCTTACTTTAAAAGTTAAGCCTTAATAAATAAAAATTAGTTTTGAGTTAAAAAAAATTGAAGAAGTTATAAGAGAAAATTCATCAAATAGTAGTTAACTCAAAATTTTCCTTTATCCTTGACCTCATTTTACTGAACTTAGAAATTAAGGAGCTGGCTTCCCCTCATTTCCTTTGTTTCCCCATCCTGGATAGGAATTACTGGGTTGACACTCGCAGTTCTGGCAAGCCAGCAGCATTTAAGAGAGGGGGAGAAAAGTCACATCTGGCCAGATCTTCAACTTGTTTCTAGGTCTGCTTGTTCCTGCCTCTCCTGCTGTTTCTTCTGCTTCCAAAAATATGATTAATATCTATGAATTTATAAAATTCTGCATGGTAAGCAAGGCTGAGGGCTTTCCATCCCAAAGAGGTTGAGGTATGGAGTTAATGAGAAGTGAGACTGGGGAATGAACAGAAAGATGCCAATGTGAAAGTAACTGAGCATGAATATCAAACACCGACTTGGGAACAGTCTTCATTTGCTGACGGAGAATCTGACCAGCTGGTGGGCAGAGGGAACATGCCCAGATCTGCATTCACTGCCAGCCCCAGAATTTCCAAATCATAACAGCCTATGCATTATAAACTTGGTATCTCTGTTTCCCCATCTAGAATGTTTTCCTTTCTTCCCCCCTTTTTTCCTTCCTTCCCTCCCCCTCTCCTTCTTTCTTTCCTTCCTATGAAAGGTTTCCTCGCTTTCTTCCTTCTGAATTTATCTCACTCATCCTGATGCCTTAAAAAGAATTTAAATTTTTATCTCAGTAACTGCTGTTTCTTTCACAACTGTGTGTTATTTGCTAATACCAATTCAGAATAACAAAGATGATGGTGTTGTGGCTAGAAGAATTGCTGGGCTATAATTTTTATTTTAAAAACTCTGCATTGCCCTCTAAAACCAGGGAAAGCTTAAATTATTTATTACTGTAATACACTCCTATGTGTCTTCTATCATTCTCAGTTAGATCATCTACACATTCTTCATTGTGGCAAGGATCTCTGGAAGGTTTGCACAATAGTGATAAAATGAACACCTTAAGAAGCTGTGTGTAATTATTAATTTCAAGTTGTAATGAATAGTTTTATTCAGAACAGAGTAATAACAGTTTTAAGAAAACTAAAATTAAAGGAAAAAAACTGTGGTTCTCAAATTCTGGGGACACATAATTTTGCATTTTTATAAACATTCATTTACGAGGCTGTTTTATTAGATTACAATGTAAAAAACAGACAAAACAAATATAAGTCAATTGGGAACTGGTTAAATTAAATACAGTATATTCATTAAAGGAAATTAAAAATGACTTGAAAAATATATATTAACTAATGAGGTTGTAGGCAGTCATAGTATATAGTAAATGAGCCTATATAAACTCATTTAAAATATATATGCATGGAGGACTAAGCATTAATGAATATCTGATGGTGAAGAATTACTAAGACTGTGTTTCCACTTGTCATTTTCCAAATCTCTATTTGAATGTGTATTACAATTGATAGAAAGTTTTTTTTAATAACCAAAGAGTCTCTAAATCCCTACACATACACCAAGGAAGCCAGAAAGAACATAAGAAAGGCAATCATATGCGATCTTAAATATAAAAGTGTTTGTAGTTTACCTTGATGGCATAATATTCTTTAACTTCAGGCCTAATAGAATCAAAGTCTCCACTGATGAATTCAGGCAAAAAGCTGAAACAAAAGAATTCCAAGTAAGTCAACTAATTAAGACTACTTGTTTGTTAAGCTTTAAAACTATGCCAAGAGGATGTCTTATACTCTTAGTTTCTATATAGTGTGGTTACGAGTAACTCCACATACCTGACTAATTCATCAACTTAGTCACACTGTCAGTCAATGTTTATCCTGTTTAAAAAATAAAGCTTAAAGAAGATTATTGGTTTAAAAATCTCCCAGTTCAGGGACGCCTGGGTGGCTCAGTCAGTTAAGCGTCTGCCTTCTGCTCAGGTCATGATCTTGGACTGCTGGGATGGAGCCCCACATTGGGCTCCCTGCTCTAGGAGTCTGCTTCTCCCTCTCCCTCTGCCCTCCCCCCTGCTCATTCTCTCTCTCTCTCTCTCTCACTCAGTCTCACTCTCTCTCAAATAAATAAATAAAATCTTTTAAAAAAATAAAATAAAAAACTCCCAGTTCAAAACCCTAACACCAAGACTCATAATCTTTCCATATTACTTTCTACATATATACAAACCTTCACATTATTTTGCCCTCACACAAGTTCAGAACTTCAACAAATTTGAACAGAACAGATGAGGAGGATGATTACGCATTCTCTGCAGAGCAGGAGTCAGTTCAAAGACATTTTCCAAATGCCCTGTTGACATACTTCTAGAAACAGGAGGCTTCTAGACAGGTTTGAAATACTACACAAGTCATTGTTACTAAGTAGAGGGAGAGAACTCCCCAAAACAAATGTTTCCAATTACATCATAATTATCTTATTTCTCTTCCCTACATTTATATTTTTTCAGAACTCTTCCAGAAAGCCTATCTTACTCTATGTACATAAGCCCTCCTTTACTATTTTTACATAAAGCATTTACATGACCTGGTAGAATTTCTTTCCACTTAAAAAACACCTAAGTGTGGAAAAATAAAACTTCCCTGGATTTCTCACTGCTCCTACAAAAAGCCTTAGCCTCCAGAGCCTCTGAAAAATATATTATGTAAAGAAGGGGATGTTTACCTTCATCCTTCAGAAATATTCTACTTTTCACATCCCATGAGAATTAGATCTGCACGCATTTATCTAGGTAATTGTTCTGATTCAAAAGAATAGTAAAACTTCAATACGTCTTCTCAAGAGGGCCAAGTTGCTACATAATAGACTAGATCCCTAGCTAAAAGGAGACCAGAGCTTTAGTTTGCTGAGTATTATGTGTCAAAAGAGTTGAAGCCCCAGAACTTGCAGAAATCTCTAGGTCATAAAAGCCAAGACACAGAGGCTATCAGGCTCCTAGAGAGACTCTACTGATATACCAATGAGTTGGGGTTAGGATTCAGGGTCACAGAATTTAAAGAGACTCTTGCAAGAGGGCAGAAGCTGCCACAACCCTATTAATAAATTTAGGGGGAAAAGTCATATTTCCTCTTCTTTCACATATGCAGGGTGCAGCTACAAGCACACGACAATGGACCTGGTTGTCACCGCAAGGCCAAAGAGTAAGAACTAGAGCAATGGGGACCGAGGAAATAGGAAACTGGACTCAGAACTCCTTGTATGTGCACTCAGGATAAAATTAATAAAGATGAACATGAAAAACCCAATACTAACTCTGTTCTTTCATGCAATTTTTTTTCAAGTTTTTAACTTAATTGGAAATATTACTTCTTAGGTCTAACCTAATCTAACTAGTCTGTGTTAGACCAACTCTTCTTTGAGCTGTATGTCCCGAAGACAAATGGTAAGAAGTTCTACTACAATGATCTGTACTGCATAACGGTGCTTCGATTTCATGGTTGGTTTGTTAACAAATGATGGTAACCTATTGAAATGTTTGGTAATTAATAAAATTTTACATTCCTGAATATCAACCATGTACAAAAGACAACAGTTTGTTTCAGAATAATGCAGAATTGGGAAGTACCTAAGTTTTTAAAATTACTTGCCTGGTTTCAGTAATCTTCCTATAAACTCTTCTCCTCAAAACGTCCCTGGCCACATATCCATTACCTCTAATTTCATTTTATACCTATTTAGGTAAGTACTTTTTACTCTATTCACATGAGGACCTAAAAACAGACTATTAGCTCTTTCCTCATTGTTTTTCCTGTTGTTACAATTCATGGATTTTTAAAGTTTTTTTAAAATACCTCCACCAAACAACATTCAAACACCCATAGAACAAAACTCATATAGAGCTCAGAATATTATTATTGCTTGCTAGGGTCTGAATGTTTGGTACCCCTAAATTGTGTATGTTGAAATCTTAACCCCTAACATGATGTTATTAGGTGGTAAGGCCTTTAGGAGGTGACTAAGTCAGAGGATGGCGCCCTCATGACTGGGATTAGCACCCATGTAAAAGAAACCCCAGCTCTCTTGTCCCTTCCACCACATGAGGACACAGGGAGAAGACAAGCATCCATGAACCAGGGAGTAGATCTTATCTTACACTGAACCTTGATCTTGGACTTCCCAGCCTCCGCTGTGAGTAATAAGTACTCGTTGTTTACGAGCCACCCAGTCTATGGGATTCTTTAGAGCAGCCAGCGAGCATGAGGCATCGCCGGAAGGGGTAAAAGGAATCATTCCTTCAACACCCTCATTACCTTTTGTAAGGAACCGAAATCCAAGAAGTCAAGTGAATTTTGTATATATGGCTAGTACCCAATCTACTTCACCATGTAAAGCAGCCATTTAAACTTAGGACTCTGGTTCTCTACAGTATGAATCATCCAACTTCCTCATAAAACTGACTTTATATTACTCTACAAATTTTAGTCCCTCAGATATCTAGAATCAACTTGCCAGTTTCCAAATATCATATTAATTTGACAATAAATAAAAATGAAAAATAAAAACTGATATACACAGGCAACTAGTGTCTGTCCCCTTAGGATATATAATTTTAAACAGAATTAGATCTCTTTTTATCACATATACTGTGAATCATGAAGTAAAGCAATCATATAAATTTACTTATATTTTCATATAAAATATTAACAGGAAAACAAACATATTGATAAAAGTTAACCGATTAACTTTTTAATATATTTTTTTCCAATATAACATACATGCTTTAAAATCAACAAGGAAAAAAAATGAACAAGGATACTTATTTCTAGGAAGGCCAATGCCAAAAATACACCTGATACACAGGCTGAGACGGCTATAATAATTATAACTTTTTGTCATAGAATACAGCGGTTTTGGAAACTTCCTGAAATGTGCTTTTGGACAGAGCAATTAAAAGCCCATCTCACATTTCTGAGGCATGGGCTGCCATGGTACTTGAACATTCTGAAGAGGTACTTACTGGGGATGACACTTCCCAGATACAGATGTATGATGTTACCACATAGAGTTTACACAGGAAGAGTGTTTTCACAACTCTTTGGAGGCTGATTGCTTATAGAAGGTGACTAAGGGTATACGGAATTCTGTCTCCACTGACCATACTTCTGTTCACTGTTGGCCTCGATCAGACCAGTACACCTCATCTTGGTATCCTCAGTCTATGGCACTGATTGGTTGGTATGTAAAGGTGTTCCAAACGCTCAATAAATGGTGTGGACTCCGTTGACTTTTACATTTAACTCTTACCATACTTGCCACTCAGTAATGACAAAATAAGAGTTCAACAAGAGCCGAGATTAATTAGTAAGCTGAAGATCCATCACATGTAATGGTCAAGAGGGAGGCTGATATATTTAGAAAACATGCCTAAACAATGATGTGTTAGCACCAAGTACACAAATGCTGGTAAGAACACAATGAAGTAAAGATAGAGGAGAAGGCGGTGGGTGGGAAGGGAGGGGAGGGGAGGCAATGGGGAGAGAGGAGAAGATGGGAAAATGGGAAAAGGGGAAGAGAAAGGCCAAGAGAAGGAAGGCAGGGGAAGACAAAAGTGAAAAAGAAGCATGAAGAAAGAAGCACTAATTACAAACTTCCTATTATGCCTGGCCCACTATTTCCTAGCTTGTCCAAGTTATTGAACTTTTCTGAGCCTTACTTCTTCACGGGTAAAATGAAGATAATTTAGACTGGTTGTGAAGATTTAAGAGTTAACCCATGGAAAGCACTTAGAAAATGCCTGGCACACAGTAAGAATGATTTAAAGTTCTTCAGCTAAAATAAAAGTTATTACTAGAGAAGCTAAGTAATGTGCCCGAGGTTATAAGGCTAATAAGAGCTAGAGCCAAAATTCAAACCCAGGGAGCCCAATCTTTGTTCTTGGACAGCTACGTCTACAGCCTTCCACATATGCACATTTACGAAACGGAGCCAGACTTTGTCATAGAGAAAGTTCTCTACACAACCACATGACTCTCCTGCAGATTTTATTAATCAGCATCAATTTGGTCAACCTGTATATTTTAAAAATGTATCACCGAAGCAGAAGAGGACAATTTGTGCTGCTTGTTAAGTAAAGATGGGATTTGATTAAAGGAACAGGTTAGGAGAAGAATGTCTGAGAACACTGCTGAAAAGAGTGTGGTTATAGATACAAGGCAAAAAATGGTACTCTGTCTGAAGAAAGGAGGAATTAATCAAACATTTGAACTAATGTTCTCTGCAAAACTGCATAAATTAAATAAGGGAAGGGGGGGCAAAGAGGGGGGTGATCCAAAATATAATAAGGAAAAATGACTGTGTATATGGAAATAATTAGTTCGACTGTCTTCATAAATACATCTCTAAAGGTAATAAAGGTGTCAAAAGATATTTAAATATTTGTATAATTTTGGATAAAAGAGATGTTCTGAGGAAAGAGAAAACATACATTGATAAAGAAACCCAATAGGCTACATAAAAATGTAACAATGTACTTATAAAAAAAGTATATTTTTATATATGCAAAATATATAATGTATAAACATTGCTATCCCTAATATACAAATAGTACTCCAAAGTGGTAAAGGAAACAAATCTAACAGAAAAAATTGTCAAAGGCTATTCATACCGCACAAGGAAAAGTCACACAAGAAATACAAAAGGCACTAAGTACATGAAAATATGGTAGGTAACCAATTACTTGTCAAGGAAATAAATATTAAAGTAATAGTAGGATACTGATGGACACAAGAACTTGTCAAAAATTAGGAGCAAGTGTTGCTAGCCTGAAGAAAAACAAGTACACTCAGAGACCACTGGGATCATGAATGGAATACAGCTTACAGACCAGCAATCCCACTTGAGAATCTATGCTACAAAGAACAGTACGTAGAATATCTCTACAATAACAAGGAGAGAAAAACTAAATGTTTAATAGTACAGGGAAGGTTAAATAAAATATAATGTCCACTAATAGGGAAATAGGCAGCTTTAAGATGAGTTGACTTCATCCTAGAATTGACAACTCTCCCAGAGGCAATGTCCACTCCATGTTAAGTGAAAAAAAGCAAGTTCTAGAGAAATGTCTATGTTCTGACCTTGTCTGCTACTAAAAAAATGTTTTTACATACAAGCTGCACATAATTATTGTATACAACTTGATAAATTTAGAGATAAGGAGAGACATACCCATAAAACTATGACCACAATCTATGTCATAAACATACCCATCACCTCCAAAATTTCCTGTCTTATTAATTTTTATAAGAACAGTAAATATAAGATCATGAGTGCTTTATAGTTTTCAGTGTACTAGTCTTTCACTTCCTTGGTTAAGTTTATTCCTAAGTATTTTACTCTTTTTTGACGATTTTGTATGTGGAATGGTTTTCTTAGTTTCCTTTGCAGATACTTTGTTGTGTGTAGAAATGGAGCTGATTTTTGTATTGATTTTGTATACTGTAATTTTGCTGAATTCATTTATTTGTTCCAACAGATTATTTTTTTATTGTGTGTGTAGTCATTAGGGTTTTAGAGATATAAGATCATGCCATCTGCTAACAGAGCTAATTTTACTACTTCCTTTATGATTTGGAAGTCTTTTATTTCTTTTTCGTGCATAATCGCTCCGGCTAGGATATCTAGTACTATGTTGAATCCTAGTGATGATAGTGAGAATCCTTGTCTTTTTCCAGATATTAGGGGAAAAGTTTTCAGTTTTTCACCACTGACTATGATGTTAGCTGTTGGCTTTCCTTATATGGACTTTATTGTGTTGAGGTAATTTGAGTTTTTAATCACAAAAGGGTGTTGAATTTTGTCAAATGCTTTTTATGTATCTATTGAGATGATAATGTGATTTTTATCCTTCATTCTGTTACTATGGTGTATCATGTTATGATATGTTGACTCATCCTTGCATAGCAAGGATAAATGCCACTTGCTCATGGTGTCTGATTCTTTTAATGTGCTCTTGAATTTGGTTTGCTATTTTGTTGAGGATTTTTGCATACATGTTCATCAGGGATACTGTTCCATAGTTTTCTTTTCGGATCCCTGGCTTTATATCAGGGTAATGCTGGCATGATTAAAAAAAAAAAAATACACACACACACACACACACACGCACACACATATATTCCTTCTATCTTCTGGGAGAGTTTGAGAAGGATTAATTTTTCCTTAAAAACTTAGAAAAATTGATCTGTGATGACATCTGTTGTGGCCTTTTCCTGTTGGAAGGTTTTTGATTACTGATTCCATCTTATTTGTTATTGATTTGTTCAGACTTTCTATTTTTTTAAGATTTTATTTATTTATTTGACAGAGAGAGAGAGAGTACAAGCAGGGGAAGTAGCAGGGAGAGGGAGAAGCAGGCTCCTGGTGAGCAGAGAGCCCAAAACTCAGGGCTTGATCCCAGGACCCCGGGGGATCATGACCTGAGCCGAAGGCAGATGCTTAACCTACTGAACCACCCAGGCATCCCAAGGCTTTCTATTTCTTCTTGACTCAGTCTTGGTATGCTTTATTGTATGTTTCTAGGAATTCATCTATTCCCTTTGGGTTGTCCAATTTGTTGGCACGTAATTGCTCATAATAGTCCTTTAAGATCTTTTTTATTTCTGTAGCACTGGTTATAATGTCTCCTTCATTTATGATTTTATTTGAGTCTTCTTTCTTTTTTTCTTGGTTAGGCTGGGTAAGGATTTTTCAATTTGGTTTATCTTTTCAATAAACAACTCTTACTTTCATTGATTTTTCTATCTTTTCTCTGCTTCATTTCTTTCTGCTCTAATCTTTATTTCCTTCTTTCTATTAACTTTGGGATTAAGTTTGTTCCTTTTCTAGTTCTCTGAAGTGTAATATTAGGTTGTTTGAGATCTTTTTTTAATTATAGATGTTTATTACTATTAAATTCTCTTTTAATATAGTTTTTGCCACATCCCATAAGTTTTGGTATTAACAGTGTTTTAAAACAAAATAAAAACAAAAATACCTGTAAACATATTCATACATTTTTGTATAAGCATGAAGGAAATAATGGTAGTGAATGGATGAAGCTTTTGACACTGATTATCTCAGAGGATTTTTTTTTGAAGATTTTAATAAAATAACAAAAGAAAAACTAAAAGATATAACTAAAACATCCAGAGAAAACAAAAATAATAAAGGAAATACAAATCAAGTCTCCATATCATATAGTTAAAATAAAAATTATGGATACAGTGAGGAGAGATGATAGAGGGAAAACATGTAACTTTGCAAAAAAACTTGAATTAGAGAAAAAGAAAAAAAAAAGGTACAAAAAAAGAGAAAGATCTGAGGGCTCTTACCCTAGATGAAAACTTCCAGGAAATATTTTTTGAATACTTCCTATATACCAGTCTCTGTATTTCATTCATGCATTTTATATTTATTAATTAGTAAAATTATATTTAATTTTCATAACCATTCCATAAGGTTTTTATCATCCTAATTTTATGGTAGAAAGCCTGAGAGATATTAAGTAACATACACAGATGTCACACAGATTCAAAATGTTCTCCCCTCCTCCTCCTCCTTTCTGAATTGAAGATAACCTTGCCTGGCAGAGGGAAATTTTCTTGCTATACTTCCCTCACAAGATGCATTTCCACTTCTTCCAAAATTTTGGTCCTTATTTGAAAAATTCCTTTACTCGTATGCCCGACCAAGGCTGCATGGTAATCAAAGAGCAGTGTGAGTGCAAAGTTACTCCACACCATAACCTCTCAATCCCTAAGTAAGCTCTACTTATACTTTTAAAGTTTGTGATTTGTTTTAATGAATAGAGAAGTGGTAAGGAGAGGCACAGTAACAAAATCATATGAGCTCGCTGAAAGCATATTTTATTCTAGGCAGTGAGCAAACAAAACAATATTCAATTCTGTGACTGAGTGTTCTAACTCAATATCAGCAGTGCAAATTCTGTGGGTAAGAAATCAATATATATGGACAGCTCTTTCTGTCTATGCTACAGGAATTGACCTGTAACCACTGTAAACAGTTAGAAAACCAGACAAAATATGTGAAACAATGATATCCAGGCGGTAGAAAATAGGCAGCCGAGGACAGTGCTTGCTTAAACAAGTGACATGAGTCCTGTTATTGCCTCAGCTTTCTTCCTGGAGCCAGTTTCTAGCCAGTTTTCTAGTGAGGGAAAACTCAGAGACCTGTGATCTCCCCAAATGAGGGCACCAATTTTAAGGAAAGCTAGGAAATACAGGCTAGATTACCTGAGAAAAATAGAACTATAGGGAGAAAGAGAGCTCTAGAAAGCTACAGAAAGAGTTCCTTGAGTGTGTGGATACATACTCATTTATACACAAATGAGAAGTCCAGCGTGGGGGGAGGACCACCAGAAAGCAATGGTCACAACAATTCCTTAAAAATAAAATACAGCTCGGTAGAATCCATGTTCCTGTCATCAAGAGTACAGAGACATAGTAATAAAGAGGACATTAAGTAGAGTCTCACATTAAAAGTATGACTAAATTAGTCCCAGAATAAAAGTTGCGCTGGACCTATCACAAGAAAGCTTAAAGTTTCAAAAGTATCAAACTTACCCACAAGTTATTCAACCATGTCTCAGAACAAAAATCAACAGTTAAAGGAATATAACAAATCTAGTAACAACTTCAAATTAAAAATGTACAGCAGCCAATCAAAAATTATCAGGCAGGCAAAGAAGAAAACCATTAACTGGACACAGAAAAGACAAAGAGGTTGATACTAACAGACAAGGTCATTAAAACAACTATTACAAACATGTTCCATACACTCAAGAAGGTAAAAGCAAACATGAACACAAGAAGCGAGAAATGGAAGATATAAAATAACTACATGGAACTTTTAGAAATAAAAAATACATTATCAGAAATGAAAAATACACTGGAGAATTAATAGCAGATTAACCACACAAAGGTATAGCCAATAATTCAATGGTGGACGTAAAATAGAATCATTAAAAAAAAAATGATTCAAAAGAAGGAAAAGGGGAGCAACTTTGTGGCTCAGACAGTTGGGTGTCTGACTGTTGATCTCAGCTCATGATCTCAGGGTTGTGAGTTCAAGCCCCACATTTTGCATGAAGTACAAAATGGTTGAAAGATCTAAAAAAAAAAAAAAGAAAGAAAGAAAAGGAAGAAAAAAGAATGGAAAAAGTAGCAAAATATTAGATTTAAATGTAATCATACTGATAAATACATTAAATGTACATGTGCCAAATGCTCCAACTGAAAGACCTAGATTTAACATTAAATGAAAAAAATATGCTGTCTATAAAAAACTACAGACATAGATGGATTTAAGGTAAAAGCACAGCAAGAAATATACCATGCAAATACTCCTAAAAAAGCAGAGTGGATATATTATTGTAAGACAAGGTGGACATTGGGGTGCCTGGGTGGCTCAGTTGGTTAAGCGACTGCCTTTGGCTCAGGTCATGATCCCAGGGTCGTGGGATTGAGCCCTGCATCGGGCTCCCTGCTCGGAGGGAAGCCTGCTTCTCCCTCTCCCACTCCCCCTGCTTGTGTTCCCTCTCTCGCTGTCTCTCTCTCTCTCTCTGTCAATTAAATAAATAAAATCTTAAAAAGAAAAGACAAGGTGGACATCAGAACAAGGAATATTGGTAAAGATAAAGAAGTGGCAATTTCATAATGATAAAATGATCATTTAATCAAAACAATTAGCCAATCCATACACAATAAAAGAGCCCAAGATACTCAAAAATGGAAAAAAAAGAGACAAATCCACTTTCAACAATTCTCTTAGAAATTGGTAAAACAAATAATTCAAAAGAACAGAATATACTCCTATTTTATTCTTTTGATGCTATCATGAATGTCCTTGTTTTCATAATTTCATCTTCAAACTGTTCACTCCAAGTATGTAAAAACACAATTGTTTTTATACTTTGACCTTGCTTCCTGAACCTTGAACTTGTTTATTAGTTTTAGTCATTTTTTTAGTAGTATACTTAGAATTTTCTATACAAAGAAGATCATATTATCTGCAAATAGAGATGGCTTTACTTCTTTTGCTATCAAGATGCCTTTCTAGTCTAACTGCCATTACTAGAAACTACAGAACAATGTTGAACAGAAGTACAAAGGCAGATTATCCTTTCCCTGTTCTTAATCTTAGAGAGTAACCATCCAGTCTTTCACTGTTAAATATGATGCTAATTCTGAGTTTTTGTAGATGTCGTTTGTTAGTTTGAAGAAATTCCCTTCTAGTCCTAGTTTGTTGAGTGTTTTATCATCAAGGGTGTTGGATTTTGTCAAATATTTTTTGAGTCTCTTGAGATCATGTGATTTTTGTTTTTTTATCCTGAAATGATGTATTACATTAATTGACTTGCAGAAATTGAACAACATTTTCATTCCTCTGACAAATCACACTTGGTCATGCTGGATAATCCTTTCTATACGCTGTTGGATTGAGTTTCCTAGTATTTTGTTGAGGATTTCTGCATCCATATTCAAAAAAAAAAAGTGGATCTACAGTTTTCCTATATTCTCATTGGTCTAGTTCTGGTATCAGGGGAACGGGAGCCTTAGAAAATGAGTTGGGAAGCATTCCCTCTTCTATTTTTTCCAAAGACTTTGAAGAATTGGCATTAATTATTCTTTGAATGTTTTGTAGAAATCAATGGTGCAGCCATCTGGACCTGGGCTTTCCCTTGAAGTAGTTTTGTTTTTTTTGTTTCTTCCAAATTACTAATTCAATCCCTCCATTACCAGACTGCCTAGTTCTTAGTTTCATTATTTTGTCTCTTTCTAGCAATCTGTGCAAAAGAAGTTTAATACTTTTTTTGAAACCTGACATTGTAAGGCAATAGTGCTCATCAACAGATTTAATTCATCAGCAAATTCTGATACAAGCTGTATCAGAATTTGATGACTTTTGTAGAAACTGACAACCTGATTTTAATTTTTTTAATATTTTATTTATTTATTTGACAGAGAGAGAGAGAGAGAGAGAGAGAGAGAGAATGCGCAGGGGGGAGGGACAGGCAGGGGAAGAAGCAGACTCCCAGTTGAGCAGGGACCCCAGGATCATGACCTGCCCGGAAGGCAGACGCTTAACCAACTGAGCCACGCAAGCACCCTGACAAACTGATTTTAAAATTCATATGGAATTAATTGTAAGGAACCCAGAATAGGCAAATTAATAATGAAGAACAAGGCAGGGGGACTCTTATTTCTCAACTTCAAAACTTACTAAAAAGCATGGTAATCAAGATGGTGTGATAATGGCACCAGGCTAGACATACAGATCAATGGCATAGAAATCATCATATACCAAAGAAATTCATACATCTATGGTCAACTGATTTTTGACAAGAGTACCAAGATCATTCAGTAGGGCAAGAACTGTGGTCTCAACAAAACACCTGTCAACAAATGGCTGGAATAACTGGATAGCTATACAAAGAAGAATGAAGTTTAACTCTTATTTCACACTACGCATACAAAAAATTAAAATGGCTGAAAGATCTAAATATAGGAGCTAAAACTGTAAAACTTTCGAAGAAAACAGAGGTAAAGCCTCATGATTTTGGATTTGGCAAAGAATCTTATATATGACACCAGAATCCTGAGCTACAAAAGAAAGAGTTAAACCAGACTTCATCAGAATTTTAAACTTTTGTGATTCAGGGGCGCCTGGGTGGCTCAGTTGGTTAAGCGACTGCCTTCGGCTCAGGTCATGATCCTGGAGTCCCGGGATCGAGTCCCACATCAGGCTCCCTGCTCAGCAGGGAGTCTGCTTCTCCCTCTGACCCTCTTCCCTCTTGTGCTCTCTATCTCTCATTCTCTCTCTCAAATAAATAAATAAAATCTTAAAAAAAAAACTTTTGTGATTCAAAAGATATTATCAAGAAAGTAAAAAAACAGCCTGAAAAATGGGAGAAAATATTTAATTCATAACTTTTGGCCTCATATCTTAATTTCCAAGAATCTACTTTAAGTGCCAAGAACTCAAAGTTTTACTTATAAGACTTGTCTAAGTTTTACTTATCAATGTTATAAAAAATTATGAACATACATTTCTGATATATGAAGACTGATAAAAAACATATTTATTTAATGATATGATAATGTGTTCATAATACAATGTTAAAAAACAGGTGTGATGTAAAACAATATGAACACAAAAATCCCTATTTTATTACATGTGCACACATACACTCAGCAAGAGAGAAACATGCTTGTAAAAATATGAAATTGAAAAAGATATGTAAAAATATCAATACTGAGAACCTAGGTGATTTCAAGTTATATTTATTTTTTCTTTATATCTTCCTGTACTCCCCAAGTTCATTATGATGAACTTGTTATTAATTCTGTAAGTAGGAGGGTGCATGAGGGTAGGGAACCATGTACCTTTAAGAGAAAGGAATATACAGGGGTGCCTGGGTAGCTCAGTCGGTTAAGCATCTGACTTGATTTCGGCCTAGGTCATGATACAGGGGTCATGAGATTGAGCCTTAAGATTCTCTCCCTCTGTCCCTCCCCCACTCGCATGCACTGTCTCAAAAAAAAAATATATATATATATATATAAAGTTAAATCAATAATCAAAAGGTAAATACTAAATAGTACAGATTTGGTTCATTTAAATGAATTGATTTTTCTATTGCTATTATTTGTAATTATGATTTTGTTAAAATTATTTGTATACAGTTTTAAAATTGAACAAATAAGTACAGTTTGGTTCAAACTTTTGGTATATACGATTTGGCTAAAATTGTTGGTTTTGTTAACCATTGCCACCTATATCCTAACTTGACTCCATCATATTAAAGCATCAAAATGCATCAGGGCTATTCATGACCATCAACCATTTCTCCACACCACATCAGAAGGACATGTCGGTGAACAGCTGCTACACTGAGGAAATTCACCATGAAAACCCTACTACTGGTAATTGGGATCATAAGACCACACTCCTATGCAAAAATGTTCTTTTCACTTACTGATATAATGGTAAGATGACAGAAACTACAGTTGTTTTTCTTGCTCCTAACACATGGAACTGCTCTCTAGTTACTAATAACCCACTAATGTACAGCCTAGCAGGAAAAAATTGAATACACGCTAGAGGCCGCTAGTGATAAATAAGTGAATTTTGCATGAAGTAAAAAACATGATGAGAGCAGTAGAAAGAAAACTGCATTCTAAGCTTCTAGCTTCAGCTGCTTTTTAAGTACTACGCTTCAAATCACAAAACATTTTTTTCCATCTATAAACTTCTAATATTTTTAGTACAAACTAAATCTGGGCAAATTTCCTCTTAAAAAGAAAAATCAAGGGAATTTTGTAATAATTTTTATTATTGTACTCTTAAAGCAAAGTTGTGCTTTTAAGCAATGAAACCTTTTTACATAGTACAAATTAGAAAAAAAAATATTCTCCTAATTGTCACAAAGATTCAGATGAAGTAAAGAAAACCTTGTTGTGTGATGTAAATTTGTCTTGGTAATAGTTCATTGAGAGGAAGGTATTTTTAAAAGCAAAAGAGATCTAAAAAATATCACAAGTCTTGCAGAAAAATCATGAATCTTAAGAGGGGAATTTTAAGGAGTATACTTAGAAAAATATATATGATAACATGAACTCAGAGAAAAACAGAATATGATTAAAAGCAAGCTTTTCTGTACCTCTGAAGCAAATAATACATTATATGTTAAAAAAAAAAGAAGAAGAAGAAGATAGCAGGAGGGGAAGAATGAATGGGGGGAAATCAGAGGGGGAGATGAACCAGGAGAGACGATGGACTCTGAAAAACAAACTGAGGGTTCTAGAGGGGAGGAGGGTAGGGGGATGGGTTAGCCTGGTGATGGATATTAAAGAGGGCACATTCTGCATGGAGCACTGGGTGTTATGCACAAACAGTGAATCATGGAACACTACATCAAAAACTAATGATGTAATGTATGGTGATTAACATAACAATAAAAAATTTAAAAAAACCTAATGATGTAATGTATGGTGATTAACATAATAAAAAAAAGCAACCTTTTCTAAAACTAAGAAAGTATACACTCTACCCCCTTTATTTTTTTTGAGAGAGCGCGTGTATGTGCAAGTGGGGGTTGGGGCAGGGTCAGAGGGAGAATGAGAGAGAGACTCCCAAGCAAACTCCACGCTCAGTGTGGAGCCCCACCCAAGGTTTCATTTCAGGACCCTGAGATCATGACCTGAGCAGAAATCAGGAGTCAGATGCTTAACGGACTAAGCCACCCAGGCACCCTACTATATACCCTTTTCTAAAAATTTGTGAGGAATGTTATTAAATTTCCCAGAATACATGAGAGGTATTTTTATCATTTACACATGATAGGTAAACATTGACTTCCTTTTCACCATCATTAAGAGAATGAGGGGGAAAAAATCTCATACATAGGGGCATTTTATATCACAGTAAGTTTTAAGTTAGAGAGGTACCTATGGCAGGGGAAGTATGAAGGAGATTACTGAAGACCCTTAGCTTGATCCTAGGACGTGGTGATAGCACTGGCAGCCAGAGAGAAGGTGTTGTGGAGAGGGCATTTGTGAAGATTTTGTTTGTATTTGTATTTGCATTTGGCTCTCCCTACTCATGTTTACAGAAGCTAACACGGTGTGAGTCTTGATACTAGGCACAGACAGCTCCAGAAACAAACAGGAGTCACGTATTTACTCATGCCACCCCTACAAACAAGGGCCTGGGCAGATTTTCCCTTACCCACCTCAGCTTGGTCAATCATAAACTCTTACACAAGAAAAGACAAGCCACTGGGAATTCATCAGCAGCACCCAGTGCCCCGCTCACAGAGGGAGTGCGAGCCCTCACTTGTTCTAAGAACACAAATGTACTGTGGATTTGGTTTCCAGCTTCTGGCATATTTCTTCCCAAGCCCAACTCTCCAGTCTTCCCAGTTATTGTTAATTATAATATTTTTAATTGACTTTGTTGCTTTTGTTTACACTGGTCAGAGTTTTTCTTTTCTTTACAACCAGGGACCCCCACTGATACAAAAAAAAAAAAAATAAGAAGTTCCTAACAATGTTAACAGGACAGCTTTTAATATCAGTCTCTGATTCTTGTCTTAAATAAAAGTAACTAAGAATTACTTTACTGGGTCAAAAATATGCTTTCATACTATGAAAGCAGAATACATTAAATTTTTACGGAAGAGCATGTCTAATCATTCTAACTATTAAGCATATAGGGACCTACTTACTGGGGATAAGAGCGTGAAAAAGCCAGAAACAATGCAATGCTTTCATTGCGGTGACAGGCTGGCAGGAACATGCAAAGAGGTGATTCCAGTGTGTTCTAATAAATGTTAAGGGAAGCAGTGGGTAAGAGAACATCCCAGAAGGACACTGACCATAACCTGTTAAAGCAAGAAATCTAGCCACCAAATACCCTTACCTAGTTCATTCCGGATTTGTCATCAATTGGCTTATCTGTGAGGAAATTATTATTATTTTCAGGGAAAACTATCTAAAAGGAGTAATACTGCTCATTTTTTATTTGTCAAATTTGGTCCTGTGTGCTAGAGTTATTTCCCAAGATAAATAAAACAAGAACAAGGAATTCTGTCTAATTAAGTAGAAATACCAATAGACAATTTCAACATAATGTGGGATGACAGTCAAGGATTGCTTAGAAAAATTTAATTTCTGCCTGACTTAGGTCTACAGAAACTGGTAGTTACCAGCAAAGACTTCTGGGGAAACACAACACATGAGCCAAGTTTTGAAGGGATTATAATACTTGGAAGAAAGCAGAAGAAAGAGGGATGTTATAAATGAATTTTAAAAGATGTTTTTTGTTTGTTTGTTTTTTAGAATAGGGGTCTTAGAAGTTAATCAGATACAGTGTTCTGTAAAAAAGTATCTCCATGTGATGTTAAAACTAACTCCTTGGCATTTCAATGGGCATGTCAATGGTTTTTAAAATAATTGACCGAGTAGGAAACCAATATTTAGAGGACACCAATATTTTAAATAATCATGGCTGAAGAACACTAATGCTTAAACAACCACTTGCTCCATGACCCCTCCTGCCTTATGTAGTGCACCCCAGGTGTCAGGCACCCATGCATGGTACCCAGCACAAATACACATAACCAGACATCGAAGCCAAAAACAGAGCTCATAGATCTAAACCCTGTGGGATGAACACCTTTTTCCCTACAGTCTGAGCAAAGCAGAGCTGATCTCATTCAACAGAAGTGCTAAGTTCAATTCTAAATTCTACAATTGGGAGAGTAGGTCAACATTTTAAATATTCATGACATTATTATTATACTTCCTATCAACCTGGGCATTTACATACTAGTGTCTCCTTGCTCATCATTTAAGTTCCCTTCCTCTGACTGAGAAGAAGCTCTCTTCTATTGCCCAGGTCATACAATATCTAGACATAAGCATATTAGACATAATATATACATGTACACATTCAAATATGTGTGTATATACATATTTACACACAATGATTTTTTTCTTAGGGTGGTAAGATGTTTTCTGTTTTAAGTAGTCTTTCTGAGACTCTTCAGTATATTCTTGAATTCCCGGGCTAGAGGCAAAATTGAAGTCTTCAAGGAATACAGTCTCAAATACCTCTCAGATCTCTAACCCAGAACTGTAAGTGAAAGTCCAGCACTTATCTTGGTATAAGTGCCATTTTGGTATATTCCCCAAAAATTTATTAACTAGTCCTTGCTTTAAATGAATTCTAGCTGTCACTTTTCTGACCCTTATTAATAGAAAGGCTATAGCTGCCTCAGGTCTACCATCAACTCAAGTTTTATGTCTTTTAATGATTTGTCAACAAATAATGCATGCTGTCTTGTTGGAGTTATTCTGCTTACTCTTGGTCTGATAATACAAAACCAAAATTTTAATAATGAGAAAACTCTACAGAAGTACCTAGGTGTATGTGTGCAAGCATGCATGTGTACACACTTGAGTGCACAGGAACCATTCTACAACCTTTTAATAAACAACATATTATGTGACTATTCCCAATTATTACTAATTCAGCAATCTAATAATATTGAAAGTAAGCCAAAAAACATGAGCTCTTAAATTGTAGTAACAAGTGCTAAAACTATTCAAGTTTATTTCTTTTCAAAAAATAAAATTAAAAGAGCCATGTGTTAACTCAAAACTTTTCACAGATGATCCAGGTTTCTCTGAAAAACCATCTGAGGGTAATTTATTTCTGAAGACCCCATCCACAGTGCAGGAAAGGAAAAGGGTTTTGTCAGGAACATGTTGTATGAAATAGAATAGCCATAAAGCACAATGCCTCTGATTAAATTTAGTTGTAAACTGACTTCCTGCAGCTGCTTAAAATGAATTCGCTCTGAAAATTTATTCTGACTTCATGCATGATCTGACAAACATAGCATCTATGCATACACATTCTGCCCCCCAGCCCCTGAAATGATTCAGAGCTATGCATGGATAACTTTGAGATCTCTGATTTATAGCATTTGATAACCAACAGACTAAAATATATTACAAAACTAATTCAATCAACAATTCAAGATAAATATGCCCTCACAGTTTATTGTGTAGGGTTTTTTAATAACAAGACTCCTATTACAAATTTTCTTTTAAATGTGCTAATCATTTTTACCTTCCATCATTTTGATTCAAAGACCCAATAATGTTGACAGGCTTACAGAGCTTAGTAATTTGATTGCATAAATACTATTTAATAGAAATTTGTCGAAGCAAGTCATTAAAATTCTTAAGGCTAGGCTTAGAAGAAATCAAGGTAAACCAATGATCTTTGGATTTCCTTAAGCAAGTACACTTGTTTCCTTTCTATGTATGTTCAAGCATACTAAAAGTATATTTTTTTAACTACGCCAAGAAATTCATAAACATTAGTTAAAATAAATCCCAATCACTGAGAAAATTAGTCACAGGTTGACTGAAATCAATTGTCATATATATTAGATCGTGATCTAGATTGAGATCACAATAACGCTCAGATCCTTGACACCAATTTATTCCATAACAATTTTATATTTATTGTCTTATTCCATAAAACACAGTACTGAGCAAGCTTTTCAAGATTTTCACTAAGATACAGTAGAATATAAGCATTATATATGAATCTCTACTACTGTTTATCTCACTTCTAGGGTGGAAGTGACAACTTTGAAAATTATGTTCGGCTCTGACTAAAAGAACTAACATTCCTCCCAAAGAATCACTTGAAAAAAGTGGTAATAGATTCCAACTAAAAGGATAATTCTTAAGAATCAGGTCCATCAATGCGTTCAATGAATAAACAAGATTGTGGTGTACCCACATAATAGAACACCACTCAACAGTGAAAAGGGACAAACTACTGAATACACAATCACATGGATCAATGCCAGAAGCATTTGTTAAGTGAAAAAAGTCACATACATTAAGACAAGAAACTGAATGACTCCATTTATAGGACATTCTAGAAGGTTTCGGGAACCAGGGTATAGGAGTTGGGGACTGATGCACAGGAAGGAACTTTTCAAGATGATGGACACGTTCTATTCTTGACTGCTGGTGGATATGCTTGTATACTGCTATAAAACTTACTGAATTGAATGCTTAAAACAGATAAATTTTATCATGTGAAACTATACCTGAACAAAGATGATCAAAACCAAAAAACGAACCAGAGAAGCTTAAACACTATATTCCTTCATTCCAACCACAATACGAAAAGAGCTTAGAACCTTTCTAGGAAGTTGCACAATTACCACATGCAAAGTATTAACTGTGAGAGAACATTTACAGCTATTCTCCAAAACTAGATCATATACATATTCAACTATCCTATAATTCATCATATCATAACTTTGAAGGGCCACCCTCTACCCTCTTGGTTTATCCAACTCCTGTGTAACCAGCCCAAGTAATACATTTCTTCTTCATACAAATCTTCAAGATTTCTCTGAATATCATCAGAAGATTCTGATCTTTCCCTGAAATGTCACAGATGGAGAAATCACAGCCCGAGGAAGTGAAATTACTTCCCAAAGTCTCATAGTAATGAAGTCACAGAATCAGATTTTGTATCCCGACCTAACTGAAAAATCTGTGCGTGTCTTCTCACTACACAGTTCCCAACATGGAATTCCTGCTATCTGCAGTGAATGGAGAGAGAAGACAAAATTGTTAAGTTATTCATATGGAGACAGACAGGTCGCTGGTTCCTTTAAGAGTGTGTCAGGTACTGGCTGCCAGGTCCCTCGTTTAATGATAATGACAATGGCTTTCGAGGCTGATCTATAACAGCTAGAATCCCACATTACTCATTTATTTAAATCATAGTCTGAAGCCAGCTTAGCTAGCGCACAGTGAGTTTTAGAGCCACAACAGTCAGTCTGATTCCCACTGGATCACTCTGAAAAGCAGTATTGATCTGCTCATAAGAAAGCTGCAAGAATATATAAAGCTAGGAAGTCTGAAATCCAAACTGTGAGAAAAGTAATGGTCTAATTGGAATAAGAGATTGGGAATGAATCTTTTTTTTTTTTTTTTAAGATTTTATTTATTTGTCAGAGCCGGGGGGGGGGGTGGGGGTGGGCGGGGTGCAGAGCCAGAGAGAGAAACAGGCTCCCCGCTGAGCAAGGAGCCTGATGTGGGGCTTGATCTCAGGACCCCGGGATTGTGACCTGAGCTGAAGGCAGATGCTTAACCGGATGAGCCACCCAGGCGTCCCTGAATCCTTCTTTTCTATTTGAGCACAAGTTCCCCCTCATCCCACCTCGTTAACACCTGTTTACATGAATGGTCATCTGTGTGATTTCAGGGAATTTTTACTGGATGCTACTCTTTTAAATTCAACAGAAAGCAGATCTTAAATATCTGAGATAAATTAGATCATCTGTGGGACTTCCCATTCAGGATGCTGTATTCATCAATTATTCTGAGAAAACTAACCAAAAAACAACATCCCCGCCTCTCATTTCAAGTCCCTATATACTAGTGATACCAAAATTCACAGCTATTCCTTAGACTAGTATGCAGATGAGTTTCAGAGTCTCTGTGTCCTTTAAAATCACAGAAAACACAAGTAGCAAGGATATTCATGTTACTCTCAAAATACCAATGAATTCAAAGGCAAGAATCTTCATTTCATGATAAAAGACTCATTGAGATAGTAATGAGGACACAATGTAAATATAAGACATTCTGAAAATAAGTGGGACAAATTCTATATGTGATTTCAGACGAAACGGGCATGATCTCTCTAGATATAAAGCACTCTGGTTTACACATACTAAAAAAAATAAACTATCTGAAGTTTCTTCTGAAGCCCAGGCAGTGAGGAGAGAAAGTAAGGGAGAAGACAGAAGAAACAGCTTGGACAAACCCTGATACTCAAGGTAATGAGTTTAGATTTTATCCAGGAGACAAAACAGAACCTTCCCTCTTCCCTGCTAGTCAACACATGCGTGTGTACACACACCATCCCCCCACACAGACTCTGCAGCCCTAACCTTTTATACTCCAGTAGTATCCTCAGAATTGTTTCTAATATCCCCATTCTGGATGAATTGTCCATCCTGTGCTCTCCTCTGTCACAGAACCTATCACATTGGACTAGAATTTTCTCATTATGTGCTTTATAATCTATCCTAGTGCATACTAATTTCTTCTTTACTTCTCTTACTCTAAGGTCTTTTTTTGCGGGCAGAAATCATTTATATATTCATAGTAACTATCAAAATGTCTAACCATAGAAGGTATTCAGTAAGTGAATGAATAACAAGTTAAATGCCACATTCTTATTTCTGCCACTGGATTATTCTTGGGAGATCCTGTCTCATTCCAAAGCTCTATTTTATTTTATATTTTGATCAGCTTACCTCAACTTTCTAACAGAATAAGGCTTACAAATGTCTACGTATCTTTAAAGGTATTTTTTTTTTTTAAGAATGATACCAACTCTTTTTCCTATACTGTCAGATTACTTTCATGTGGCACTGATTCTCTAATTCTTGTTGGTTTCTATACATCTCCTACTCTCTTCTACTTGATTCCATCACTTCTTCCACCTCTCACCATAATTAGCATGACCCTAATTCTAAGAACCTATAGCAATGTTTCTTAATCCATTTTTCAGGTTCACAGAGCTATCAGTTCTATATTCCCAAAAAAGTCCATCTAGTCAAAATCCAGTATTGTTATGATTCCATTTTATAAAGACCAGAGATAAGCAGAATTAATCTAATATGTATTGGGTCACATAGCAGTATCCTATGAGGGGAGATGGTGATAGGATACATCTAATACCCCACCACAGCACCCCACATTTCTAAAAACAGACATCTGGGGTTAGGAGAAGAGTCAGTTAAGTATATGGTAATAGAACTGTGGAATCACTATGCCACACACCTGAAACTAATACTGAGTCAACTGTATTTCAGTAATAAAAATATATATATGTATGCATATATATAATATGTAATATACTAATCCACATATTATGTTGGAATCAGAAATCAGTGAAGATAGTTCAGATGATTTAAAATGTAATGTTGGAGAAACCAGGTAGCCAAATAAATGAAGATTTATCTCGACTGGGAAAAAAAAAAAAGGAAACGGATATGGGAGCACAGAGTATGGAGTCTTCCTAAAACCTCTTCCTCTTTAATCTCAAATCTGTAACCAAAGCGGAGACCCAACTGTCATTGGCGGTGCCCATCCTATATTTCCCTGACTGGTTCTTCACCCTGCCTCGGTCTGACGCTCCAGACTGAGCATACCCCCAAAACGGAACCTGTCCGTTCTCAGAGGTCATCTGTTTATCCAAAATGTGAGGGCCAAAGTCACTCAAAACCTTATGGGAAGAAAGAACAGAGTAACTGTAATAGAATACTCATTTATTAACCAGTATTTGTTGACTATCTAATATTCCCACACAATTTGGTAGGCTCCAGGGAGCTTATATTCACCTGAACAAGAAAAATTTGTCACATTTTCTATTCTTCCAAAGAGCAGAACCAATAGGTAGACTCAGTGTAACTCTTTGCTACTTAGGAAAAAATAACAGATATTTTTTTCTTTTTTGTTTCTCTCAACTCACTAACATATGTTCAAATCAACATGTATTATTTTCACAGCAATAAAAAACACTTAGGACTTCTATTAAAAGAGGCCACTTTCAGAGTAGAAACAAAGATGGGCATTTATGAAGATGGTGGAGGGTGGTACAAGATCAGCTATAAAGTTGCTACTGGTATTTGCCTCAGCTCTAGCTCTGTTCCTCTCTTGCTCCTCTCCTCTCTTCCTGTCTACGTCAGTCTTCCCTCCATTCCTAACGTCTTCAGTGGGAGATGATTCTCTATACATTCATCTCTTATTGCATAATTATAAGGTATTACATTGTAGATATGGACATTAAATAAACAAATAAAAACAAGCCAAGCAGTGATCCACAAACCATACTTGGCTTCTTAAAACTTGTATTTTTTTCCTTCTTCTTTGTGTGGCTTCTCAGTTAAAAACGCAACTAATAGGAATCACGTTTAGTTACCTATATCCAATTAGCGTTACTGGTTAGGGTTTGTATTTAATGAGATTTGCTTCAAGGATTTAATTCCCACATGAGGCAGTTAGTTTACTCATCTCCCTATTAGACACTCTATCCAGGCCAGCCATGGATCAGAGTATGAATCTAAGTATCAAAGTATGAATCACTGCAAACATATTATTATAATGAGAAAAGCAACGGAAAGTACATTTTCTTATTGAACATCTTCATACACAGTCAAATGATTCTTAGTTAAATCATGTAAATCTTTTGGAAGACTTCCATAAAATTACTTGTAAATGTGTTAAGAATATTAGAAATGTTATTTTGAAATCTGGACAAAAATAATGGTACTCATTCCACAGACCTTGTAATCTGTTTTGCTTTCTAATGTGAATAAAAATGTGTGTTCTCTTCCTTATTAGTGTCCAGCCCAATCCAATAAGAGCAATCAGTATATAAATCTGTATTTTTTTCCACAAGCATTTTAGATGGTTCTTATAGTCACAGCAGAGTTGGAAGCACTGTGTTAATATCTGTTCACAGCTCTGGTTCATATAATTATGTTCATGAGCTATACCTACCATTAAAGAAATAGTACTCAGTACTAGATTCCTTGCCAGCAAGCCAGCTACAAGCATGAAACGCAATACCCAATCCATAATCTTGGCCTCGTGGGCATCATGCTCTTCCCTGAACTAACCAGCCCAGGCCCTGTTTAGAGTATTTTTCACACACTGTCCATGTCAGGTCTTAGAGAATACGGTCAGAGGAATCCATAAAGTTAAAAAATAAAGAATCATAAATGTTAAGAACTTAAATTGTTTCCTAGGCTGTCACTCTTGCCATATTCTTTGATAATTCATCCAGTCCCTAGACATTAGCATTCCCAGTCTCAAAGGAAATGTGCTCTCCTCCTATAAGCAACCGGCTGCTTTCAAAGAGCAGCTCCAATATTAGGAGCCTGAAGTTAAAAATTCTGATGCCATAAAGATGTATTTTATATCGTTTCAAACTACATATATTTAATTCACACCTGCGGTATGTTGAATCATAATATTTTTATTTTATTTTTTGCAGGAAGGAGGTGATTTCTCAAGCTATAAACATTTCAATACATTTAATAACACATATGATAGAAGTGGAACTAAATTTCACAGCTAGTCTACTTATATCTAGACTATAAATTCTTACGTTTGCCAAGAGGTTGAACTATAAACATGTTGGCAATGAGCTGGATTTAAACTTGCTTTCATCAAATGTATTCTCTTATCTAAAAATAACTCACCATGCAAAGATCAGGAAAACCAGACAGCACAGGTAACAAATCATTAAGTGTAAGTTATTTATCTCCTAAAATATATGTGTGTGCATAACTCAGAAGTAACTAAGTTCAATTACACTTAGCTTTACTCAACACTACTACAAAAATCTCACTTCTACCACAGCATGTATCATTTGTTTTTATGAGGTCAGTTTTTATTCATTTAAATGGAGTTTTATTTTAATTAATGTTCAAAGTCCTCACAGATACCGATATTTGATAATGCTACTTAATGAAACTTTTGAAATAGCAGAATGAGGGTTCTGGGTTTTTTTTCTACCAAAAAAGTTTTTTTATTCAAATTCAACTAGCCACCATATAGTACATAATTAGTTTCAGATGTAGAGTTCAGTAATTCATCAGTTGCATATAACACCCAGCACTCATCACATCACATGCCTTCCTTAATGCCCACCACCCAGTTACCCGATGCCCCCCACCATCTCCCTTCATCAACCCTCAGTTTATTTCCTAGAGTTAAAAGTCACTCATGGTTTGTCTCCCTCTCTGATTTCTTCCCATGCAGTTTTCCCTCCCTTCCCTATGACCTTCCGCACTATTTCTTATATTCCACATATGAGTGCAAACTATATGATAGTTCTTTCTCTGATTGACTAGAATGACAGGTTTTTAAATAAGAGTATGATTGGCCTAGTTCTTCTAGGAGATACACTCGAAACTAAGAAATAATACAACATAACATGGTTGAGCAACTCTCTCACTGATGTGGTTTTCTGTTAATTTTGAAGTAACATTAATAGTCATCATTCATCAAGGAGAGAATAAAACAACCTGAAGAGCAGAATTAGTGGTGTTTTGGACAGGGACTAAAAGAAAGCATACCTTTCCCTCTCTCCTTCCATGGTATCATATAAGCGGTTGGCACCTCCATCAGCACAGGCTCTTAAAAGAGCTTCAAATAGAAAAAAACAAAGAACATTTCAATATAAGTAGCTTAGAGCAGTACCTCACAAATGATAAACAAATGATTAAAAAGCAGGCACGCACGCACACACACACACACACACACACACACACAGTCACACCTTCCTCTTTGGATCTTTTCACATTCAGGCAGAGGCTGCCGCACTGCAAGCTATCTGCGTACCACACACTCAAGACAGAATCCCCTAAGACAGTGCATTTCCTTTTTGTAGCCTTTTCAATTCCTCTTATTAAGTAAAAGGGGAAAAGTGTAGAGGGTGTCTTCAATTGCTCTTGAAGCTTGTTTTTCCTTCTTTACAAGAGATAGGCCTCACGCTCAGTAAGGGACACCAGGACATCGGTATCACTTTATGGCCTTACTCTATTAACTTCTATGGCTGTTTTCTACTTATGGCAGGTATGGGTTTCCATATTCTGTTTTGATATAAAAAGTTTCTTTGTAAAAATAAAAATCATAAACATAACATTGTAAGTTTATTTTACAATATTAATAATCTAGATAATGTGTGAACACTGTAAAAAAAATTGTGAGGTGGCACAAAATTAAAATTTGGGAAATACTAAGATATTTGAGTAAGACTGGCTGTCTCTCCAACTGGGGCTTTTAAGTCTTGCTTTCACTGTAAGATTTGATGCTGCTGATGAACTGTTCCTTGGAACTCTCTTAGTCCATGGACTATTATTTTATTGTTGTTGTTACTTCTCTAATTTCCAATTTTCCTAGAAATGTTCAATATCTTAGCATCCGTTCTTTCTTTTTTCAATATCCTTTACTTAAAGTTTTCAGATCAGACTTTACTTTTTTATCCTGGGTAAGGATAGTGAATGCGATTGTCTGAGATTCCGATTCCTCACCCCAAACAAACAGAAGCCTGTCTCCTGTCCCCACGTAGCTGTTAAAACCAAAGTCACTAGAGCCACAAAATCAGCAAAGACCTTGGGACCAGCAGCTTTGGAAGAAACACACTACTCTCTTGAGCTACTTCTTCGATTCATGGCACTTAAGAAATCCCTTTCCCTTTCTGCAAATTTACACATTTAAAAGTGTTTATAATACTTACCTCCAAACGTCTAAGTGTTTAAAGGCAGTAGGATATGGTAGAAGATATCAAATTAGCCATATTGGCAAAAATAAAAGTCCTAATGTGTTTTCTACTAATCCATAATATGAGACTATTTTCTGTGTTTCATGTTTTATCAGAAATAAAAGAGGCCAAGTGGCAAAAATATATTCCTTTTTTGCTTCAGCTTCCTCATCTGTAGGTGGGGATAATATGTCTTAGAGTTATTAAGTAATTAATGATTTAATAATTGTATATGTTGTTCATCAGAATACCAGAACACAGTAAGCATTCAATCAACATTGGTCCTCTTCCTCCATTTTTGTTAGAATGATTATGAAGTCTAAAAAGCTTATGTTCCTGGACAAGGAAAGCCTAAGCTACTTAAATAGTGCATGACAAAAATAATAATTTTTACAGGGATATTTAAGAGGGACATCTCATTTTACCTATCACCTACAATACACATTTCCTTAGGAGGAATGGCAGCCAAACTGAAATTAAGTCACAAGCATAACTTGCAGAAGATCACAGAATATTCTGCACATATCCTAAATATCAAAACCTAAAAGTTCAAAAGCATCAAAAGCTAAAATAGGTCTCACATCTAAAATATGGCATAGAACAACTGAATAGCAAGATTGAAAAGACTGATAAATAGAAACAGATGGTGAACTATCAGCAATTACCCTCCGAGTATATAAAACAATTATCTGTAAACAAAATTTACAAGTATATGAAATTTTTTTATATAAAAATTGATTCACCCAAGTAATATGAAAATCTAAGAAACAGGTTTTAGTGGCTAAGGATCATCAAATAGAATGAGTTGTCAACTTCCCAGTGTGGTATTATTCTACAAAGATCAGTTGAATTCAACATTTCTGTTATGTTCCAGGCCCTAAACACAATAACAAAACGGATAAACAGATCTAGTACCCCAGGCTCACAACTGAGCAGAAGAGAGACCAAAGCAAATACACATGATGCGCTGTAGGCTCTGAGGTGTGCTATAATAAGAGCAACAAAATGCAACGGGAAGACAAGGAAGGGAGAGATTATTTTAGTAAACATCTATAAAATTGCTTACCAGTAAACCTAGCTCTGTTAAGATTAGTGTTACTTCCACAATACCAAAACTTTCTCTAATGTCTGTTACTTCCTATGCCTAAATTTAAATTGACATTTTTAGAGCGGTTTATGGAAAGAGAAGTATTTAGATCACAGGAAGCAAATTTGTCCACATCTATTCTTGTTTTAAATGGCAAAGGGAGCGAAAATAACCAGGAAGAAATCTATAGACTTTTTTCTCATTACCTTTCAGTTGACAGTAGGGGTACAATCCTGCTGAAAGGAAAAACAAGTTCCTGTCTGTCCCTAAAACTATTTTGTCTTCAATGAAGTTTGACTAAGAAAAAAAAATGTTTTCTATCATTTTTAAATTTTAGTAATAAAATGTTTTAGCTAGTTTGAAATACTTTCCACATATGTAAATAAAATTACATTTGAAAAATGAAGTATTTCAAGCATAAATAATGTTGGCATGAATTCACTGATAGCACTCGAAAAACGAGTTGCAAGTATTACTGTCAATGGAAGTAACAAACTAAAAGAAATAGAAGTAGAAGATACTCTTTCATAAAATATTTTTTATAAGTCATAATGAATCAGCCTCAAAAATCCGTTCACTCCATCATTTAAATTGTTCCAAACTTTAAGAAATAGAGGTTAGTTCATGAGTTATCTTGTAATGTAAAATTTTCATTGGCGTATATACAGCAAAAGTTTTGCATATTTGTCAAATATTATAACTTCAATCGTTGAGCAATTATTTACTATGCATCAGGCTGATATACAACTAAAGACCAAAATACATTAAAATCATTAACTTTATATACTGGTACTACCAGTAAGTATATTAAATGCATCTGAAACTAACAATTTTTTTTAAACTGGTATAATGTAAGATAATGTTACTAACAGATAATGAAGGGCTCCGTTCAACATCAGAGGTTAATTGGCTATTTCATTATTTTTTGTTGAATAAAGTTGGACAGAAATAATCTGACTTTCTCAACAGCAGACTATTAAATTAGTTCCAAGTATTAAAATGTAAGAAAAGTAAAATAAATCAAAGAAGCATTTTTCAGTTTAACTGAAAGAAAACCAGATATCAAAGATTTCAGTTCTAATCTAGGTCACCCACTTATCAGTCCTATGACTTTGAGCTAATCCAAAGCCTGCTGATTCTAATGTAAAATAAAAATTATTATATATATTTTACCACATTCACAGAATTTTTCAGGGACTAGAGGGAGACAACATAGACAAAACTAGAAGGAAGCATCATAGGGAACATTCTCTCACATGCTGTTGATGACACTGTTAACTTTGAGGAACAGTTTGGCAGATTAATGAAAATTTAAATGTGCATCCCTCTGATCCAGAAATTCTATGCAGCCTACGTAAACACTTGTCCAAATTCACAAGGGCATATGTATAAGGATATTCATTGTGATAATATGTGTATCATGAAAAAGTACTAGAGAACTTAATGAATGGGTCACCAGTTGAATATTGGTAAAATAGATCACAACCATAGTAGGGAACTATAAAAAAAAAAGAGAGCTCTTACATGTATTTCTATGTTAACTCTTATGAGATATATTGTTATATAACCCTTTAAATAACTTGAAATAACCCTTGGTCAAGTCTTCCTTGCAATAGCAACTCAGAGTTATACAGGAGTATACCAAATCCAAGAAAACTAAGAATCAGGCAAAAGTTACTTTATCAAGAATGTGTTATCAAGTAATTAGTAATCAGCATTGATAAGATGCACTTGCACTGCAGAATGGACCCCCCACCCCAAACACTCCTGAGGAAACTCCTAACAACTAGCATAGGACAAGCCTCAAGAATTGATGGCTTCCACGGCCCTTTGCATCCCACACATGGAGTGACTGGAACATTCCAAAATTCCTCCTGGGAAATGATGAGGCCTTCACTATTTTTGTATCAAACAAGTTTTATTATCTGTCTCGTACCCTCCCTAAAGCTAAGTAAACATAGTGCTGAGTAAAGCCTATCATGTCTTGTGAGTTTGTTAATCCAAACCCAAGACCACCTTTGTATTCTACACACCCAACTCTTTAACAGGGATTATCGTGAGGAATGGGCATGGGGTCATGGAGAAGACATTTTTTTTTTCACTCTTTACATTACATGCTGTGCTGTTAAAAATATTTACACAAGGAATATGAATATTGTAATTATAATTTTAAAACCAATGGTAATAACTAAAATAGGGAAAATACACATAAAATAACAAGAACAATTCCAGATCTAACCCCATTATTAAAAGGAATCAAATATTTTGTCAGACTTTGCCAGGATTGAATTGAAGATGCCTACAGCTAATCTAGAGGAAAGAGAAGATCCAGAATCTTATTTAGAAGTAGTCTTACTGTATCCGTAGAGTGCTAAATAACTCCAATTACCCAAATCTTGTTTTTTTCCAACACAGGTACTTATCCCTAGTACCCAAAGATACAATTAGTCTTTGTGCACCCGAAATCAATCTACTCTGTCCATTACTAGTTTGAGTCAGGATTCTTTCCCCGCCTGACACAGTAAACCACAGAATCCCCAACTTCTACCCTTAAGCCAGCACTAGCATCCATATGAGTTAGTCCAGTCATGGGGGAAAAAAAGTAGTTCCCTTCTGGATGAGACTCAGAAACAGTTCACTAACATATGTACATTAATAAGGAAATTCTGATAAACATGTGAGTCCACACACAACTACACAGATGCCAAAAAGGTTAGCTATCGGGCACTACAGAGAATGTTGTTTTGTTTTTATTATGGTAAGAGCACTTAACATGAGATTCTACCCTCTTAAAAGCTTAACAATACAGTATTGTTAACTATAGGTGCAATGTTGTAAAATAGATCTCTAGAACTGAGTATCAACTCCTCATTTGCTCCTTCCCTCAGCCCATGGCAACCACTATTCTATTCTCTGCTTCCATGCTTGACTGTTTTAGCTACCTCATATAAGGGGAACCATGCAGTATTTTTCCTTCTGTGTCTGGCTTCTTTCACTTAGCTTAATGTCCTCCAAGTTCATCCATGTTTTCACATACTGCAAGATTTTCTTCCTTTTTTTTATTTTGGGGGGCCCCCCCTTCACCCATTTCTCCCATCCCACTTCCGCTCCCTCTGGCAATGACAAATTTGTTCTCTGAATCTATAAGGTACTGTTGTTATTTTTTGGTTTTTGGTCTTTTGCAAGATATATAGCTTACAAATATTTTCTCCCATTCTGTAGGTTGCATTTTCAGTCTACTGTTTCCTCCTCTGTACAAAAGCTTTGTGGTTTGATGTAATTCTGACTATCTAATTCAGCTTTTGTTACCTGAGCTTTTAGTGTCATATCCATGAAATCATTGCCAAAACCAATGTCATGAAGTTTTTCCCCTATGTTTTCTTCTGGAAGTTTTATAGTTTTGGACTTTACATATAAATCTTTAATCCATTTTGCATTGAAGATAAGTGTTTTTAACCAATTTTCATCATTAGAGACAATACTTAGCAATAATTCACACTTCATACTTAAATCAGCCAAAAAGCTCTAAATCAATGAATTCTTCCAGAAATGTATCTTGCTTAAAAACATTTAATTCACCTACAGTTATTCTCTGCCTGTGTTAAAAACAACCATATAATGAAGCCTAATAAGAAACAGATTCTATATAAGAATTCGTGGAAGGTTTTCTTTAATAACTATTATCTTTAAGCACATCTGGGTGTCCACTTTAGTTTTTTAAAACACTTCATAAAAAACCAGAATGTCTGTTTAGGATACTTCCGTTATTTAAAAGAGAAGTTATAGGATCTTCCTTGGAGATCTTCCATTGGTAGGGATGTTAAACATATAGATCAGTGATAAAAAAAAAAAACACATGTAAGATACAATCACCTATATATAAAATAATACAGGTATTGATTTTTACATTTATACAATTATAAGCATAAGAAATTGTTACAGTGGTACTTTTGCAAAAGAGGATAGGGTTAGGAGAAAGATTTATTTTTGCACTCTCAGCCATAAGTGACATTAAATCTACACCCAAATCCAGATTTGGTGTATGGCCCAATCTATACCATTACAATCTCCTGCTATCCAGTCAAAAATAATGACATCACAATAGACTTTCCACATTCCCTTTTCTACTGTCCTGCAACCAGAGAGACTCAGACCTGAGACTGAAAAGATTGGGTCTATGGTCTATATCAACACAGAGAATGAAGCAAGCAGGGCGTGAGCACTGTTTGGGTCCGACAACAATAGCAAGGGCTAGGCACTAGCCTTTTCAATTATATAAGCTATAAATTGCCTTTTTGGGCTCAAGCCAATTTGGGTTGGGTTCTCTATCATCTGAAACAGGAAGAGCCCTAACATACAAATGTTAATTTTTACTTCAAAGTCACAGAATCTTCCCTCTATCAGTTGGAGAATACTACCTTACTATGTCCCAAATCTGTGACAGATGAAGCCCTTAAGAGGAGCTGCATATTTCTGTAGATAGTGTATACTAATAATAGACTGTCACCAGCAAAGCTTTGATTATGGTCCAAATTGGTTAGTTTGTGGACACGGTTAACCATGGACATGGTTAACAGAGATGGATAAGCATGCTTTTCCTATCAAGACATTATTTCATGTGGAAACACTTTCATTCAGAGGATTTCATGAAAATAAATACTGAGAGAGATAGCAACAATTTACTCTGCTCATAGGAGTATTGAAATGTGTAATTATTTGCTGTTTAGATAACTCAGTTTTAGATCAAAGGTTTTATTCATAGTATATTTATTTATAGTTATTAAAAAGCTCACATTATTTGTAATATCCTACAAAGAGTGGCATACTCTAAATTTTAGTCAAGTCAGTAGCACAGAATTTTCCTTATATCAAATAAAAGCAAGTGGTATTTATATTGAGCATCTATATGCACAGTGCTGTGCTAGTCCTAATGATCTGGTTCATGCCATATAATGAAGATTTTTATTATCCATAGGCAAATGTTGCTATGTAAATTCTATTATCCTTTCTTTCTTCCACCTTCTATCTCCTCCCCTCCTAGTTATGCACCATGGCGATGAAGTATCACATTCAGTTATCCTTGATGCAATTTATAAAGTCTAAAATCAGGTAGCTCTTTAACACCAAGTGATACCAAATACCCTATTACTAAAAACTCTTAAAAACAGCCAAACATCAAACTGTCTATCCTAAAGTAGCACAGGGAACATTTTTTAAAAAGACGAGTAAAGCTCATAATGGGTAAAAACCGCAAATAGCTAAGCAGCACAGAAAAAGATGATCTTATATATGTGAAGCTAGCATATGCAAGTTTGTCCAGATGGGAGTTGTTAAAAAGGAGCCTGAGTACATCCTCAATCGTTAAATTTTTACTAAAGACTGGCCATTCTTTAGGGATAAGGTGGCAAATATGCACGGTCCATCCACAGTGAATAAGAAAACATACAATTGACCTTTGCTGGTGTTTATAACACAGGGTTGTTCGACACTATTTATATTTTGGGCTTTTGTGGTGAGGGGTCATTCAGTACATTGTAGAATGTTTGCCAACATCCTTGGCCTCTACCCACTCACTAACTGCCAGTAGCAGCCCCAAGTTGTGATGACCGAAGTTATCTGCAAACAGTGCCAAATGTCCCCTCAAGGACAAAATGACTCCCAGGAAAGAGCTGGTACTCTTATCAGAGGACCACTTATACTTCAACAGGCTGCCCATAATCCCACAATATCCAGCTCTAAGGCAGATTGTTCACTGCTATTCTCTAAACTTCCAAATTAAATGCAAGACTATCATCTAGAAACTACTTTCTACCTAGCTACCAAAGTCTAGTGAATTAACAAAGCAACTCATGTCCTAACTAAATTGCCTTCCTTTCTAATCCAGACACAAATCTACCATCTTAACCTCTATTGTAGACTTCTTGAACCTTCAGTCAGACTTCTCATATAATTTCTACATGACTAGATATCTAGGATACTCTCGGTAATCTTCTAGCATGATCCCACACCCTATTTGTGCCTCATATTCATTTGTCCCTATTACTAAATTATTGCCACCAGTCACAAAAGGTGAAGCCAGGTCCTTTTGACCGTCTTCTGGGAACCGTTGGGTAGTTTCCATCAACTCCCAAGTCAAATAAGAACCACCACTGCACAGATATCACCCTAAATGGTGAGCATGAAAAGCAACAACTTCTATTAGCTCAGTTCACTTCGTAATATACAAAGATGGGTAAGCTGGTGGTAACAAAATAAGGAGAGGTGGCAAATCTGTATGAATGAGTAAATGGCAAGATTTCATTCCTTTTGATGGCTGCATAATAAATATTCCATTGTATATATATACACCACATCTTCTTTATCCATTCATCTGTCGACGGACATCTTGGCCAAATGCCTAGAACTACTAAAAGAGTTGAAATAGAAGGAAAGGACAATGATGGGGCCTGGTCCACTTAGCAAAAATAAAAGCCTATCACTTTGCTGATGCAAATAGGTTAACTTAACAGAAGGCAGAGAGGTTTGGAACCAATCTGCATCCTTTTCCTGTTCCTTTGGGACCAGAATTCCTGCCCCTCTCCTTTTTTCTTATGAATCAGTGTTAACAGACCTCAGAACTTACATGAAAGACCTATTTCAAGTAAGAGATTTACTGTTACACATATCAAAAGTGAAATGTATCAAAATCAGATGTCTGTCACACAAGAAAGTGATTAACATTTATCTTATTTTGTAGATAAAGAAAAAAAACCTACAGATAATGTCTGTACTTTTGCTAGTACCTCTGATACCTTTATAAAAATATTTTAACACATTTAGTGAGAGTTTCTAGCAAACGAATCTATTCTCTTAAACAATCATCATTAAATCTAAGCGGTAATAACAGGTTAACTTCAATAATTGGGCCTTACTACAAAATAATTAGAAACTGAGAAATAATTATTATTACCAAATAATGTAAAAATTTCATATTATAACCTTACAACTTGACTATGCTTGTTTTCTAACTGAGTACAAACAATTATAACCTAATTCTCCTTCCTTCTTAGGGAGTTAAAAAAAAAGGAGAGGTGGGGGAGCTATTTGAAGGCTATGAGTAGAAAACAAGAATTACAGATAGTGCTTCTAGAAAAGACGGAAAGAAGAGGAATCTGTGCGTTCAGGTTAAAAGCAAGAGGTGACCACCCACAAACTCTTTAGGCCAAGAATCACTACCATGGATGAGGCACCATTAAAGAGCAAAGTGCTTCAAGGGGGTGGATAACTGCTTTATTAACTACCACGTTTCCTGGTTTGTAAGCTCAGAGCACTGTTAGAGATAAAATTCATCTTAATCTTTAAAGCATGATTTATCAAGATATGAAAAGGCTTATTTTTAAAAGTAATTAAACAAAGGCCAGTTGCTTTGGTCTTTAGTCAGATAAGGGAATAGCTGTTAAGAGATAAAGTTGAGAAGTAGTCAAAGAGCACATTAAACTCTATTCTATACCATGACCTGCTTTAGTGTAAAGGGAAGTCATTAAGGGTTTTAAGTTGGAGACTGTTGAAATCTAACTTACATACTGAAGACATTGCTCTGTGGGAACAGATTAGAGAGAGGCAGGAGTGTAAGTCATGGAATTAGTTAGGCGGAAGATGGCGGCTTCTATAGAGAGGGCAGCTCGTAAGGCCGGGAGAAATGAATGTACCTCAAGATACATTCGGGAGGTGGAAGTGACTGTCGGCTGAGAAACTGGGTATGGAGGGCAGTGCAAAAGGATCACAGATTCCTGACAAAACATTCCCCAACCACCATCTCAAGGAGCCATTTCCTTCTTTCTTCCGCTTTCTTCCTCACTACCTCCTGCCACCCTCAAGCTTGACACAGCAGCTCGCACACACATAGGCATTCCATAAGTATTTCCCAACGGAAATACACCACAGCCAAAATGCCTCTGAATGGCTCAGGCTATTCTAGATTTTATTTATTTATTTTATTTTTTTTTTTTTTAATTTATTTATTCATGAAAGACAGAGCGAGAGAGAGAGGCAGAGGGAGAGGCAGGCTCCCAAGGAGCAGGGAGCCCGATGCGGGACTCGATCCCAGGACCCTGGGATCATGACCTGAGCGGAAGGCAGACGCCCAACCATCTGAGCCACCCAGGTGCCCGCTATTCTAGATTTTAAAAAAATGCCTTCTGTCTTAACTCAAGAGGGTACAAAATGTCCTCTGGGACACTGAGTTTATTAGGTATTTTCCTATAGGGATTTGGATTAAAATTCTAGCCTGAAAGATGGAACAAAGTTCAGTTATAAAATGCACTTTTGGGGCGCCTGGGTGGCTCAGTTGGTTAAGCGACTGCCTTCGGCTCAGGTCATGATCCTGGAGTCCCGGGATCGAGTCCCACATCGGGCTTCCTGCTCAGCAGGGAGTCTGCTTCTCCCTCTGACCCTCTTCCCTCTCGTGCTTTCTATCTCTCGTTCTTTCTCTCTCTCAAATAAATAAAATCTTTAAAAAAATAATAAATAAAAAAAATAAAATAAAATGCACTTTTGTACTTGTGTACATCAAAAGGACACTTCTCCAACTGTGCATCCTTTTTCAGCAAAGAATTGAAATAATTCATATGAAGTGCACCAAGAAAAATATTCCTAGAATTTTTAATCCTAAATTACTTTCAAAAAAATATAGTACAGACCAGAAGGAAATCCTCGGAAAGCACAGAACGTATCTTATAAATTGAGAACAATTTAAAATACATCAAAGAATAAAAGAACACCTCTGTGACCTCCACCTAGAATTGCCAATTGTTTTCTTTCAGCACTCTGTGTTATCTAAAGAACTATGGGAGTTTCTATTACTACCTTTCTCACGCCTGACCTACTCCCATGCCCCTTACCATTATTCTGGATATAAGGGCTTACCCCTTACAGTTTTTTTTTTTTTTCAAACTTTCTTATAGTATGCATTTGCATCAATGAGCCACATTGTGACGCATCACGTATGTGACGTGCGTTATTTTTAATTTTCAAAAAATTATGTTCCAAAACTTGTTTTTTCACTCAGAGTTTACAAATGTGGCAAAAATATTTCTGATTAATAGGTGCTTAGGCGGTTTACATGTTTTAACTATTTTAAAAAATGTTGCAGTTATCATTTAGATGCCTCCTTGTACACATAGGAAACATTTTCTCAAGGTATATACCTAAATGGATAATTATTGGGTCATAGAGTATGCACATTAACTTTACTATACAATACTGAACTGTTATCCACATTGACTTTATCAATTTACGCCAAGTAAAATTTTATTTTTTGAGTAGCAAACTGAAGCAGATGCATTAGCCTCTATTTGTATTAAACAGGTGTGCACAGGACTTGATTAAGAATTTGATTATGACTACTGTAGTAGAAGCAGCTTCATCTACCAGCAAAAGTGAAAGGTACTGATTGTCAAATGCTCTGGATCAGGGTCTATCAGCTGGAAAGCAGACATGGATGGAGACTGGTCACCTTCTTAATTCTCCTGCCCAGCTGTCCTCTGCAATAAATCCTCAAAACCTCATCTCTACGAAGCCTGACCACTGCCCTACTTTATGACTGGATACTGGGTCCTTCCAGCTGTGTGTGCCTCAGTTCTCCCGAGAGGAGGTACTGATATTACTAGGGGTAGGCATCAATCTACATAACCCTTCTGACAGATTTTACTCGTTCATTCATTTGTAGGCAGGTACTGAGTGAGCATCAGCTGTAGCCAGAAGCCTAGCCAGCAATAACCAGACACGGTTCCAACTCTCAGGGAGAGCAGGCTAGAGCTATACAGTACAGTAGCCATTGGCCACTGTGTGCTTGAGCGTCTGAAATGCAGCTAGTCTCAACTGAGATGTGCTGCTCCAAGTGTAAAATAAACACTAGATTTTGAAGACTTAGTACAAAACGAATATAGAATATACCAATAATATTGATATCCATATTATCAATATCAATATTGACCAGCACTGGTCAAGAAGGTACAAGGGGCGCCTGGCTGGCTCAGTCAGAAGAGCATGCAACTCTTGATCTTTGGGTCTTAATTTCAAGCCCCACGTTGGCTGTTAGAGACTACTTAAATAAATAAAACCTTAAGAAAAAGAAGGTATGAGAGACAAGTATAGTAACAAGGTGAGGTGGATTAAGTTCAAAGCTCTATGGGAGCATGCAGAAGGACAAAACCCATTCAGCTTTAGGCATAAAAAACAAACCACAGGAACTGAGACCACAAATACTAAAAAATAATGTTTTATTATTTGAAAAATATGAGTTAGTTAGATGGAAAAAGAGGAAGGGAACGAAATTATTCGAGGCAGAAGCCCAGACTTGAGAGAGAACAAAAACTAGCTACACTGGCAGAAACGAAGCTGGATTAGTCACATCACCCCTGGTAACCCTGGGCAAAATCCGCATTTTTCATTTAAAATAACAATAATCATATTCTTGTATTATTTCTTCTTCTGGAGGAGGCAACTTCAGACAACTGAAATGAAACTTCTCACAGAAAATAATTCCTAACCAATTATTTACCTCACAGTACCAATTATTTACTTCTAAACTCTCAGAATCACAAACATCTGAAGGGTAAGCAGTTGTGTAAATAACGTAAGGGAACACAGTATCCAGGACAGAACCCATCCCCCCCCCCGCCTATGTGAACCTGTTGTATCCCAAAGGAAGAAGCTGAAGACTATTTTACAACCTCAGGGCTTTCACACAAGTCTTGACTCAAAACTACATGAGAACAGTAGGATCTTCATATTACAGCAATAAAAAAAAATACACAATATTATCACTAGCTTTTCTCCGTTCTGGGGCCTATAGATGCATTAATCATTTTATTATTTTTTTAATTACGAGATGAAAGGGATGCAAAATTAGAATTTTGATCAACTCAGGGAACAACTCAGTAAAGTTAACAAAGAGAAGAAAGAATTTTATTTATTCTAGTTCTATCTCAAACACCAAACACCACCGAAAACACTTTTATTAATGAGTGGAAAATAAAAACAAAAGTCAACAGAAATGTAAAAAGAGCAAAAATAAAAATACTGAGATTCATTGTTGGATGAGAGTTTTTAACAAGACTTTACAAAGAATTAATTTCAACAGCTGGAAATTGCATTTGGCTCATGTTAAAGAAACGTTACTGTTGGCAAACATGATGAATGGAGAGCAGCTTGCAAGCATGATGGATAAAAATAAATATTTCATTATGCAAAATGTGTTTCATTGTTGGGTCTGTAAATCTGAAACAATTATAAGTACTGCATGGCAGCCCCACTGCTGTTTTCACTGACTGGCAGGGTTTTCTTTTTTTTCCCTCTTTCTCTCTGTTTCACTTTTTTTTAGCTGCAGTGTTTGAAAACAATTTTTGGTATCTGATAGAAACTAAAATAACTACCTCCTTCCCCCACTAAAGTATAGAACCATGAATTTTTTTTTTCCCCTCTGGAGCTTTGCTCCTTGGAACATAAATAGCAACACTAAGTAGAATTCATGGATAGGAAACCAGTGCTCCAGATGGGAAGCCCACAAATAAAAGTTACTCCTATTCTTTTTATAAGATGTATTCAACTTGCTTTAATAACTGATAGGATATACAACCTCATAAATGCACAAGGAAGTACAATATAGCCCAGAGAAATGAACTGAGATGGAAATATTGATCCGTACAATATAGTTAATAAATGCAATACCAGTGTGCGCCCTTGAAACAAACAAGCCTCACAGTACAGTGATGCCCCTCTTGTTTATAGCTAACCCATCTGAGAAACCCACCCCCAGACAGTGAAATCTGGTGCTCAGGAAAAATAATTAACAACCAGAAAAAAAATCACCAAGTAATGAAAAGAGGAATGGAAAGAGCCATGAAGACAAATCCTAATTATTACTCTGAAGAAGGCTTCTATTAGCTAAAACAAATTTACTGAAAGATTTAAAGAAAACAGATTTTTTAAAAGGCGCCCTTCAAGGGGCGCCTGGGTGGCTCGGTCGGTTAAGTGTCTGCCTTCGGCTCAGGTCATGATCCTGCTCAGGTCATGATCCAGAGGTTCTGGGATCCAGCCCTGCATTGGGCTCCCTGCTCAGCAGGGAGCCTGCTTCTCCCTCCCCCACTACCTCTCACCCTGCTTGTGCTCTCAAATAAAATCTTAAAAAAAAAAAAAAAAAAAAAAAGATGAGTGCTTCAAGACAGCAGAGTGGACAAGTCTCTGTTCTCCATCCATCCCAAAACAACAGAATGAAAAACAAGAAATGAAGATTCCATCTTAGATAAAACTAGGCAAAATTTGTTGTCCCATCACAGGGTGTGGGAAAGTGCCGCCAGAGGCAGTGAACTCAAGCAGGGGATGGGAAGTTACTGAGAACAGGTCTTTGGCTAAAGGTTCAGATACAGAATCAATGTAGGAAACACGGTCACTGAGATAAGGTGGAGAAAGCAGAAAAAACTGAACTGTGAGCAGCCTTCCGGCTGCCCCTGGGCTTGTAGCAGTGAGTCAAGGGCAAACAGTGTCAGGAAGCCCTTCACTGTGCCTGAGGAGGGATCCCTGCTACCCCGTCCTCTCAGCCCCCAACATAAACCAGCTTCAGATCAATTTATCCAAAGATCAATAAAAAAAAAAAAAAAAGTGGGCCAAGAACTTAAAGGAGAGAGGGGGAAGGAGGGAAAGAAAAGCGAGGGAGGCAACAAAGGGGTAGGAGGTAAACAGAGGAGGGCAAGTCACCAGAAAAATACTGCCACCAAGCGATGAAAATCATGACCAGAAATATTGCCATGACTCAAACAACTTCATGAAAAAGCAAAAACATTCCGAGAAGAGATACAAAAGCTCTTGAAAGATAGGTCAAAAATCACAGAACAAGACGAATTATGAGCCTAAAGAGCTCATCAAGGAAATTAAATCTAAACAATAAGTTGTTTGAGGAGAGTGAGCATCAGTGAGAAAGACACACGTTAGATAAAACTGAGAAATGAGGGAAAGTAAGTGGAAATTAACACATGAGAAAAGATTAAAATGAGAAATGGGAGATTAAAAAAATTGCACGTGTGTAACTACTTTCCCAAGAAGAACACAGAACAAATCAAAGACCAATTCTCCGGAACTAGAGGGAGACTTAAGCCCATGGATTGAGAGGGCACAAGCTTGCTAAGGAAAACCAATACATAACGATAGTGAGTCAAGTCTAATTAAAATTGCTGGTATTTATAGATAAAAACCCAACTCTATTCTTCAGTCGGGGGAAAAAAAATCTCACTAGCCTCAGACTTCTCCACAGAAACATTCAATATACTTGAGGAATCGAAATGATCCCAATAAAGTCCTCAGGAAATGAAAGCATTTCCAGTCAGACTCTAAAGGCAACAAATACCCATCTTGAAACATTTTAAATCCACGAAATTTCATTCCCATTGAGTTTCTTGAAGAAAAACCTCAAATTACCAAAAAAAAAAAATATATATATATATGGAAACAAGATGACTGGCTGCCTCTCACATCAAAGCCTTTATTGGCACCTCTGCCTGAAGCACCCCTCCCACTGGCCCTCTCAGCCACCGGCCTGTCGCTCTGCCTCGACCCATCTCCCTCCCTCCCTGTTCCTCCCGGTCTCCCTGTCTCCCTTCCTCCCACCCTCCCTGTTGGTCTCCCTGGGCCTCCTTTCCCTGACCCTCCCTACCTCCCCCCCACCCTCTCTGTCTCCCGGCCTTTCTCTGTCTCTCCACTCCTGTCTCCCTGTCTCTCTCCCTCCTCCCCCGCTCCTCTCAACCTCCTTGTTTCTCTGCCTCTCTGCCAACCTGTCTCCTTCCCTGCCTCCCTCCCTGCCTGCCTGCCACCTCATATACTAAGGTCCCTCTTTTCTTCGATAAGGAATTAACTCAAGCAGCAGGTCTTTCTTAAAATCTTTCCTGATGTCATTTATCTGGACTTGTTTCCCTCTCCATTTCTAGTAAATTACCCAACTGTGTGCTGTAAATACTGTATCTAGAATAAAGTAACTCCAAAAGATTGAAAATGGGCAAAAGCATACTTTACAAGTGAAAAGAAAAAGCAAGGATCATGCATTAATACCGGTAGGATCTTATTGCCCTTTCTCAATCCAAGAAAAATGAAAAAATAACTAGTAAGGTACAATTAAGTATACCAAACACTGTAATCTGAGTATAGATCTTTTTTCATTGTCCATACAAAATTCACAAAAACTATATATCTATGTCACAAAGAAAAGGTCACACAAATTCCAAATAGGAAAAACAGGACAAATAACCCTCTATGATCACAGTGTCATAAAAACAGAAGTCTATTGTCAAATAGAAAAAAACCCAGAAACCTAAGAGCTTTTTGAAAATTTTTCAGCCCCTATGTCTAAAGGGAAGAATAGAACGGGAGGGTGGGTGCACACATATAGCAAATGAACTGCTTATCTGGAAAAAAAGGAGGGGAGGGATCTATGCTAACCTCATCATGAACATAAAAAGGAACCATTTAAAAGATATGGTATTGAACAGATGAGGATACTGTTAATTTCTAGTTAAGAACCACTAAATTAGACCTACTATCCTATTCAGTAACTAAGGCTGAAGGTTCAAAAAACTGACTTGGCTATAAGTAACACAGCTAAGTGGCAGTGTGGCAGAAGTGAGACTCCCCCACCATGCCATACTAGGCCACGCCCAGCGTCCTTCCTTCCCCTCGAAGTTACACATTCTTCATAGTCAACTAAAGTCACAAAGCTCAAATACAACATAGTTCAACTGGACCTAAGAAATCATTAACAGAAACACCACTGTTCTACATACCACGAGGAAAGAAAAAAACAAAACCATACCAATTAAATAATGACACAATGCTTTATTTTCCACTATGAAGCTGTTATACTTTATTTTAAATTTTTTAAAACTAGATTTTAATAAACATCACTCAAGTGCTTTAATTCAAAGACTAAAACAAACTGGATGAGACTTCACAAAAACGTGGAACTGTAGTCATGAACTCTTCCAAAAGTTAGTATTTGCTTCACAAACATAAGCAAACCTAAGTTACTCGACTGTAGGCAACTTCAATCCTGAGAAAATCCTCAATTATTTAAGAGAACTTACATATATTTATTCCACAGTATATATTTATTAAATAATTTACTACTGATGACTGAATAACTTCATTAAGAATATTTCCTGTGACTTAATACACGATAATGCACAAATACGAAAACAGTTTCATTACTAATTCCATAATATTTCCTCCATCTATTTTACAACATGATGTCAGAATTCAGGCTACTCAGACACTGTAAATATATTGTACTGGCAGCCAAGGGCAGAGTCTATTCAGGTGAAGCAAATTTATTATCTGTCAGCGATCACAAACCTGCCAAAGTTAATCCTTGGGTAAGTTCACAGTCACAATGGTGCTCAGCAAACTCACCTAGTGAGACTCACTTGGGGAGCAAGGTAGAAATGAGGACTCCCGGAGCCCCCCACCCCCGAAGATGATGACACATTGCGTTAAGGGCAGGCCTTGGAGTCACAAGCCATGGGTAAAATTTATCACTAGACAAAACAGAGGAACACTACACTAGAATATGTAAAATCTCAGAATATACAATTCAAGAGAACACTGGTTATGAAGACTGCATAAAGGCCTTTTTTTTCTTTTTTTGCATAAAGGTCTTTTTAATTCATTACAAAATAAAATAGACTTTGTTTCTCCTGTGCCTGGAATCGTTATAATTTGGAAACAAAGGAGGCCTGGGGATACACAGATGTATTCAGACTCCCTTTAATGACTAAATAACTGAAGAAAGCTACCCAGAAAAGACATCTTGAAATGGGGAGAAAGAACAATTTCACACCCTCAGTCAACAAACTGTATTTAACAGGGATGCATAAATTTATAAGCAATTTTTCTCTTTCTGTATAACTGCAAATTATAGATTTATTTTTTTGACTGCAAATTATAGATTTAACATATGAAAATTTTACTCTAATCATGAAAGCAAAATATTTATCTAAGATCATATTTTAAAACTCTAAGTTCCTCTACTTGTAAGGCATAGAGTCTGGGTTTGTCTGACACAACTCTACATGATGATGGAAACGTTTGACCTTTGTGCTGACCACAACAGTTACCTCTGCTCACATGTGGCCACTGAGCACTGGAAATGTGGCTGGTGATACCAAGAAACTGAATTTTTTAATTTATTTAATTGTAATTAATTTAAATTTAAATGCCCACATGTGGCTAGTGGCTACCACATTGGAAACAACACAGTCCAAGAGACGATGAGGTTACACATCTAAAAGTCTATTTTGATCCTTGAGATGTGAGTGGAGATGGTTGTGAGATCCAGTTGAGTTGTTCATTATGGTTGCACAGGATAACTCACAAATGGGACGGCACAACGAGCCAGCAAAGCGGAATAAACAGATAAAATCACAACCACTACCAACAACTTAAGATATTTAATAACACAGCCTTTTTTAATTTTCAAAGGTTACTTCCGGTAACAACCTCCTAAAAGGTTTTGTTTTTTTTTCTTACTATCGTCCTCCTTTAAATAAAAGAAGTAGTGAGGCACCTGGGCGGCACGGGGGGTTAAGCATCTGACTCTTGGTTTCGGCTCAGTTCCTGGTCTCAGGATGGGGAGATCAAGCCCTGCACCGAGCCCCGGGATGGGCTCCGCAATCAGCACAGGGTCGACTTCAGACTCTTGCTGCCTCTCCCCCTGCATGCTCATGCACACACGCAGGCCCTCTTTCCCTCTAAAATAAATATATCTTAAAAAAATAAAAAATAAACAAAAAAAGTAGTAGCATATACCTAACAAAGCAGTCCCTGATGGCCCTGACGGTGAGGATGATTACATTCTCTCCCCTTCCAACTTCAGGCCTCCCCTCCAGTTTTTCTTTTTTAAACTTTCAGCTCATCTTTTCTTTTCCTTTTTCATAATCCAGTAACTGCCTTCTCAGGCTTGCTCTATGGACTCAGAACGGCTCTTACAACTCACTGTACTCCTCTTGCATTACTTTTATATTCTCACTTCACATTTGCTTTTCTCCTACTGGGCTCTGTGTACAGCAGTCCTTCCTGTGTATTTCCTCTCCTTCCCCTTTTTGAAGTAAACGCATGTTCCTGCGGAAGAAACATTAAGCTTTTCGCTCATTTAATGAGACCACTATTTTAACAAGTCTTTTGAAAGTGGTTTAATTAACTTCAGAGCCTTCTCCTTTCCTGCTTCCTGAAGAAGTAGAATTCAGTACTGAATTGGATATTGAGGAGGCCCACCAAGCAATCCCAACACGCGTAAGCATGGGCCCCCTCCTCAGGAAAGAGGCGTCATCGTGATGGTGAGAAAGAGGGTACAAGGGTGCAAACTGCTGCTCCCTCTCGGTTCACCTTCACCAGAAGTCAAAGGCACACTGACTGGCACAAGGATTCAAAGCAAATACAACAGGAAGAAGGAAATCATCCTCAAAAAAAGACAAGGGAATTTGTATCATAATAAAACTACATGGTTAGTCAAAACAGTCCATGTATCATATTCCAGAGTTTTAATCAACAGATCCATGTGGTGTACATACCATGTGGCCAATACTGTTGTGAAAACCCCCTGTACTGAAGAAGATATCTATCCCACTTTAGAAGCAAATCCCTAAGAATTTGGAATAATACAAGAAAGAGTACAACCAAAGAGTCCATTTTCATGACATGGAGTGGTCACACTCATGTAAATTCTGAAAGGGAAAGATCAGTACAGGCCTAGAGTCGTCAAGGAGGACTCGACAGAAGAGGAAGAAATCAAGCGGGACTTTTGGTCAAAGGTAGGCAATCAGTCAAAGACGGCAGAGGACAGATTTACACACCGAGCAGAGTGTACATCAAAGCAGAGAGGCAGGAACAAGCATGGCCCAGCACATATGAAGGGTATTCAGGAGAGCAGCCTAAAAGGTTTATGTTGGTAAATAAAAAAAAAAATTGAGGTTATGACAAGGTCAGCTTATGGAAGAGAGTGAATATCAGAAAAAGGAATTTAAATGGGGGTGTAATAAACCCTACATATACCTGCAAAGGCACAGGGTCCAAGCTAGGAAGAGCAGTCCGAGAGATGAACGGCAATGGAAAAGAAAATGCAATCAGAGAAAATAACTCAAGGGATAATAATCAGTGAAGGAAGATGGCAACAGTGGATATAGGGAGTTAAAGGTGAATTAAAGAGACAGTTAAAGAATGAAAAAAAAAAAAGAAAAACAATAGGGTTTGAACACATACCAGAAAGGGGAGAAGGAAAACAAGGAATCATCAGAGATGATTCAATGTTTCTCTCTAGGAAAGCACAAGGAAAGATTGGCAGCGTGTTTGATCACAGCATCGAGAACACATAAAAATTCCATCTGTTTTCACACCTTTCCTGGGCATCTGCCTTAAATCGTGCGCGTCAAATGAGGCCCTCCAGCACTTTTCAATAGAAGAAATGTAAGTATATTATACTAATATTAAGTGCAACCACATAAAACACATAGGAATATATTTTATAAATAGTTTCCTTATCTGTGAATGACAATGACATGGTATCTGCTATTTGCTTCACAATAATCCAGTGGAGAAGAGTATATATGAAGCAAAAATGGCCACGAGTTAGTAACTGCTAAAGATGGAGAATGAGTACACGGGGAGTCATTAAACTATTCTCCCCACTTAACAAAAAGCCGACCACTTTTATCTGTTCACATGAATCTAATCACTCAGCGCTCCTTTCTAAAGGAAATGATTGTAGAATCTGACAATGTAATTTGTAAATAATTTTGACTAAAAGGCAAATCTAGGGGCGCCTGGGTGGCTCAGTCGGTTAAGCGTCTGCCTTCAGCTCAGGTCGTAATCCCCTCGATCCTGGGACCGAGCCCTACATCGGGCTCCCTGCTCAGTGGAGAGCCTGCTTCTCCCTCTGACCCTCTCCCTGCTCATGCTCTCTCTCCCTCTTTCTCTCTCTCTAATAAAATCTTTAAAAAAATAAATAAAAGGCAAATCTAACATACAATAGCCATTACTAAACATAACTGCAAAAAATAGGTAACAAACCAAGAAACTCTACCTCATTCTACTCTGCCCTTCCATACACCTCTGCATGTTAGATGAAGTCAAGAATTAATAGACAAGATTATTCACTTCTAACTTTTAAAAATATTAATGGTTAATATCAACAAGATATATAAATAGTTAGCATTGGTGTTATCCTCAAATACTACACACACTGTACAGTACCTTGGGTCAATGCACTTAGGAAAGTTTACACCTTGGATCGCTAGATCTCTAAATATTAATTGATTTTATCTTTTGTCATTGCATCCTAATAAAAATGTGGCACATAATTGAGTGCATGAGCATCAAGTATGAACTCTGAAACTGAAGTTCAGATTCAGCAAATTGTTCTTAAAGTATAAGTGGCTAACTAAGACCTTGAGATAATTTAAAATGCAACAGACCCTTAAGGCATTTGCTTCCCTAGAATTGTTTTGGGATGCCGGACATGTTTAAGCTTTTAGGGATGCTCAATTTGTTGGATCCCAAGCATGTATGCCCTCCTAAAAATTTAAACATTGTGGGATCCAAAGATTCTAAGTCCTGAAAAATGTTTTACTATATTAAAAAGAACAATGTAACTAAACAAAAATCTACAGTCTCACTTTCTTCCTTAGAAAGTTTTGTTAAAAACCTGGGGCACCTGGGTGGCTCAGTCATTAAGCGTCTGCCTTCAGCTCAGGTCATGATCCCAGGGTCCTGGGATCAAGCCCCGCACTGGGCTCCCTGCTCAGCGGGAAGCCTGCTTCTCCTTCTCCCACTCCCCCTGCTTGTGTTCCTGCTTTCGCTCTCTCTCTGTCAAATAAATAAATAAAATCTTTAAAAAAAAATTTTTGTTATAAACCTAAAAAAGAATTTATATCAAGTTTTTGAAGGAGGATATTTTCCATAAAGAAAAAGTTAAGGACCAGATCCCACTGTGCTCTTTAATCATTAACTTTTCATACGACAAAAGGAAATGAATCACCAATGACTTGTTAGAAAGTTTTGCTTTATTTTAAGCAGATACATATAAATTAGGGGTTCAATTCTAGCTCAGCTACTTGTTTGTAACCTTGAACAAGTCTGACTTCCTATATGACCATGGGCAAATCATTCAATCTCTTTGTGTCTCAATTTCCACATCTATTAAATGGGGATTATAAAGCACCTACTTCCCAGTGTAAGAATTAAATGAATCAATCTATGAAATAATCTCAGGAGAGTTTCTCGTACTTTGTAAGCACTGTAAAAAATGTTAGCTTTCAAGGCCACTGCTATCACTTCTACCACCATCATCCTCAAACACGTGAATTGCTACTGCCTTAATATAGGAAAATGCAAATTAGGGTTCTTCCCACTTTTTTTTTCTGTGGTAAATAATGGTGAGTTTGGACACACAATCCTTCTCAGCCTTAACAAATAAAAACAGTCAAGCAGTAAAGTTAAAAATGGGTTCTGAAGTCTAACAGCTCAGATTTAATGTTTCTGTCTAAGAAAAAGGGTATGTATACTTATAATTATCAGGAAAATTTTAAATCTTACTTTGGCTTTCGTATGCATCTAACTTTGAAAGAATCTTTTTCCTCTCACTTGAACGAGAAATTTCATACCCTCATCACTTACTCCCCTCTAGCCACAAAGAACCTTCTTTCTGTTTCTCAAACACAGCAACCCCATCCCACTCTCAGGACCACTACACCTCTTGTTCCCGCAGCCAAGAATGCGTTGCTACCTGGGCTTTACGTGGCTGGTTTCTTCCGGTTTTTAGATTGCAACTCAAAACCTTTTCAGAAAATCACTCCCTGACCACCTTACCTTCTGCTTTAATTCAATTTAATCACCACTGGCTATTTTCATTTTCTTGTTTACTCCTTTATGATCTGTCTTCCTCGTACGCCCCCCAATAAACTATGGGCTTCATGACAACAAAGATCACGTCTTATTTGCCATTTCAGCCCCAGAATGGTTGGCGTGTAGCACACAACCAGCTATTTGTTAAATGAGTAATTTTGAACTTCAATTTTTTTAAGTTTACCGTTAAGTTTTAATGCACATGCATTAAAGAATTGCCTACGTGCTGAACCATTAGTACTGTTTGTTTTTTATTACTTGAAAATATCTTTGAGATTCAGTATTTATTAGAATGACAATTTTTGTCCTTGAAGAGATTAGGACCTGTAGACTTTCAATATCTTTAAGCTACATTTTGAGTTAGAGGCTACTAATAAACTTACTTTTTTTGCGGGGGGGGGGCAGCTCTTATGAATTAGTTTAGCACATAATGGGAAAAAATACAGGGAAGCATATCAGTCCAAGGGGAAAAAACATACAAGCAGAAACTGGGTAACAGTGATTCTGCTACAGGGGTGCTTCTTTTAGAGGCAAAAACAAATACTTCATTTACTCTGCAGAAAAGAGCAAAAGGACTGCTGAAATTATGATACCTCAATGAGCAAGGAATTAATTTTCAAAGAATATGTCCTGTTATAGTAAATACAATCTCACACAAACACATACACACAAAATTAGAAAGAAATACTCCCAGGTGTTAACGGGATATTTTTGGATGATATAATTTGATATTTTTATTATATATCATTTTCCCCTTGGTGTCCTTTTCTTTCCTTTTTTTCCCCAATCTATTTAACAACCCCCCCAAAAAGAAAAAAAGGTTCACTCATTTCTCCTACCCCCACAACCACCAAGCTATTCTCTGTATCATTAAGCTTAGTTTTTTGTATGATGTATGTAGGAACGTATCCATGATATATGATGACTTATTTAGATTCCACTTATAAGTGACATCATATGGTATTTGTCTTTCACTGACATATCTCACTTAGCATAATGTCCCTGTGGTACGTCCTATTATCTTAAGTGGCAAGATTTCCATCTGCTCATGCCTGAGCAACAGTCCACACTATATATATATATATATATATATATATATATATATATATATATATATATACCACAATTTCTTTCACCACTCATCCACTGATAGACACTGAGGTTGTTCTCATACCTTAGCTATTGTAAATAATGCTGGGGGTGCATATCTTTTTGAGTAAGTGTTTTCATTTTTTTCTGATAAATACCCAGATGCAGAATTCTTGGGTCATACCGTAGTTCTATTCTTAAATTTATGAGGAACCTCCATACTCTTTTTCCACAGTGGCTGCACCAGTTTGCACTCCCACCAACAGTGCATGAGGGTTCCCTTTTCTCCACATCCTTGCCAACATCTATTATTTCTAGTCTTTTGATAAGAGTCATTCTAACAGGTGTAAGGTGATACCTCCTTGTAGTTTTGATTTGCATTTCCCTGATGATGAGGGATGTTGAGCATCTTTTCATGGCTCTGTTGGCCATCTGGACGTCTTTTGAAAAACGTCTATTCAGATTCTCTGCCCATTTTTAACTGGATTGGTTCTGTTTTTGTTTTGCTACTAAGTGCCACAAGTTCTTTATATATTTTGAGTAATAGCCCCTTATAAGATACATGATTTGTAATTGTTTTCTTCCATTCTGTAGGTTACCTTTACATTTTGCTGGTGGTTTCATTTGCTGTGCACAAGCTTTTTAGTTTGATGTAGTTCTTTTTTCTTATTATGTTATGTTAATCACCATACATTACATCATTAGTTTTTGATGTAGTGTTCCATGATTCATTGTGTATAACACCCAGTGCTCCATGCAGTATGTGCCCTCTTTAATACTCATCACCAGGCTAACCCATCCCCCCACGCCCCTCCCCTCTAGAATCCTCAGTTTGTTTCTCAGAGTCCATAGTCTCTCATGGTTCATCTCCCCCTCCAATTTCCTCCCCTTCATTCCTTCCTTCCTTTTTTTTTTCTTAACATATTGCATTATTTGTTTCAGAGGTACAGATCTATGATTCAACAGTCTTGCACAATTCACAGTGCTCAACATAGCACATACCCTCCCCAATGTCTACCACCCAGCCACCCCATCCCTCCCACCCCCCACCACTCCAGCAACCCTCAGTTTGTTTCCTGAGATTAAGAATTCCTCATATCAGTGAGGTCATAAGATACATGTCTTTCTCTGACTTATTTCGCTCAGCATAATACCCTCCAGTTCCATCCACGTCGTTGCAAATGGCAAGATTTCATTCCTTTTGATGGCTGCATAATATTCCATTGTGTGTATATGTGTGTGTATATATATATATATATATATACCACATCTTCTTTATCCATTCATCTGTCAATGGACATCTTGGCTCTTTCCATAGTTTGGCCCTTGTGGACATTGCTGCTATAAACATCAGGGTGCATGTACCCCTTTGGATCCCTACATTTGTATCTTTGGGGTAAATATCCAGTAGTGCAATTGCTGGATTGTAGGGTAGCTCTATTTTCAGCTTTTTGAGGAAACTCCATACTGTTTTCCAGAGTGGCTGCACCAGCTTGCATTCCCACCAACAGTGTAGAAGGGTTCCCCTTTCTCTGCATCCCCGCCAACATCTGTCGTTTCCTGACTTGTTAATTTTAGCCATTCTGACGGGTGTGAGGTGGTATCTTATTGAGGTTTTGATTTGGATTTCCCTGATGCCGAGCGATGTTGAGCACGTTTTCATGTGTCTTTTGGCCATTTGAATGTCTTCTTTGCAAAAATGTCTGTTCATGTCTTCTGCCCATTTCTTGATTGGATCATTTGTTCTTTGGGTGTTGAGTTTAAGAAATTCTTTATAGATTTTGGATACTAGCCCTTTATCTGATATGTCATTTGCAAATATCTTCTCCCATTCTGTCGGTTGTCTTTTGGTTTTGTGGACTGTTTCTTTTGCTGTCCAAAAGCTTTTTATCTTGATGAAGTCCCAATAGTTCATTTTTGCCCTTGCTTCCCTTGCCTTTGGCGATGTTTCTAGGAAGAAGTTGCTGCGGCTGAGGTTGAAGAGGTTGCTGCCTGTGTTCTCCTTTAGGATTCTGATGTAGTTCTACTTGTTTGTTTTCATCTTTGTTGCTTTAGCTGTCAGATTGAAAAAAACCATCACCAAAACCCATGTCAAGTAGCTTACTACCTATGTTTGTTTCTAGGGGTTTCAAGTCTTATGTTTATGTCTTTAATATATTTTGAGTTAATTTTTGTGTATGATGTAAGATAGTGATCCAGTTTTATTTTTTTATGTGGCTGTCCAATTTTCCCAACACCATTTACTGAAGAGACTGTCCTTTCTCCATTGCACATTCCTGGTTCCTCTGTCATAAATTAATTGACCATGGATGTGTGGTTTACTTCTGGGCTCTCTTTCTGTTCCACTGACGTGTGTGTCTTTTTATGTCAATACCATATTGCTTTAACTCCTATCACTTTACAATATAGTTTGAAATCAGGGAGCATCATGCCTCCAGCTTTGTTCTTCTTTCTCAAGATTGCTTTGGCTGTCAGGATCTGTTATGGTTCCACACAAATTCTAGAATATTTTTGTTCTATTTCTGTGAAAAAAATGCCTTTGGAATTTTGATAGGGATAGCACTGAATCTGTAGATTGGTTTGGGTAGTACAGACATTTTAACAATATTTGCTCTTCCAATCCATGGGCATGAAATGTTTTTCCATTTCTTTGTGTCTTCTTTAATTTCTTTCATCAGTGTCTTATAGTTTTCAATATACAGGTCTTTAAGCTCCTCAGTTAAATATATTCCTAGGTACTTTACTCTATTTGATACAATTGTAAATGGGATTGTTTTCTTAAATTCTCTTGCTGATAGTTCATTATTAGTGTATAGAAATACCACATATTTTTGTGTACTGATTTTGTATCCTGGAACTTTAATGAATTTGGCCTTAAATGACATGTTAGACCAGATGGGCTTAACAAATATTTACAGAACATTTCATCCAAAAGCAACAGAATACACATTCTTTTCAAGTACACATGGAACATTTTCAAAGACAGATCACATTAGTCCACAAAACAAGTCTTAATAAATTTAAGAGGCTTGAAATCATATCAAGCATCTTTTTCAACCATAATGATATAAAACTAGAAAGTAATCACATAAGGAAAACTGGAAAATTCACAATTACGTGGAGATTAAACAACAAGCTACTGAAATGGACAAAAGATGGGTGGATATGGATAAAAGAAATCAAAAGAGAAATCAAAAAAATACCTTGAGACAAGTAAAAATGTAAATGGAACATACCAAAGTTTATGGAACACAGCAAAAGCATTTCTAAGAGGGAAGTTCATGGTGATAAATGCCTACCTCAAGAAACCACAAAAGTCAAATGAACAACCTAACTTTATACCTCAGAAGACTAGAAAAAGAATAAACAAAGCCCGAAGTTAGGAACAGGAAGGAAAGATCAGAACAGAAAAAAAATGAAATGGAAACTAAAAAGACAATAGAGAAGATCAATGAAAGAGCTGGTTCTTTAAAAAGAGAAAATTGACAACGTGTAGATAGGCTCATGGGCGGGGAGGATTCAAAATCAGAAATTTAAGAGGAGATATTACAACTGACATGAAAGAAATACAAAGGATCATTAACAAAGTGCTATGAACAATTACATGCCAACAAATTGGACAACCTGGAAGAAATGGATAAATTCCTAGAAATATACATCCTGTGAAGACTAAATCATAATGAAACAGAAAATAAGAACAGGCCAATTTTTAGGAAGGATTTTGTTGAGAGGATTTTCTTTATCAATTCAAACAAAAGTCCAGGACCAGATGCCTTCACTGGTAGATTTTACCAAATATTTAAAGAAGAATTAATACCAATCCTTTCTAAACTCTTCCAAAAAATAGAAGATGAGGGAATACTTTCAAATTGATTTTACAAGGCCAGCAATAGCCTGATGCCAAAACCAGAGTAGGATGCCACAAGCAAAGAAAATTACAGGCCAATATCTCTGACAAACATAGATGCAAAAATTCTCAACAAAATATTAGCACACCGAATTCATCAATACATTATAAAGATCATACACCATGATAAGTAGGACTGATTCCTGGATACAAGGATGGTTCAACATCCACAGTCAGTGTGATACACCACATTAACCAAATGAATAAAAATCACATGATCATCTTAATGGATACAGAAAAGGCTTTTGACAAAATACAACATCCATTTATGATAAAAAAACCCCACAAAGCGGTTACAGATGAAACATATATCAACATAATAAAGGCCATATATGACAAGCCCATGGCTAATATACTCAAGGGAGAAAAGCTAAAAGCTTGTCCTCTACGATCAGGAATAAGTCAAAGATGTTCACTCTCACTACTTTTATTCAACATGGTATTGGCAGTCCTAGCCAGAGTAATCCAATAAGGTAGATTTTATTGTTTCTATTTATAAAATAGAAAATACAGGGACTCCATTGTAGACAACTGGGAGGCACACATGCGCACATACACACACTCACTCACTGGATTTGCAGTGGGGATGTTACGCCATTCTCTTAATATTTGAAAAATTTCATTAAAAAACCCTCACTACCATTTAACTCCTTTTTTACCTTTTAACTGCTTTTTAAATAATCATATATTTCTTTCAGTCATAAACTCAAATTTTATACCAAGCTACACACCAATGCTGTGTCTGGAAATCCCATTTACATTCCGGTAATAATGACTACATCTTCCTATAATACTTAAAAGGAAAATAATGAACTTTTATGATCCCAGAATAAAACTTCGTTCAAATGATTAAAAATCATATATAAAGAACATTCACTGTTAACATGCTTCAAGAATGCCATGAGTGGCTCCTCCAGAATGATGGAGGGATCTAGAAGCCAGTTTTGCAAAATACCACGGACAGTCCTTTAGTCTTGAAGAATCCTAGCCTGCTTCAATACATCTTGTTTTGGCTAAAGGACAAGCCACATTACCAGGTCATTCCAAGTGACAAACACTGTATTCAGCTGTCAAAGGGCAAATAACACAACCTTAATTCTGTCTTTAAAAAAAATCTTTTAAATGTTTTTATCAAAGAATACTGGTTCAAACCTCACATAACTGAAAATATAAAATATGTTAAATTTACAAAACTTTTCAAGCATCTATTTTCTTTTTCACTATTCTCTTACACAGCCAACACAAGGAAACTGGTTAACAGATACCAGAATGACGAAAGCAAAATGGAATTCTATTTACTCTGGATTGATTCTATCTCTAAGGTTATGTATTAAAACGTTCAATTCTCTAAAAATTACCTTCCTCTCCCAAGAGTCATGTTGCCTACAGTTATATCAGCTCATGAAGAAAAACAAAATAAATCAACTTTGGATCTATTCCATCCAAAGTAGTTAAAATACATAATTCAATCATTTTAAACTTCCTTATAATCAAAGATAGTTACTGACTTACCTACCATGAGAAGAAAAAAAGTCTAAGAAACAGCAAAGAAGAGATGAACAAGAATCCCTTTAGTTTTCTAGCTTCACAGACCAGTGCAGAGACATGGAGGCAGAGGGGGCAGACTGGTAGCCAGAGTTACTGAGCCCGCCTCAGCCAGAGGGCTCCACCTGCATCTGTTTCCTGGCCTGGGGACTCCCAGAAGATTTCTCATACAGGATTTCACTCAAATAAAAGGATTTGGCAGGTAAAACAAGATTAAAACACTGTAATATATTATTCACTATATACATTTGTAATCCTATGTATTTGTCTTATAATCCCCAGTGCATACATTTGAAATGAAGCTTGACAGAGCTCCAACCAACAAGCAGACCACACGGAATAAGCCTCACCTGCCAGGGTCTGAATTAGGCCAGAGATAGTTCTATTTTAACTCGAGCACTTCATTAAAAAACATTAAACACAGTCTCTGTATAACATCAGTCAGCGTCTCTCACTCTTGTCAAAGTGTTAGTTATAGTGAAATGGAAGGATAAAATAAACAACCCTTCCCAATCCTATTCATCAAGCTAGGATAATAAAGTGTCATTATTAGATCATCATGATTCTGAACCAAATGTGATATATCCATAAAACACAACATGGAAAGAGTAAAACTGCACATTTTTTCCTAAACTTGTTAAGGATGACCATTAAACTCCACTTTCCTCTGACAATTGTGATTTAGGCGGTAACCAAAAATGCATGAAAATAAATGGACTATTCTGTCTCTTCCTTCTCCTCATGCTTTATTTATTTATGGTGGTTGTAACTCTGTAACCAATAAAGAGTGGTAGTGAATACTATGTGAAGGCAGCGAAGTCAACATGAACCAATAAAGGTAGGTCTTATCAGAGAATAACGAATTACTAGCAAACCCCGGTTACCAAGAAAGTAACACATAAATCCACTACAAGACTTCAGATATGAATCTGTGTGTGCCGACTCCTGAATTTACCTAGTATATGCTTTTAAACAGATGATTGAATAAGCAAATCAATATGTGTAAGTTCATTTTAAATGTCATTAACTAGCTATCCAAATCATTACATGTAATATAAGTGTCTATTTAGAAGGGAATATACTGAGCGATTTTAGAGGCAAGTCTGATGAAACTGACTTTTTTAAAACCAAGCAAATAATCAGAATCAGTTTTCTAAAAAAGAGCCGACAGAAAAATTAAGCTTCAGGTATTGTTTCTGCATATATTATGCTCTAAGTGTATTTCAAAATCAGTAAGTATCATGGATCACTCATTTCCTTAGAAAAATATTTTCTCTGGGCAAATACAGAAAGTAAAGCTTTCCCCCAAAAATAAAGTTATATTTAAAGTGCTTTATATAATGTGGTTGAAAATTATAGAAAAATATCAAAAATTATCCAAAAAAATCTTGAAGATTTTGCCTAAATAAAAACAAAGTCATTTGTGTGGTTCATTATTTCCTTTGGGAACAAACAGTGTCATTTTTCACACGAGGATTTCAACCCTACTTAAAATCCAATCACATTTCCATATACTGACAACATGTAGAAACTCAAATTTAAAATAAATTATCACTTATAAACACCTCAAAAACATCAAAGTACTTAGGTATAAACGCAAAAATACAGGGAAAGGTTCTGCATGGTAAAAATTACAAAATGCTGATGAAAGAAATCAAAGATGACAAATAATAAAAGGCATTTTTTAGTAGGGTCTAGTTTTTAATGTTCAGGTAAATTCTGTTTGAACAGTATATAAATATTACTATTAAAATTCACATCTAATGGGACTATTTATTCTCCTGAGCAATCATCTGCAGTAGCTTGAAAGCTGGCATAACAAATGTCCTGTGTGTAAACTGGGGTGCTCCACACTTCAGATTTCTGGTATTGCTAAAACTGTAATTTTCTTTATTCCAAAATGATTCTTCCTCTTAAACAAGTTGGTAAAAATCAAATGTAAACCAGATGACCAACCAGTAAGCAATCCTTAAAATCTCTATTATTTACTCGGAAGACAAATTCAGATGTCTAACAGTTTTATGTCTACCTTCCCTTATTAGCTACACATCAAAAACTGGATATACAAGATGGTGTATCTAAAAGTTCTATTATTAATAAAGAAGTTATTTCTTTCCCAACTACAAGGGTAACATTCTTGAAAACCACAAGAGTATAAGAATCTTCAGTTATAGAACTCAAAAGCTAATAAGAAAAATAGGATTGGTTACAATTAAATTCATAAGACAAAAAGCACAACTGCTTCTACGGTTGAGATGTGATATTTGTGTTTTACTGTAAAGACGGAACACTAAACAAAGATAAAGCAACAAATCTTTAATGGTCAGAGGGCATCCGGGTGACTCAGTGAGTTAAACGTCTGGCTTCGGCTCAAGTCAGGATCTCAGCATCCTGGGATCGAGCCCCCCATTAGGCTCCTAGGTAGAGTCTAATTTCTCTCCCATTGAAAGTAGGCTGGATCTAGTGACTCACTTCTAATGAATAATACAGAAGTAATGGTAAGTGATTTCTGAAACTAGGTCATAAAAGATAGTACAGAATCTTCACTCATGTTCATGGATTACTCTGTGAAAAGGTAACTTCCATGTTGTAAAGACACTCAAACATCTCCATGAGGCATGTGGGATTCTCCTGTCAGCCATGTGAGGAGGCCATCATGGAATTGGGTTTCCCAGCCCCAGTCAAGCCTTCAGATGACTGTCCTCCTGGCCAATATCTGAGGGTAACCCTCATAAGAGATCCTAAGCCAGAACCACCTGCCTCAATTGCTCTTGAATTCTGGACACAGAGAAACCATGAGATATAAATGTTTGTATGTCTAACAAGTAGTTTAATAAGCAGGTCTTCCTGAGTGGAACATAAAATAATAATAATGCATCTTACAATCAATGGAGTCTTAGAGTCAATAAAATGAGCAATTTCCATTTACAGTCTATTGCTTAGCTGATTGGTTTGCTCCATTGCACTTAACACAGAAATCCATACTCCTCACTTTCTTCTCTGATGCCTTTCTGCCTAGAACACATCATCCTTCCTCTGCTTCCTACAGGAAGCCTTCTGTGACCTCTCTTAAATTACATACCTCACCTCATATAGTGTGCCATTGTATCCAGAACCTATCTGTACCATACTCCAGTGTTATCATTATCTATTTCTTTATTGAAGTAATCCAGTAATGTATATTAACCATTTTTGAATGTTGTTTTTTTCCTATTCAATAAATTGAAGATGTAGAGTTGCAATATAAAACGGCATATCTCAAAAAAATTTTTTTCTAAGACTAAAGATAAGCTTTTTGTAGTTGTCAAATGGTATTTTTCACAACAGCATTATAGTTCTGCCAATAACTTCCAGCCCTAAGAGATGTCTATAGTCAATTCTTTTGGCACACATATCAGCACCCTCCCTCTTTCAGATTGTTCTCAACTTTTTACAATTTTATTTTTAAATACATTTATGCTATTTATATAAATGTCTCAAAACTTACACGCATAAATTTGTCCCTATGTTTTTTTTTTTTTTAAGATTTTATTTATTTGACAGAGACAGAGAGCAGGAACACAAGCAGAGGGAGTGGGAGAGAGAGAGCAGGCTTCCCGCCAAGGAGGGAGCCCGATGTGGGACTCGATCCCAGCACCCTGAGATCATGACCTGAGCCGAAGGCAGATGCTTAATGACTGAGCCACCCAGGCGCCCCCTATCATGTTTCATTTATGCTATTTTTACACTTTTCATTTTTTGTTTTCTGTCTCTCCTTTTCTCTTTGCTCACAAATATCACCTTATACCTTCCCTTTAACCCCTGTCCAAGAAACATACTAGGGCTATGTTTCTCCATGTTTATCAACAGATGTAAATTTTCACACATATACACTAAAATATGAATATAGAGACTTTTCTAATATCTACAAAAATAGAATTATGTAATTGGAACTTTACTGCATCTTGCGTTACTTCTCTCTCAATTATACCTCACTGAAATTCCAAGGCAACTAACATAGTTAATTCTTTTTTTTTTTTCCAAAGTGGCAAAATATTCTATGACACAGATACACCATAATACATGATACTATTCAACTATGGACAGGCATTCACTTTGTGTTCCAGCTTTCTGCCTCTATTAGCTGCTGCATTAAATGTCTTATGTATGTATACATACACACATATTTTTCACATATATATTTCACATATATATAGTTCATGTTTCTATGGGAGAGAGTCATAGTTGGAACTGCAGAATTAAAGAGACATGTACTTTTTATGTTAAGAGATTACCAGATTACTTTCCAAAGAAAACATATAATGGTTCCCATCTCTGCTAATATCAGATTATCCCATTTCCTATGTCTCCAACAGCAACAGCTATTGCTCTCATTTTTGCCACTCTAGTAAGTATAATATGGCATCTCATGTTAACATGCATTCCTCAACTACAGTGAATTTGAGCACCTTTTCATATATTTGGGGTTTACTGGAATTCATTCTCTTCCAAAATGCTTCTTTTTAGCTTGGCAAATTTTTTTTTGACAAATTTGGTTTTTATTTATCTTTACTCATCTACATAAGAGTTCTCCTTATATTATAGTTAAAACCTTTTATCTATCATCTCTTTATACTTATTATTCCAAATCTGTTTTTCTTTTAACACTGTTTATGATATCTCCATCCACAGAAATTTACTAGGTTTATGACATAGTCAAAATGCCTATCTTTTAAATCCCTGGGTTTCCAATCCCTAGTTAAGATGGACTTTCCCTCATCCTACATTCACATATATCCTAACTGATTGTCTCTTTAGAGATTTTTGTTCTTTACATTTTTGTCTTTTACACATTTGGAAATATTACCACATGTGATATAAGGGTCCAATATTATTACACAGTCTTTATGGGTAAGAAATATTTTATACATAATTAATCAGCAGTGTTGGAAAGCAGGTTAAGTTTAAATTTCCTTATTAAATCATTTTTGGAATAAGGTAAAGAAAGGCAAATATATATTATGTACATACCCATCATACTTATAAATTACTGAGTAATTCACTTCAGCAAACATACGGCCTCCACTTAAAAATCTGCCTAAATTAAGTGACATGTTCTCATAAATTTGAAGTCACAAGACCCAATGCAAAACCATTGCTAGTGCAGTAAAACTATCAACAAAAATTTAACAATTCAATGCACATACATAGAACACCTATAAGGTAAAAGGAATTTTAAATTAAATTCAAAGAGTTTTAAGCATATAATGTCCACCTTTGGCACACAGCATTCCCTGAACAGGTCTAGGTTACCGTTACCATTATATAAAGGAGAGACAATCCAGTATTTTGGCTCAGAACGGCTATTAGAAATAGACGTGGATGGAACTGGAGGGTATTATGTTGAGCAAAATAAGTCAATCAGAGAAAGACATGTATCATATGACCTCACTGATATGAGGAATTCTTAATCTCAGGAAACCAACTGAGGGTTGCTGGAGTGGTGGGGGGTGGGAGGGATGGGGTGGCTGGGTGATAGACATTGGGGAGGGTACGTGCTATGGTGAGCGCTGTGAATTGTGCAAGACTGTTGAATCACAGACCTGTACCTCTGAAACAAATAATACATTATATGTTAAAAAAAAAAAAAAGAAGATAGTAGGAAGGGAAAAATGAAGGGGGGGAAATCGGAGGGGTAGACAAACCATGAGACATTATGGACTCTGAGAAACAAACTGAGGGTTCTAGAGGGGAGGAGGTGGGGGGAGGGGTTAGCCTGGTGACGGGTATTAAAGAGGGCACGTACTGCATGGAGCACTGGTGTTATATGCAAACAATGAATCATGGAATACTACATCAAAAACTAATGATGTAATGTATGGTGATTAACATAACATAATAAAAAAAAAAAGTTTTCCAAAGTCATAATGACTTGAGATTTTTTTCTAACGCTCAAATGTGGCAGATAAGCCCAAGGTATTAGGTTGCTTCTAATATTCTCTATATTACTATATTTTTCATTATATTCCTACTTTTGCTCATAAAATAAAATTCTGCATTACTTATTCCAACATTGTAAAATACTCTAAGTAAGTTGTCCGTTTTTTTTGGTTCTAGGTTTTTCTGCTCTTCCAGACGGTTCCCTAAACTCTGTGGTACCAGCCAAAGCCCAATGTAAAATGACCTCTAACAACACAGGCAGGAGAGGGGCATTACACTGGCCGGCATTCATCATGCTTCCTCAGTTTGATAGCTAACAGCTGCTCCTTCCACGCCAGCACAATAAAGAATTCTACAACCTAGCTGGGTTTTTTTTCCTTTTTGAAACATCACTTTTGATCTCCTTGCAATTTATTATCAGAGATGACATTTTTGCCTGCAGCTGTTTTTCAATGAACTCCTGATGTGTGTGCATCCACACACATCTCCAGCTCAATCCCCAAGGTCCCTTTTTGAATTCCAACAGCATGCATAGTCACCACCACACAATATACTACATAGATCAGGTGGTTCTTTCTTGTGCTGGGTCTCATCTCAATACAGGGTAAAAACTCTCCAAGGCAGGCCTTCCTTCTGTGCCTCTCAGACCCCCTTCAAGCATTTTACACAGCACTGGTAAATCTCAGATGCTAAGTAAATCCTCCCTGATTGATTTACAATGCACACTACCGGACCTTAAGTCCCTTCAAGGCAAGGGTCTCATCGTATCTGTAATCCCAGCAATCTGCCAAACTCCCAGCTGATGGCTCATGCATTTATTAGTTTAATAAGTATTTTGAACCATTACTAATTCTCAACATTGGACAAGAGGCTTAAGGACTTTATGATGACAGACTCTAAGAATATTTCCTTTCCAGAAAATGTTTTGTTTGCTTGTTTTAAATCAAGAAGATAAATTTCCTCCGAAAGCAGTTTCCTTCATTAAGAATTTGCTAATAGTGAATGCTTTGTCACACTTTTCCACATAAAGCTTACCTACTGAAAACATTTCAAATGAGAATGTTCTAATTAAAACAAACTGAAGTCGGTCTTTAATCTGGGAATTAAAACAAATACTAAGAATAATAAAGTACACCAAAAAATGTTAAGTGACATTTGTGTCGAGCTTCTTAAGTATATCACTTTGTCACAGTTTCATTTTTTTCCATTCAAAAAATTTTATTTTGTGCAGCATAAAGGTTCTAAACTTTCTAAGGCAGACGTGCAAAGAAAATAGTGCTACAAAGGTTAAAGAAAATCAAGATTAAAAAGCTGGATAGTAAATAAGAACCTTTCACTCAAACATCAAGCCCATTTGCCAGACGAGGGGAGAGTCATGCTCACAAAAGGAAACCAAATAGAACACTAAAGCACTATTTTCTCACTGGGAAAAGAGAGATGCTGTAGGAGTACAGAACAAGAGAAATCATGCAGAGCTAAAACCTAAGTTTTACCAAGGCCATTAGCTCAGAAGCTAATAAAAGTGCTAAAAAAAAAAAAAAAAAAAAAAGTTGTTGTAAGACCTAAAAACTGTCAAGCAAATTCTTGAGGCTAACCTCTGATGTAATTAATCTGAAATGCTGGAGTTGGGACCCACCAAGTAACTCTGATGCATGTTAAATTTCAGAACCACCAGCCCAAACTGCATGAATATATCCAGAAGTGAGGATGAAGTGTGAGACAAATTTTGGTATAATTAAAGCTCATAAGAAAAGGGAACATCTTAATCAAGACAAATATTAAAAGTTATCAGAATAAAGATTAGAAGATACTAAATTACACCTTAATGTCTATTATTTTTTGTAACCACTAAAATTTAATTCCCCTACCAAGGCAACACTGTTAAAGGATTCAATGGTTTTAGAATAAACATAGAGTTGTGTAACCATCATTGCTGTCAATTTTAGAATATTTTCATCCCTCTAAAAAGAAACCCCATTCCTTTTAAGTAATTCTTCCCTAAATTCCCATACCTCAGCCCTAAGCATCCACTAATATGTTTTCAGTTTCTGTAGATTTACCTGTTCTGGACATTTTATATGAATGAAACTCTGTAATATGTGGTCTCTCGTGTCTGGATTCTTTCATTTAGCTTACTGCTTTCAAGGTTCATCCATGTTGTAGCAGATATCAGTATTTTATTCCTTTTTATGGCTCTACATTTTTCCAGGGTATGGACAGAGCACTTTTTTTTTCTCCATTCACCTGTTAATGAGCATTAGGATTGTTTCCACCTCTTGGCTAGTTTGAATAATGGTGCTATGAACAGTCATATACAGGTTCTGTGTGGACATGTGTGATACACCTCAGAGTGGAACTACTGAGTCAAATGGTAACCTTATGTCTAAGTGTTTAATGAACTAACAGTATCTTCTGAAGTGACTGCACCGTGTCTACAGAGACCAGACATGCTTCCAGGTGACAGAAGTAACCTATGTTAAAACCAGGTTAAAAATCATGTGTGGATTAGTTGTTTTAATGTAAAAAGCAATGGCTCTATGTCAACTCCGCCATCACCTGTAGTATTAACTTATCACTTTCACCGTATGTAAGGTAATCAGAAATACAACAATATACATAATGAAGAACTCATCTGCTTTCTACTTTTTAAATTCTTTAAAATACTGTATACTCTACAAGGATAATTTTCCTTGGCATACAATATATAGAGCTTTCATGATATCAAGGACTCAGAAAGGCAACATCATGATATTATGTGAAAAAACCTGGTTGTTAGATCTTGGAAATCTAGAAAAAGAGTAGAAACTGAGTTTAGAGACAAGCTTCAGGTACTCCGAGCCCCCAGACGTTGCGGCTTAACGCTCATCCTCCGTGCCTGCAGCATCCTCTGCTTCTTTCCCGGGCAGCGCTAGCTGGCAGCAAGAAAGTCACCATGTCTATTCTCAAGATCCATGCCAGAGAGATTTTTGACTCTCATGGGAATCCCACCGTTGAAGTTGACCTCTACACCTCCAAAGGTCTCTTCAGATCTGCTGTGCCCAGTGGTGCCTCAACTGGTATCTACGAGGCCCTCGAGCTCCGGGACAATGACAAGACCCGCTACATGGGGAAAGGTGTCTCAAAGGCTGTTGAGCACATCAATAAAACTATTGCACCTGCCCTGATTAGCAAGAAACTGAACGTCATGGAGCAGGAGAAGATTGATAGACTGATGATCGAGATGGATGGGACAGAAAATTAATCTAAATTTGGTGCAAACGCCATCCTGGGTGTGTCCCTGGCTGTCTGCAAGGTGGGGGCCGTGGAAAAGGGGGTGCCCCTGTACTGGCACATTGCTGACTTGGCTGGCAATGCTGAAGTCATCCTGCCGGTTCCGGCTTTCAACGTCATCAACGGTGGTTCTCATGCTGGCAACAAGCTGGCCATGCAGGAGTTCATGATCCTGCCCATTGGTGCGGCCAACTTCAGGGAAGCCATGTGCATCGGAGCCGAGGTTTACCACAACCTGAAGAACGTCATCAAGGAGAAATACGGAAAAGATGCCACCAATGTGGGGGATGAAGGCGGCTTTGCGCCTAACATCCTGGAGAACAAAGAAGCTCTGGAGCTGCTAAAGAACGCCATTGGGAAAGCCGGCTACACCGACAAGGTGGTCATCGGCATGGACGTAGCTGCTTCTGAGTTCTTCAGGTCGGGCAACTATGACCTGGACTTCAAGTCCCCTGATGACCCGAGCAGGTACATCACGCCTGATGAGCTGGCCAACCTGTACAAGTCCTTCATCAAGGACTACCCAGTGGTGTCTATCGAGGACCCGTTTGACCAGGATGACTGGGAAGCTTGGCAGAAGTTCACTGCCACCGCCAGCATCCAGGTGGTGGGGGATGATCTCACCTTGACCAACCCGAAATGGATCTCCAAGGCCGTGGGCGAGAAATCGTGCAACTGCCTCCTGCTGAAAGTGAACCAGATCGGCTCCGTGACCGAGTCTCTCCAGGCGTGCAAGCTGGCCCAGTCCAATGGCTGGGGTGTCATGATGTCACATCGCTTTGGGGAGACTGAAGATACCTTCATCGCTGACCTGGTGGTGGGACTTTGCACCAGGCAGATCAAGACAGGGGCACCTTGCCGATCTGAGCGCTTGGCCAAGTACAACCAGATCCTCAGAATTGAAGAGGAACTGGGTAGCAAGGCTAAGTTCGCCGGCAGAAACTTCAGAAACCCCCTGGCCAAGTAAGCTCCAGGCGGCGCACCCCGAGTCCTATGGTCCTGAGTCGGCTCATTAGACCTCTGCTCCCCACAGGCAGCTCGAGGCCCCCAGCCGAAACTGGCCAGGGACCCTGCTAGTTAACTGCCCTCTCCCCTCCCTGTGATGTTCTCACTGCTTCCTTAGAACTGCCGCAGAAGCCAAATCTCACCATCTGGAACCCTGCTGGAAACCCTAACTCTGTAATCGTGTGATTGGCCCAAGTCATTGTTTTCTCACCTCACTTCCACCCAGTGTCTGGAGTCACGTCTGTCTACTTTATAATCCTGAAGTGTCCGCGGGTGAAATCCCCAGTGGTTTTGTGTGCAGAATAAAAAGGCCTCAGTGACCCATAGGAAAAAAAAAAAAAAGAAAAGAAACTGAGTTTATGTGCCTACAAAAAAAAAAAAAAAGAGTAGGGGAAGAAATCAGATAAAATAGAGAGGAGACATCAGACTCATTTTCCTCAAATGGGAAAAAAAAAAAAGAAACTGAGTTTATGTGCCTACAAAAAAAAAAAAAAGAGTAGGGGAAGAAATCAGATAAAATAGATAGGAGACATCAGACTCATTTTCCTCAAATGGGAAATGTAGGACCTGTGACACCAATAAACAAACGGGCATAGACAGAGAAGCAGAGGCAAGCTGACAGACTGACAGGAAGGCGAGCAGACAGACAGAGGGACAAATAACAGAGATTCTATCATCTCTACTGGTCCACAACATGCAAGGTGCTACATGAACACTTTCAAGAGGTAAAAGTCAAAGACCTTACCACCATAAAGTTAAAAGTCTACTTGTAAAGACAGCACACCTAAGGATGGGGATAGTAAAGAGACATTAAATACAAAAGCCAACAAGCCTAAGGAATAGGAACTTGATCCTGTGGGCAGTGGTACCATCTGCAAAGCTTCTGCCAAGGGAGACTAAATGCATCTAAAGATGGTATACAGGAGAGAGGGAAATTGAAAATCACCACAGGTAGGCAGCTAATTCCCAGACCAACTGCAACTAAGCAGGACAGAACTAGTACCTACCAGAGATTAGTTGGGGGCAAGAAAGAGGAATGGCTGAGAATAAGGCAACGCTGTATAAAGGAAGCTGGCATCATTTGACATACATCTCCAAGGTTGATAAAAAGAAGAGGGTTGGTTAAGGATGGCTTCTAAGAGTGAGTGAAAACCACAGTTCTGATTTTTTTTTTAAAGATTTTTGTTTATTTTATTTCAGAGAGAGAGAGAGCACAAGCAGGGGGAGCAGGGGGCCCGATGAGGGGCTCGATCCCAGGACACCGGGATCATGACCTGAGCCGAAGGCTGACGCCCAACCCACTGAGCCACCCAGGCGTGCCCACCGTTCTGATTTTAAGAGAAAGATGAGGTGGTTCCAAATGTGCTAAGAGACAAATACAGAAATTTCCAGTGGGAAGTGTATTTCAGGCAAAGAAAAACAGAGCTAGCATCAGGTTAGCTATAGAAAACAAATCTTAATCCAATAGTGAAAGTTAGCAGCTAAAACAATCCTATTACATGTAGTTTCCCCTCGAAAAAGTGTCTATACCATTTAATTAAAATTATCTATTGCTGTTCCTCAAGGATAGTTGTAAAGCAAAATTGGGGAGGAGGTGATACAGTTAAAAAGCATTGCTTTATGTGTCGGCTGGAGGTGGCAAAGGAGTTGGAAGCAGAGAAATACTGAAGGGAAAAATAAATACAGCCTCCATTTCTGACATTAATTTTTCCACTTAAAACCTTGATTCTTTCTTACGGTCACTGTCTGTGCTGTGCTAATGAATTTAAATCTCAGGAAAAGTCCCTGGACTTTATTTGCTTCTATATAATGCTTATCTCCAAACGCTCAAAGGAACATTTGTTCACTCATCCTTGTAAGATCTGTTCAGGAAAGATGCCATTTCCCTGAGAAAATAAAGAGAAATAAAGGAATTTTTGAAATTGGAAAATGTTCTTCAACTCATCCAGACACAGGAATTTTGGTTTATTTTTTGCATTTCTCCTTTTACAATATCGGTTATCTACAGACCTAATTACTAAATAATCCTGGGTAAAAATAGGTCTTCCAATTCTTTAATTTCCTTCAGTAGTACTGACATGATAGTTATTTACTGAAAAAAGTTTCCAATAGCTGCTTAAAAAATTAAAGTACCATCATCATCTATTATATCAAAGGTGCCAAAGATCTCAATCACTCCAAGTAACAAGGGCAGTAAATAAAAATGGGCAAGAATCATGCAAATTGGAAGCCAATTAGAAAACAATTTCATTAATTTTAAAAAACACATCTTTTTACTGATGTAATGAGAAGATGAAAACAAGTAGTAAACATGGATTAGTTTGTTTTGGAGTAGTGTTTCCTCATTTTTACTTACGATACCAGAGCTAAAAATGCAGTTTGGAAAGGCCAAACGAAATAAAGATGGTGACAGCAACCAATTAACCAAGCAAATAAAATAACCTTCTAGTCTGATGAAGCAAACATCAATCAGGCATCAGGTTAAGTCTGTCTTGATACATCCAAGAAAGAAAGAATACAAGTAATTAACCAAAAGTTCGCCGATAAACGTTCTCCTGTATATATTTTTAAGTTCATTCAATTTTAAAACTTTTTATTCCATAGTTGGAAATAACTTGTTATATTTATCTCTGTAATGTTTCTTCAATTACTGTGCTGACTTATTTATTGGTTTGCCTTAAGTTACAGAACTATGTTGGCATCATTCATTAAAGTGAAAAAACAAATGCAATTAATAATTTTTACTTTTGCTTAAAATACTTATTTACTGAAGTGACACCATTCATGTACCACAAGGAATACCTTGTCTTTTACTTCTGATTCAAAACAAAACAGGTGAAATTACAATTAGTTCACTTCAAAATTTAAAAAGAAAAATAGACACATCAACAACTGTATGGTAATATAAAATTGTTTAGAAGAAACCCAAAACGCTCAGTAGGCACTAGTAAATTTTACATTAATTCTAAAGTTGAAACGCTAATGAAGCTGTTATCTATACTACACTGAAATAGAAATATTCATTAAGTAATAAAGACTTCCAGTTTGTACCAGTGTTTAACAAGTATTAAAAATCTTTATAAACTAATTAGTGACTGTTCCTTACATAATAAGTACCATATAGTAAATATAATTGAAACCCACTTTAATGGCAAAAGATCTCCAAGTACCAAGACCAAGAACATTCAAGATAGGGAGTCTCATTAGTGGAGAGATAAAAGAAATAGGAGAATGGACGGAATGTTTACCAAGTTGTTTTCATACTGATTGGGAGTTTGACATTTACGATTCACAACTTCTCAAAGGTTAGCAGCAAAAATTTCTAGTTTGCTGAGATTCACAGTTCATCTAAATTTGCCATAACTAGAGTTGATTTTTGTTTTTGGTTTTTTTGACAAGGAATACAGATATTACATGGCTCCACCTTCCTTCCAGAAACTTAAATGCCAGTTGAGGCTAATAAAGAATAAAACATACACATTCATACCACAACCTCAGAGTTTTGTTAAACTGAATGAATGTTAATGCCTCCAATTACTGTAGAAGGCCTCAGGATTATACTTAGCTAAGATAGTTCATAGCTGTGTGTTTATGGAGAATCAGCAGACGTCATAGACATGATAGAAAAACGATTTTCTGCAAGCAGAACCTCGAAACCATTTCTGTACCACATTTAACTAAACATATGTAATGTCTTGGGCGCCTGGGTGGCTCAGATGGTTAAGCGTCTGCCTTCGGCTCAGGTCATGATCCCAGGGTCCTGGGATCGAGTCCCACATCGGGCTCCCTGCTCCTTGGGAGCCTGCTTCTCCCTCTGCTTCTCTCTCTCTCTCTCTCATGAATAAATAAATAAAATCTTTAAAAAAAATAAACATATGTAATGTCTTTAACATTAAGTGTGAAAGAATCACTCTCTATTTACAAAAAAAAAAAAAAAAGTTTGCATGTTTTCTATTTATTTTTCTCCTGTGCAGGAAAGGAATGCTGTTTCTTTCTTTCTTTCTTTTTTTTTCTTTAAGATTTTTATTTTGAGAGAGCCAGAGAGTGCACACAAGCCAGGGAAGAGGTAGAGGGAGGGAGAAGCAGACTCCCCACTGAGCAGGGAGCCAGGTACAGGGTTGGATCCCAGGACCCTGAGATCATGACCTGAGCTGACAGCAGATGCTCAACCAACTGAGCCACCCAGCTGCCCCCATGAGTGTTGTTTATTTAAAACATAGAAAGCAGATATATCTTGATTTGTTATACTCTGAGAACATAAACAATTCACCCCCTCTCCAAGAAAATATTAGAAAGTTATTAAAGCATGCTACAATTCTGTTATGGTTAGGAAAAAAATGCTAGTTTTAGACTAACTTGTAACATTCACATGTTATATTTTTGCTTGGTTATCTAAGACAAGATAAAAAAGGGCTCACATGGAATGCAAGTTATTATGGAAGCCTCTGCTAAAAAAGTGTCCCTTAAAAACTAGCAACAGTGTTCCATGTGTAACAGCATGACAACTGACAATATTCCTATCACCCAGTGAGAGTTTTGGAACATAGTACTCAGAGGCCTACTGAATGTTATGATTAAAAGTGTATTTTCTCAAGGACATCTTTGATTTAGTAATAAGTGATATTAATAAAAATAAAAGGTAAGGAAAAACAAAACTAACAGTCCTGTCTACATAATCAAAGCAAAGGATAATCTGGTGAATTTAAGCAAATGGACATGGATAAGCCATATGGATAAGAGAAAACAAATCTATTGAGTTAAATAAATATATAGTTGTTGAGGCATATTTTTATTTCTCAAGATCCCTAAATTTTCGGGGCGCCTGGGTGGCTTAGTCATTAAGCGTCTGCCTTCGGCTCAGGTCATGGTCCCAGGGTCCTGGGATCGAGCCCTGCATTGGGCTCCCTGCTCCGCGGGAGGCCTGCTTCTCCCTCTCCCACTCCCCCTGCTTGTGTCTCCTCTCTTTCTCTCTCTCTCTGTCAAATAAATATTAAAAAAAAAAAAAATCCCTAAATTTTCTATGCACATTCATACCCATACAAATTTTAGTCTGTATTTTTTTCCCTCCCTCCAAGGTGACAAATCCAGCCTAGTTCCAGCCAGTACAAAGATATGGCCCCTTTCCTTATTTCTGCAATAGTCTATATGCTACTGAACAGGAAGAATGCACAACCTGTGAATCACGAATGAGTGCCAGTGGAACCCCAAGAAAAGGGCCAAAAGTACTAAATGCATCATTATAAACAAGATGTATAAAGTAATCATTAAGCAAAAAGATTGGGTTTGTAACCAGTGATAAGGTATAGATTCAATAAATACCTAATGGATGATCCAGGCTGGTAATGTTAAGTACATCTGAAACATAGTATTACCAACCTATTTTTTAACCTAACCAAAAGCTGCCGACAGCTGAAAAAAATTCAATGTACCTTATTTATCCACTGTTTGTTTTGAACTTCCAAGAACATCCCAAAGACATAACCCCATTACTGAGCAAGCAAAATACTCCTGTGTTCTTAAAGGGAATGATGGAGTACCGGAGGGGAAGGTTCATTTTTAGACACTTTTATTTAATGGCAGAATCATAGTCTCAAAAACAAATATTCTGGATGATTCTATTACTTTTCCATTAACATGCACTACCTTGAAATATGTTTTACACATTGACCCCTTATATACAGAATAAATCTCAACTGCAGGGTGAAAGAATTTAAAATAAAATACTTTATATAATGCTCAATTCTTACAGTCATTCATTTATTACTTACTGGGAGGAAATAACCATCACTGGTACTTTTCCCGTTTTCACTATCAAGTTGCATAGAAAGAAGAGAGAGGCAGGTAACTTTTAAAAGATAAAAGTTTGGCAAATATATTGGTTGATTTCACTAACCCACTTCATTCACCATCCTTGGACAGTCTGCCGAATTGTTTTTCCAGTATGGCTACATCAGTGAGTCTACTCCATAAAAACCACCCAAGTGTTATATATATATTATTAACAGTGGCAGGAATTGAGGGTGAAGAAAGGGGAGGTATTTTACTAATGTACATATTAAAAAGCAAATAACATATCTTAACCATTTATATGTCTGGGAGCACCTGGCTGGCTCAGTCAGTGGAACATGAAACTCTTCATCTTGGGGTTACGAGTTTGGGCCCTGCATTGGTTGTAGAGATTACTTAAAATCTTAAAAAGAATTACATGTCTGTTATCAAGTCAGAAACACAAAACTATAAAAACAAAATAAAGCATGCACAGAAACAACCCTTCTTTGTAAACACATTTAAGTCTTTGTTTAAAAACTACTGTCTCCCTCACCTAAAACATCCTTCCATCCCTAAATGATCTTACCTAATACCAACAGTTTCACCAAGAGTCCTGTGGTGGGATTTGTAATTCCTTATTTACTACTCAATGAACAAATCTATTGCAACAGGGCTGGCCACCATACCGCAAACAGGCCACATCTTGTAAAAACTACATCCGATGAAGGAGGAGGGAAAAAAACCCATTTAAGGCTGGCCTTGAAGTCAAATGACCTACAAAATATCCTGACTGAGGTTTATAATGGTCCCAAAGTAATGCAAAGAAACTTTCTAATTGATGTTTAATAAGAAAAGCAAATACATATATACAGGGTAATAAATTAATGCCCAAAATAATCATTGACAATTGAGTTATTTAAATTTGTGTTTTGCTCTGTTTGATCTATACTTTGTCCTGTGTTTAAGGTGTCCAAAATTTATTTCCCAAATTTATTTATATCCATCAAATTCATGTCTAATATATATGACATTTCCACTGTTTTTCTGAAGTCACTGAAATGTCTTCTGTAAACAAGGACCAATATCAGTCTGAGGCTATTCAGCATTGAATTTCAATGCCTACCAGTAAGGGACTGAAACTACAACATACTGCAGTAAGGTGAAGACTGCCTATAAGAACACCTGGCACCAGGCTTACAAATAAAAAGGACCTTTGAGATCAATGCTATTTAATAGAAAACAGAGTTAAAACAATTCTCCACTTGCCAAGAAGCCTTGAATACAACTGCATTAGATTGCTAGGGCTTCCAGAGCAAAATACCATAGACTGGATGACTTAAACAATAGAAATTTATTTTCTCACAGTTCTGGAGACTAGAGGTCTAAACTTAAGGTGTGAGCAGAGCTGGTTTCTCCTGAGGACTCTCCCCACGGCTTGCAGATGGGCACCTTTTCTCACTGTGTCCTCATGAAGGCCTATTCTCAGAGCCCCAACCCTGGTGTCTCTTCTTCTTCTTAAGGACACCACTCCTATTGCATTAGGACCCCACCTAAGACCTCATTTAATCTTAATTACCTCTTTAAAGGCACTATCTCCAAATATCACACTGGGGCTTCAACATATGATTTTGGGGAAAACAAATCAGTCCCTCACAATAATACACTTTACAGTGACTATGTGGAATATACACTGGGAATGGGTACATCAGACACTAGATTGTAAGCACTTTAAGAAAAGGGCCTGTGTCTTTCTCACTGGTATCCCAGTCCTTGTATATTGCTTGACACATACCATGCTCATAAAAATATGGATTAAAAAACAAAGTAATGGAGGGGGTTTTTTGCCTTTCAGTAAACATATTAGAAAATGCTATGCTGTGAAAGTTGATATTTAAAAATGACCTTTCTTTAGAATATCAAGTGCAGCAGTTTATATAAAGTACCACAGAATTAGGAAGTATAGCAGAAGATTTATAAATGTATTTCAAATATTTTCTTAAAGATTTATTTATTTTAGAGAGAGAGAGGGATCACGAGTGTTGGGAGGGAGAGAGGGAGAGAATCTCAAGCAGACTCCCTGCTGAGTGTAGAGCCCAACGTGGGGCTCCATCTCACAACCTGTGAGATCATGACCTGAGCTGAAATCATGAGTCAGACGCTTAACCGACTGAGCACCCAGAGCGCTCCAAATGTATTTCAAATATTAAGTACTGAAATTGTGGTACAAATTCCCTACACTCTCTGGGATATTATATGGTTATAAAAACACAAAGGCATAAGAGGGAATTCTGGGAATGAAAATAACACAGAAGTCCTAAGTATCTGATAATATTTGTATTATAATAACCAGAATGATAAAAGATCTCATTCAATAGACATGGACCATCATCTTGGGAATGGGAATGGTAAAATAGGTCTCTGGTCTCGTATCACTTTGTTTTGTGCCACTAATATACCGAAATGTCTTCTATATTAAATAATCTTTTTGTAGTCTCCCAAATGTCTCTTTATGACTGGGACAGATCTTTTCTGCCAGCCTTATTTACAGGGACCACAGCTTGTACATAACTGTTTTACTTAATGGACCTGAACGAAGTATGCAAATTGCTCATCGGATCTTTGGCTCAATATTCACTTAAATGTGATCAAAGCATAAGTTCTGCAAAACACTAAGCACAGAAAATGACACAAATGGTGTCAATTTGGTAGTTGAATAAACTGTGATAAGCTTAACTATTACAGGATTCTTAGGTCTAATGACTTAAGCTACTCATTACTAGAACCGATGCCTCCCAGATCATCCTAACTAAAATCCAAATACCCTAAAGCCTAGCATTTTCCCAGATAACATATCTGCTAGGTCTTTGCCTCAATATACTCAAATGACAAAAATGTACATGCTATTCTACCCATCCAGGTAGTCTTAACCAGCTTATTCCTAAAAACTAAATTCATGGTAACTATTTAGATCGCAAGGAAGCCTTACTAGAAGGTATCACTGTTTCATTTCCATCGAGATTCTGCCATTAGATGAATCAAACAATTCACACTGTTCAGTTCCACTAAACATGTTCAAAAATAGAGTATTTCCTCCCAATACTGTTCCACTTCTAGTAGCTTAAACAAGTGTTTTGCCCTAAGGTTTTCTCCTCTGTTACCATTCAGGTTGACTAAACATCACAAGTGAACTCTAGACATACAAAGAATGTGGACCAGATTTTCTCTCAAACATTTGTCTCCTAGTGAGGTAAAGAACCCATTGGTTATACCCTCTATCTTTTCTGCCTCCCCGTGGCAGCTTTTTTCCAAAGACTCCAAGCAGATACTCTTGTAAAACTAAAAGCTCAGAGAGCCTCAGCTTCCCCCAAAGACTAATACTACAGAAAAGTTCAAGATATTTTTTAATCCATCATTGTACACAAACACTAACCAGTGGAAATGTTCAACTCATCTACAGTCGATTAAATAAACCTCCAGATGTAGCTGGCTTTGAAACACCCAATTACAAGGGAGAAGCCACTAAACAAAGTTGGACATTTAATACACACAGAAACACTAGTACTTATCTAACACATCACAGTATACAGGGTTTAAAATAGAACCCAGGTAAAAAAAAATGCTTCTAAATTCTGAAGGGCACAACACAATACAATGTGGGAGAAAATGTGAACTTCACCATGTTTCTCTGGTTGCTTCCCCAGCCTGTTCTTTCAGAAGTCTTTCACACTAAATGGATTAGCTGTAAACTGAACTGAAATAGAGGAAAAACCACCATAGAGAAACCTTCATTTCTCATTACAAATTGCTAGGAAGAGCTGCTGAACAGGACAATGTCTGCATTTCAGGGAAAGCCATCTAACTCCTGAGTACTTTGATCTAAAGAACCGAAAGAAAAGAAATGCAACATGTCGCATTTGCCCCTGGAGAGCTATGTAGAGAGGATGTTCTACTGATGTTTTCTAGGTTTTAGGTGGGAGTCCACCATCTAGTTAGTGTAGAACTAGAATCTGTTGGGACTTTTTTTCCCCTGTGACTTTGTTTCACTAAGGATACCACAGCACAAAGGCTGCTGCTCAGGCTCCCGAGAAGGATAACTATCATTAAGGTGCTCTTATTCCTCTCTTTAACTACACTTCAGGATCACTCCTAGTTAGTTAATATATGGTGCAATATCGGTTTCAGGAGCAGAATTCTGTGATTCATACAACACCCAGTGCTCATCATAACAAGTGCCCTCCATAATACCCAGTTTTTTTTTTTTAAAAGGTTTATTTTAGAGAGACAGTGTGCACGCAGACACAGGAGGGGAGAGGCAGAGGGAGACGGAGAGAGAATCTCAAGCCAACTTCCCGAGGAGTGTGGAGCCCTCCCAGGGCTCAATCTCACAACCCTGAGATCATTACCTGAGCCAAAATCAAAAGTTGGACACTCAACAGACTGAGCCACTCAGTCGCCCAATACCTTCTTTTTTTTTTTAAGTTTTATTTGGAAGCACAACACAAAACAGTACAGTACAAACAAAAAAAATCACAGCTTCTGTTGTGAGAACCACAAAACTCCTATTCTACCTTTTCTCAGTACTTAGGAACAGACCCACTTTTTATAATGGTTAATGGCTCCAGAGAGCCAAAAATTATCCTGGACGTATATATGAAAGTACATTTCAATAACCTAAAGAAAAGTTATTTTGGAAATGAGATTTATCTAACCATTGCAGTCCATGTCACATTTAAATATTTTTAGTTCTCTCCATGTATACAGACTGGCCTACTGTTCATTTTTTTATGCAAATCAAATAAATAGTTGGTTGTATGTCCAGCATGAAACTTTTTCAAATTCAATTCACTGCAGGAAACAAATGCAATCAGAAACTTCAGTCAGCTCAAAAATCTACATTGTTTCACAGTATGGACAAAATAGGATCCTTCACCTTCCAAAATGAGACTTCCTAGATGTAGTTTTCCCTACCCAAGGTTTCCAGTCATTCTCATCAATGATTATTTTGTCTATTTTTAAGATGTGCAATAAAACACAGCAGTCACACACTCTCCTAAAAATATAATAAGACCTGGTAATAAGTTCAGATAAAAAGGATGTGCCTAATCAGTTTACTTTGGTATTTATCAGGAATATGAATCATATTAAATTCACTTTCACTGGTTATAATTACTAAGCAATTATGTGCCAGACACAGCACTAGGCACTGACGTGACAACAAAAAGACCTTTCTGATGGCACCTGAATAACCACCTAATTACAAGCAAGTGAGAAGTTCTAGAAAAGTGAAGTTACTGTCTAAACAGCTTTCCAACTTCCAGTGCAATAATAATGTGACATTTTCAGTTGGCTAACATAAAGAGAGCTAAATTTAGAATAAAGTGTTTTCATGGTAATCACCCATAGGACAAGAAAAATTCATTATACAAAGTCATCCATAATGATCTGTTCCCTCTAGTATCACAACTACCTCTCCACAGATGTGAGCTTACTGACGTAACAGATTTGCATTCTAAGACACATAGCCTTGATGCTGAGGATACAAAAGAATTCTGCAATAAGAGAGAATCATCTGGAATATGCATCAATATATCAAGAATCACGTTCTTCTGCCTATCTAATTTGGCTTAAAATTTATATTGCTAACCTTAAAAGAAGTATCCCTTTGAAAAAAGCTCAAGATTTCATGGAAGAGCAGAGGTTCAAAACAGTAAATGATATTTAATACTATTTTCTTGCCTAGAGCTAATGGTATAAAAATCAAAGAATAATGTAAAAAAGTTAATAAAGTCTGTTTCCTACAGGAAAACCCACAAAAGTATTAATTCTGCAAAACTACTGCATATTTATATTTTCCAGCATCCCTTGAGATTCTAATATACTGTCTTTTTTTTTTTTTTTTGCCGATCTGGTCACCCTGCAGATGTCTTATTGCTGGATACTAGGATGAGTGAGGCTTAAGGATGCTTTTTATTGTTGCTGGTGTCAAAACTATTTACACTTCAACGAACAGTGAGTACTCAGGATAACATCCACATAGCTGATATATGAAATACGCATAGTGATGCTACATTGTAATTCTGTCCTTGGGGGATCCATCCTGTGGAAACCACCCATAGAAACTACTTAACAGAGCAGATCCATTCTTCTGATAATTCAATAATTATATCACTTCATTATAAGTTCCACTTTTTGGTACTGTAGTTATATTCTGGAATATTTAATAGTTATATTAGTCCTAAATAGATTAAGAAAGTAAAGAATTATAAATGCTAATTAAGATTACCTTTGCTCCAAAGATGACGAACACATTTGTCCAGAGGCTGATTCAGAACCACAAGGCAGTATTTCAACTTCCCTATGGAAATAAAAGTAGTAAAATAAGTACGTGAACAGAGTCCTCTGTTCCCCTCATTTGAGACTAGAATCACACTCCACTAGTCCAGATTTTCAATCTCCACAGAGCTAAATTTCAACTACAACTAATTTCTTATACTTTAATTTTAAAAGACAACATAGTTTAACTGATCTACTTTATCCAATATGTCTGCCCAACATTACTATATTGCTGAGGAATTGATGATAAAAACAATTTATCATAAAAACAACTGGGTAAGCTTCTTTTTGTAGGGGATGAGGAACAAAAATGGTCTTAAAATGAATTCTCATCCTTATGAGATATCCACCCCTTTGACACAACTAGTCTTCTATCTGGCTGGTCCAACAACATCCTAGCATTATTTACCAAGTAGTGGGGCCTGGAGGGCACGTGTTTTCACACTCATTCTCATTTATTCATTTTCTCTCTCCTACCCCGTCTCTCTTTCCTCCCCACACAAAACTTTGGTATGCACAGAATCCCACTAGCTCTTTTCATGAATCTTTTACTCCAAGTTTTTAGATGGCACTCAAAAGATGAAGACACTCAAAAGACAGAGAAAAGTTAATTCTCCAACAGTCATTCTAGGCCCTTTATAATGTACTAAAAATAGTGCAAAGCAAAATGCAATCAGGCTGTTGAAAACCTGTCATTCATTCAGCTCAGTCCAAGTACTCCATTTCATTTATGGAAGAGAAATGTTTGTTTGGTGATAAGAAAAATTAATTTTTTAAGCAATCTCAGTGTTAGAAATGGAACAAGATAAGGAAATGAAAAGGGGATGCCATCATCCATAGCACACATTCTTAAGTGTTGATTACATAGCAGGCACTGAGAGTACAAAGAGGAATAAGATTACAGAGTATCTATGAGATAAAACATTTATAATAAAGAGGATTTATTCTACAATACAATACAACACAAGTATATGAAGAGGACCAGGTAATAAACAGATGAGTGTGGCAGGACTTCAAAGCCCAGAGAGTCAGTAAGGTCTGATGTCACCCTAGAAATCTTTGTGAAATGCAGATTTCTGAACTTGATCTTAAAAGGAAAAAAAAAAGGTGTAAAGAATAAAGGAAGGGGCAGTCAAGGAAAACACCACACAGGAAATTGCTATCCTTCGCCATTAGGGTTACCAGCATGCAGTTTCAGAAGCAATGCCCTAATGACAGGAAACCAAGACAGGGACCAGCATCCCAGATTTCAGACGTACTGTTTAAATAGACAGAGGAGTTTAAGTTGAGGTACCCAGGAAGTATTTAAAAGGGATGCAGAAATGAGTACTAAAAGCAATTTGTGTCTATTTGGTAATAGTGCATACAGAAATAGCAGCCAAGGTCCAAGAGCAGCCTAGCTGCTAAGATACTGCAAAGAAGGGGCAGACACTAAAGAACAAAGGAGGAAGGGACATCATACCGTTTGGCTCACCACTGAGCTGAAGGACATCAACAAAGGAAATGCGGAAGTAAAAATGAGAAAGGTACAAGAAGGGAGAGGGTATTTCCCCTAATGTGCTGTCAATAACGCAGCATGCTCTGGAGATGTCACAGAGACTAAACAACCAGAAAAGGCCCTTGAGAAGGGGAAATCTCAAAGCAAAATCTGAGAAGTCACAGAGTGAGCCTCAAGACAGGGAAGAGAACAAGGAGTTAGTAAACCAGGAGAATGCTGCTTGTTAAAAAATAAAAAGTGAACTGTGAGAAATGAAGGGAAAATGGCAGCAAAGTCAAGAGAAGATTCTTTAAATATAGAAAAAATCTTTTATTCTGAAGAGAAGAGGAAGAAAGGCTGGGATTCATTCATTCATTTAGCAGGCATTTATAGAGCACAAAATACTCTGTTCAGGCACCGTTGAGCTTGCGGCCCTCCTCAGACTTAAATCCTATGGATGAAAATCAATACCTACTCAGATGGAGGTACATGAAGACACATAGAGACACACAGCACCGAGGCAGAGGTGAAGTATGGCTGATTTATTTGTAAGTAAACAAAACCAAAGTGAGAACATGGAATTAAGAGTACAATGTGAACCATTTCAAAACAACCACTCTAAGAAGTGGATTACGGAAGGTGACAGTCCACAATTTTAAAACTACAAATTCATTTGGAGTTCACTAGCAATTAGAGGACATCATCAGGTCCATCTCTAATTTCAGGACTTTTCCCACTAATTCTGGAGAGGGGAAGCAGGAGTAGGCATAAACAAGTTAAGACGGTGATGACAGGAGGTTTGAGAATTGGCAAAACCACTTGTCAAGAGGTAAAGGGAATCCAGGATGCTCCTCTGGGCAGCATTACTGTGAATGATTGTAGCAGAGACCACAACAGCCTCATGATATTCTTTCTCTTCTTAACAACAGAATCCTGAGGGGGGCGGGGCGTTCATTTTGTTTCATTTTTGGTTTTTACTTCGTTTTGCTTTCTGTTTTTTGTTTTACTGGGCCCATTACTGTCCAGGTGAAAAACTATATATCCCAGACTCCTTTGCAGCAAAATGTGGTTTTAAGATTAAGTCTGGCCAAGGAGACTTGTACTAGACCTTTATAAGTTACTTGTGGGGAGTCTCCTTAAAACAGAAGGGGCTCGATCCTCTACTTCTTGTCTTTCTCCATCCTGCCATCTGGATCAAGGACTGAGGAACTGCTGAATAAAATTTTAGCAGCCACCTAGGATCACCAAAACAAGAGCAACAGCCTGAAGGAGCCTGGGTCCCCCATGACTCCATGAAGCAAGCCTCCCATTCTACCACTTCACTGCCTGCTTACAGACTTCTTTTATGTGAAGAAAACTAATTTTACATCACTATTATTTGGGCTTTCCCTATCCTATAGAGAGAAACTAAATTTTAATTAATGATCAGGCTGGGCTGAGACAATCTAGATAGGAATTAGAAGAGGATTTTAAAGAGGAACAGGCATGCATCAAAATGCAGGAAGGAAAACTTTTGCCCATTCATTCATTCATTCATTCAACACGGATGGAACATCAATATGAAAAATTCATAGCCTGGGGGGCGCTTGGGTGGCTCAGTACATTAAGCATCCCACTCTTGATTTTGGCTCAGGTCATGATCTCAGGGCGGTGACATCCAACCCCCCGTTCCCTGCCTCCCCCCATGGGACGCCTCACTGGGGGGTGGGAGGGTGTCTGCTTGAGATTCTGTCCCTCCCCCTCCCCTCCCACTTGCCTTTCTCTCAAATAAATCTTTTCTTTAAAAAATTCACAGCCTGACACATGGTAAGGGCTCAATATGATGTTAATGGCAATAGTAATCTGGGTAGTAATTTGGATAAACCAATGGTCCTTTAACATTTGCTAAAAAAGGTATTCAACAATATGATATGTATATTTAAATTAAGGAATGAAACCACTTTCCAGCACAGATTCTTTGATATGTAAACTCAGCATTTTTGTGGCTCAAAGAGCAGTGTGATGAGGGGGAAAGGCTTTATTATCCACATTACTGCTCCTCTAAACCAATACTTTCACTAAGGTAGTATCTGTGAAGGCATTTTTGAAAAGAATGATGCAGAATGAAAACGTATAGTACAATTAAGATTAAGTTATTAATAATCAAAAATTAACTACTGCAGCAATTTCTATCTTTAACATATATATGTTAATCTCGTTCTATCTACAAATACTTAGGTACTAGGAACTGATACTCTTTCCTCTTCTCATCCACTCTCCTATGGCATTTTAACTCGATGAAGTGAGTTTGATATTCAACTCAAAGCCCTCATGATTACTAATCCATAGGTTGCAGAAAAAGGAGCATCCAAACTACCTATTGTAACTAAACAGTTTAGTGTAGTTACTGGAACTCCACAACACTATGGGGTACTAAATCATGGGACACTGCCTTTGGCTCTAAATTTACAGAAATTTATATAAAGAGAGAAAGTCAGGAACATGGAAATAAGGAAATGAATAGTATTATCTCAAGTATTTCTCAAGCTATGACAATGATGTAGTTCTGGGATACACAAACAGATTTAAGAAAAGGCTGTGAAGAACTTCCTCGTTATACTATAAAGACAACAAATTTTTAAATCAAGTATCCTAAGGCAATCTCAAAGAGAAATGTAAGAATAGGGAACATGATTTCAAATGCAAGAGAACTTTTTCTTTACAAAAATATATAATACCTTCCCTTTTAAAGAACAGAGAACAATGTAGACTACTTGTCAACTCTTCAAACGTTAAATCACTAGTACTAGGTTTGTTTTTTTTAACAGCAGGAACTATAATTTAATCACATCATATTACACTTATGTAACATTCTATATTTTGCCTGTTGATATGTAACATAGTTAAGTTTGTTACAAGCATTATTTCCTAAGACTTAGAATTGCTTTTTCAAAAGGGTTTCAATTATGGCAGAAGATGGAAGATGCCTGATCCTGGATATATCAAACCCAAGTGCTCCAAAGGTACCTGGAAATCCTGAAGTACAAAGAGAAATTGATACAAACAGGATCCTGAGAAGATAGGATAATTAAATACAGCACGGTACATGAAAGGGACCCAGGAAAGGAAAATTACATTAGGTAAAAACTAAGGAAATTTGAATAAATGATGCAACTAATAATAAATAATAATGTATTAATACTGATTCATTAATTATATGGGAATTCTCTTTACTATTTCAATTTTCTGTAAGTATAAAGCTGTTTAAAAAAAAAGTATAAATTTTTTAAAGTCCTGGAGCAAGGAAAAGAGAACTAAAAACTATTCCATAAAATAATGATTCGGCAATTACTCCAACAAGGGTCATTAGAGCCCAAAAGTCTGTTTGGACTTCACGTATAAAGCCAAGAAAAAAGCCCACTGCAACAGAAGGCAAAGATAATTCTATTTCATTGTGGAGAACTATATTATATCAAGATTTTCTTTTAGTTAAGAAGTGCAAGGACAATAGAACAGCAAATACCAAGCAATCCAATTTCTTTTTATTTCAGAATTCCAAAATGAGAATTAGATTGTTTTAAATCCAATTTATTTAAACAGAAGAAGAAAACATTTCACCAATTTCCCTCCCCACCATACCCACCTCTGGCAACGACCAATCTGTTCTCTGTATCTCTAGGTTTTGTTTTGTTTTACATTTCATATATAGAAGACCTCATACGGAATTTTTCTTTTGCTTATTTCATTTAGCATAATGACCTCAAGGTCCATCCGTGTTGCAGTAAATGACAAGATTTCATTCTATTTTATAGCTGAATAATTACATTATATAGATATATAATATATACATATGTACATATATAATATACATATGTATGCATACACATCAAAATTTCTTTATCCATTCATCCATCAGTGGACACTTAGGTTGCTTCCTTATCTTGGCTATTGTAAATAATGCTGCAATATAAATGGAGATGTTTATAGCTGTTTAAATTATAAATCAGTGCTTTAGTTGTCTTTGGATAAATACCCAGAAGTGGAATTGCTGGGTCTATTGTAGCTCTATTCTTAATTTTCTGAGGAATCTCTATACCATTTTCCACAGTGGCTGCACCAATTTATATTGTGACTAACATGCAAGAGAGTCCCTTTTCTCCACATCCTCACCAACAATTGTTATTTCTTGTCTTTTTGATAATAGCCATTCTAACAGGCACAAGGTCATCATCTTATGGTAGTTTTGAATTTCCCTGATGATTACTGATATTTACCATCTTTTCATGTACCTGTTGGACATCCATGCGTCTTCTCTTGAAAAGGTCTATTCAGGGGTACCTGGTTGGATCAGTTGGTAGAACATGTGACTCTTGATCTCAGGATTCTAAGTTTGAGCTCCATGTTGGATGTAGAGTTTACTTAAAATATAAACTCTAAAAAAAATAAAGGTCTTCTGCCCATTTCTTCATTGGATTCTTTTTTGCTATTGCGTTGTACAAATTCTTTATATATTTTGGATATTAGTCCCTTATCAGACATATGATTTGCAATTGTTTTCCCCCATTCAGTAGGCTGTCTTTTCATTTTGGTGATGCTATCCTTTGCTGTACAGATTTTTAGATTGATGTCCCAACTCATGCTTTTGGCATCAGATTCAAAAATCAGCACCAAGACCTATGTCAAGGAGCTTACTACCTACGTTTTCTTCTAGGAGTTTTATGGTTTCAGGTCTTATGTTCGAATCTCTAATCCATTTTGAGTTTATTTTTTTTGTATAGTGTAAGATAGTGGTCCAGTTTTATTCCTTTGCTTGTGGATGTCCATTTTCCTCACGCCATTTATTGAAGAGACTGCATTTTCCCCATCTGTATATTCATGGCTCCTTTGTCATCGATTAATGACCATGTATGTATGGATTTATTTCTGACCTCTCTAATGTGTTCTATTGACTTACGTGTCTGTTTTTATGCCAATATGATACTGTTTTAATTACCATAGCTCTGTAATATATTTTGAAATCAGAGATTGTGATGTATCCAGCTTTGTTCTTTATCAAAATTGCTTTGGCTATGCGGGGTCTTTTGTGCTTCTGCAAAATTTAGGATAGTCTGTTCTATTTCTGTGAAAAATGCCTTTGGAATTTTGATAGGGATTGAGTTAAATCTGTACATTGTTTTGAGTAGTATGGACCTTTTTAACAATATTAACTCTTCTAGTCCATGAGCATGGAATATCTTTCCATTTATTTGTGTCTTCTTCAGTTTCTTTCATCAGTGTCTTACAGTTCCCAATATACAGATCTTTCACCTTCTTGGTTAAATTCATTCCTAGGTAACTTTATTCTTTTTGATGAAATTATGAATGGGATTATTCTCTGAATTTCTGATAGCCAATTATTAGTGTATAGAAATGAAATAATTTTTGTGTACTGATTTTTAATCCTGCAACTTTTACTGAATTTATTAGTCCTAACAGTTTTTTGGTGCAGTCTTTATGGTTTTCTATATATAATATCATGTCATTTGCAAATTTTGATAATTTTACTTCTTCCTTTCCAACTTGGATGCCTTTATTTCTTTTTCAAGAAGCTTAACTGCCATGTCTAGAACTTCCAGTATTATGCTTAATATAAGTGGCAAGAATAGGCGTCCCTGTCTTGTTCCTGACCTTAGAAGAAAAGCTTTCAGCTTTTCACAGTTGAGGGTGGTATTACTTGTCATATATGGCCTTTATTATGTTGAAGTGTTTCCTCTATACCCACTTTCTTGAGTTTTTATATAAATGGATGTTAAATTCTGTCAAATCCTTTTTCATCTTATTGAGATGATCTTAGGATTTTTATCCTTCATTTTGTTAATGTGGTGTGCCATGTTGACTGATCTATGAATGAACCATCCTTCCATTTCTGGACTAAATCCCACTTGATCACTGTGTATGATCCTTTAATATATAGTTGAATTCAATGTGCTAATATTTTATTGAGGATTTTTACATCTATGTTTATCAGGGATATTAGCCTGTAATTTTCCTTTCTTGTGGCATCCTTGTCTGGTTTTGGTATAAGGGTAATGCTGGCCTTGTAAAATGAGTTTGGAAGAATTCCCTCCTCTTCTATTTTTTTTTTAAGATTTTAAGAAGGATTGATATTACCTTTCTTTGATTGTTTAACTGTGAAGCCATTCTGGTCCTGGCTTTTGTTTGTCGGGAGGTTTTTGAGTACTGAGTCAATCTTCTTACTAGTAATTGATTGGTTCACATTTTGTATTTCATCATTATTCAGTCTTGGTAGATTTTATGTTTCTAGGAATTTACCTATTTCTTTTAGGTTGTCCAATTTGTTGGCATATAGCTGTTCATAGTAGTCTCTTACCCTCTGTATTTCTGTGGTACCAGCTGTAACATCTTCTCTTTCATTTCTGATTTTATTTGAATCCTCTTTTTTTTCTTGGTGAGTCTATCTAAAGGTTTATCAATTGTGTTTATCTTCTCAAAGAATGAGCTCTTACTTTCATTGATCTTTTCTGTTATCTTTTTAGTCTCTATTTCATTTATTTCTGTTCTAGTCTTAGTTAACTCCTTCCTTCTACTAACCTTGGGCTTCACTTTTTCTTCTTTTTCTAGTTTTTTGAGATGTAGTTAGGTTGCCTGAGACTTTGTTTCTTGAGGTAGGCATTCATCATTATGAACTTCCCTCTTTGAACTGCTTTTCCTGCATCCCATAAATTTTGGTATGTTACATTTCCATTTTCATATGTCTCAAGGTGTTTCTCTTTTGATTTCTTCTTTGGCTCATTGTTCAGTAGCATGTTACTTACTCTCTAAGCATTGTGAATTTTTCAGTTTTCTTCATGTAATTTCTAGTTTGACACCAGTGTGGTCAGAAAAGCAACTTGATATAATTTCAATCATTAAGTTTATTAAGACTTGTTTTGTGACCTAACATATGATTTATCTTGGAAAATGTTCCATGTACATTTGAGGAAAATGTGTACTCTGTTGCTTTTGCATAAAACATTCTATACATATAAGTACAGCTAACATGTCCTTCAAAGCCAATGTTTCCTTATCGATTTTCTGTCTGAATGATCTATCCACTGATATAAGTGGGGTACAAAATCCCCCAACTCTTTATCATATTGCTATTTCTGACTTTGGATCTGTTAATATACATACAGAGGTAGATCCTATTCACATCTCTAAATCAATTATTTCAAAAATGCAGTCTTACAGCTCAGGTGGTAAAAGGTTTACGTTTTTTTTTCTTTTTTTCATTGAAAAAGAAACTAAGACTTAATGATATTTAACATGTAGAGGAGCACTAGTACTTCACTTGTCCTTGCAGTAGGTAATCATGAGTTATCTATTATAAATGAGATTTCCTAAGGAAGAAGTGTTAGCTCCACACAAAGGCATAAGGAGTGCACTCTTACTCACTTCTCTCTCAATATATTATATGAGTTTACCCATGCCCTGTAGAGTAAAATGACACATTTTTACATGAACTAATCTTCACAAATGGCCGAGCAGCTTTAAAATATTCAACACATACTGAATACAAATTCTGCAAAGGCATAATTGTACGTGAAGACAACAGAATTAATCATTCTTACCTCCTGACACTAGCTCTCAAGCTTTAAATACAATCTTACCAGTTCTGAGAAGGCCCTGGTGGGTGGAGGGAGGGAGGAAAAAGGGGAAAGAGGGAAAGAATGATAGGAAAATAGGAAAAGGAAGGAGAGAAGGAAAAAAGGATGATACTAAGATATAAACTTTGGATTTACATCAATTACCACACATGAATAAATCTCCCCTTGAGTATATAAAGTAGTAGATATCAACCTCATTGTATATCAGCATCACAGACTTTTTTAAAAAGCCAATCTCCTTCCCTAGAAATTCTGATTCAACATGCTGGCAGTTGGGCCTGTGCATCATGATTTTTCCAAAACCACCATAAGAGAGTCTAATAGGTAATCAGAGTTGAGAACCACTTGTATGGTGCCTTGAGATACTAACTAATGGTAGTAGAAAGCCATAATTAATAGCATTTTTTTTTTTTAAGTAAGCTCCATGCTAGGCCAATATGGGATTTAACTCATGACCCTAAGATCAAGACCTGAGATGAGATCGAGTCGGACACTCAAATGACAGCCTCCCATGACCCCCAATAGCATCATTATTTTTAAATACTGTTTATTTCGTATTTATAATATTTTTAATTGCTGTTTTCTGAAATTTTTATGTATGTATCACAATGATTATTTGTAACTTTATTAATATAAATGGGGTTTTTCTTTAACCAATACGGTATGAGATCAAAAAAGAATTGAAGACCAGCACTCTAAATGAAAATACATTGACATAAAACACAATTTACAATAGAAAAAAAATTACTGAAATGCATTAGCAAGTTATCAAGTGTTTAATGATAGATCTGTTTTAAAAATGTTACTGGAAATCAGATAAAATTGAGTATTACACAAAACATATGCAGGTCATTAAATGTAACAGCTATGTTGTCAGAGGACCCAGGACTACTATTACAAATCTCATCCCTAAAAGTATTTCAATTAAACAATAAAAACTCTAGGGTACTGGGCGCCTGGGTGGCTCAGTTGGTTAAGCGACTGCCTTCGGCTCAGGTCATGATCCTGGAGTCCCGGGATCGAGTCCCGCATCGGGCTCCCTGCTCGGCAGGGAGTCTGCTTCTCCCTCTGACCCTCTTCCCTCTCGTGCTCTCTATCTCTCATTCGCTCTCTCTCAAATAAATAAATAAAATCTTTAAAAAAAAAAAAAACTCTAGGGTACTGAATTTTATTTTCATATTGTACAAACTTCTTTATTTAAGAGTAAGATTTTTTTTTCAAGCGTGCACAGGGAAATCAAAACTGTCAAGTCAATTCATTCTTTGAGAAAATAAATTCCATGTGGAAAAAGCAGAACTGTTAAAAAGCTCTGAACAAATATTTCACACCAGTATATCAAAATCATCAAATTAGCATCAAATTAGCAATAAACTAAGCATTGGTAAGTCATATATAAGAAACTGCTTCAGAGAAAGTAAGGAGTAGACATAAACAGATACTTCCCTGAGAAATTTCTTGCTCTACCCACCAAGAGTGACCCAGTCAATATAGCCCAGTTGCACTAGAATAATAAAAAATTGTGCCCTTCCATTAGCAAAGGGTCCTGGTTTAAGGAATAAGTTAGATGTCTTTCTGCCATCTACCTTCACTTCTACCCCATCTCTTTGTTTCAGTCTTCAGCAAAACTCACTTCAATAAGGTTTTCAACCCACCACCTCCTGGAAATAACTATTGTCTCAGTCATCAGTGACCTTCTATTCTAAAATTCAACAGCTAAATACAGTTATTCCATTGTGTGTGTGTATATATATACATATACATATATATATACACACACACCATAATTCTTTATCAAGTCATCCATCAATAGACACTTAGGTTACTTCCATATCTTGGGTATTATAAATAATGCTGCAACAAATGTGGAGTTGTTTATATTTTTCTGATTTAGTATTTTTGTTTTTGAATAAATACCCATAAATTGGATTGCTAGGTCATCTGGTAATTCTATTCTTAATTTTGTAAGGAAACTCCATACCATTTTCAATAGTGGCTGCACCAATTTATATTGCCACCAACAGTACAAGGGTTCCCTTTTCTGCATAGATTTGCAATTGTTTTCTCCCATTCAGTAGGTTGTCTTTTCATTTTGGTGATGCTATCCTTTGCTGTACAGCTTTTTAGTTTGATGTCCCAACTAATGCTTTGGTATCAGATTCAAAAAAATCATCACCAAGACCAATGTCAAGGAGCTTACTGCCTATGTTTGCTTCAGGAGTTTTATGGTTTCAGGTCTTACATTTAGGTCTAATCCGTTTTGAGTTTATTTTTTGTATATGATGTAAGATAATGGTCCCTTTTTATTCTTTTGCATGTGGCTGTCCAGTTTTCCCAACACTATTTATTGCAGAGACTGTCCTTCCCCCATTTTATATTCATGGCTTCTTTGTCATGAATTAATTGACTACATAAGCATGGGTTTATTTCTGGGCTCCTTATTCTTTCCACTGACCCTTTTGTCTGTTTTTATGCTAATACTATATTGTTTTGATTATATTTGAAAATTTGAAATCAGGGAATGTGATGCCTTGAGCTTTCTCTCAAGATTACTTTCACTACTGAGGGTCTTTCATGGTTCCATACAAGTTTTGGTTTGTTCATTCTATTTCTGTGAAAAATGCCATTGGAATTTTGATAGGGATTGCATTAAATCTGTATGTTCCCCTGGACAGAAGAGGAATTTTAACAATATTAATTCTTCTAACCCATGAGCATGGAATTTCTTTCCATTCATTTGTGTCTTCTCCACTTTCATCACAGTACTATAGTTTTTAGTGTACATGTCTTTTACCTCCTTGGTTAAATTTATTCCTAGGCTTTTTATTCCTCTTAATGCAATTGTAAATGTAATTGTTTCCTTAACGTCTCTGATAGTTCATTATTAGGGGGAAAAACAGATTTTTGTGTATTGATTTTGTATCCTACAACTTTACTGAATTTATTAGTTCTAACAGTTTTTTGATGGAGTCTTTAGACTTTTATATACATAATATGTCATTTGGAAATTGTGACAGTTTGACAGCTGCCTCTCCAATTTGAATGCCTTTTATGTATTTTTCTTGCCTAATTGCTCTGGCTAGCCCTTCCAATACTATGTTGAGTAAATGGTATCTTGATAATTATAAATTAAGAAAAATCTAAAGAAACTGGAAATACTCTGCAGAAGTGCAACTAAATAGTTTGGAAATATTTTTTTAAGAGATTAAGGCTTTTCAAGTTAACTGGAGGTTTCTATTTAGTACCTATTTAGGGAATTTAAAAATCCACATATTACACCAGAGAGCCCTACAAACCTTGTTCTGTATCTATTATCTTTCAACCTTCAGGTTAAAAGTATATTTAGATTCTGAAAGGTTTAAATCCATTTCTATGAAGAGCATGGCCTCCCACAATGCAACCATAATGGTTCTGTCCAAGTTTGATGATCCTCATAGTATAAAAACTCTGTCCCTAAAAACAAAATGCTCCTGATAAATTCTCACAGGAATCCACTATAATAGAAATGCATTTTATACCCAGTAAGCTTCTGTTGTGTAAGTAGGGGGAATAGGAAAGGGAAGTTAAGTCTAAAAATCTTTAAGTCTTTCTGGACATAAAAGAAAAGGCCACACCAAGAAATATTATTTTTCCCCTGACTCTTGCGAAGGTTAGCCATATACTTGTTCCCAAAAAACATTCTCACTATAACCCAAATGAAGAAAGTTGAATTCTTCATGTTGGAACACTGACACCTTTCGAGTTGCTGACAGAATTCAAAGCTGCTCCATCAACTGCCCTTTGCCCTGCTGACCCGGGCTACAACAAACTGTTTCCCCGTCAATCAATAAATCAATCACTGCCTAGCAAACTGTAGATGTAGTATCATAACCTTAAGGGTTCATATGAAATAATAAAAAATTATAGTCCCTCACATTGGTTTTGACATGTTGACAGCTAGGTTCACAACAGTACTCACACCTGAAAAGTCAATTCATAACATTTTCTGAAGGCAGAATCCATTTAAGTTTGGCACATGTTTCTAAAACAGAAGGCCTGCCTTTTATCCCTAGGCTACTCCTGCAACCTCAACTATTTCTAATTACCTCAAAAAGCACAGAATCCCTTTAACTGGCCATCAGTGAAGGCCAACAAGGTTCAACATGCCAATAAATACTCCCTTTCTTAATACCTTCTCTAGATTTTCTATTTGGGCTTGATTAGGTACCATGAGAACCACTTGGAGGCTGGGGAGGGGGGCTTCATATGTAGCAATATTATAAATAATGACAATATAGAGAACTTTTAATATTCCTTCCATAGGATTTTTGACTCAAAGGAATACCAATATTTATAATCAAACTAAGTCCAAATTAAGCTAAATTGGGATATATTCAAACCACAGTCTGATATTCTCTGAGGCCTCTAGTTGCAGAGAAAACAAGTAATGTTATTTGGAGTTCCAGAATTTACTAGGCACGGAGTCAGTGTCCTTCTCAAATGGACACTGATTACATAGCACACAATCAGGTCATCAAAGCATTTCTGAATAAGTCTTTTTGTTTACTCTTTAATAAAAAATAAATAAAAGAAATACACAGATTTTAATTCCAGAGAATCATGTACCATGAAGTAATTCTGATTACACACACACAGTCCATCATATCAGGAGGCAAAACCACACTGGAAGAAATCTTACTAAACTCAAGATAAATACACACTTTTAGCTCATGAACACTGTGGGCTTTTAAAGAATTCGAGAGGAACTTCTATCAGTAGGCAGAGCTTTGACAACAAATGACCTGCACCAGGACATGGGTAAACATTCTCACATGCTAACAACTAACACTTCAGTGGCCTTTACGCAGGTCCAACTAAAGTAAACAGGTCAGATTTCTCAACTTCTGGCTTTTCTCTTTTTCATAGAAATGATATATACACAAAAGAATCTATAAGCAAAGCTATCCAAAGGTTTGCTTTTGTTTTTAATAGAGAAAGAAGAGAAACAATGCATTAGTATTGATTTATGCTATGTCCCGCAGAGTGGGACAGCTCTATATCCTTCAATACCAATCTCCAAGATAAAAGTAGAAAAAGCAAGGTGCTAAATGAATACATTATACAACCATTTGTGTGAACATTTTATTAAGAAAATATATACATATATTTTTGCAAATGCCAAGCATATCTATCAAAGAGGAAAGGTGTTAGAACACAAAAACAGAGGGAGCATTAATTTTATCCGTTAATCTTTTATGTCTTATAAATCTAGCACCTTGTGCTTATATAGGATTTTTTAAAAAGGGAAATAAAATTTTAACCAATGGAAAGAAAAGAACATGCCAGGCAAAATCCGCCTCCCCAAAAGATGTTGGCCAACAATCACTATCACACTGGAATATAACAGAATTACTAAAATAGTGCATTATTTGAGTTTTAGAGTAAAAAGAAAAGGAAATTATTTGTGGACTATCTAGCGATCTTTCCTCCCAAAATTAACAAGTAAATTACACTATTTAAACAGAGTGTTTTTAAGTGCTTGTTAAGAAGCTGGGGAAGGTAACTTACAACCAGATTCTCAGTACAGCAAATAAAGATGCAACTCACTCTATAGCACAGAAAACAGGGCTTTTTTCCCCCCAGCACTGAAATATCTCGTAGAAAACTCGGGAAATATTTGTTCTTCAAAGCTTAGGGTAAGATTTTTATATATCAGTGTTACATTTAAGAATATACCCAAGTCCTAACTCTGTTAGTATTATCCTACTGTTCTCACAAAGAACTTTTCAATAGTTACACAAAACCAGTAATGGAAACCTCATTGAAAATGGAGTGGGGAACTCTGCAGGGGGGGGCTCTAGCACATGTGTGCTTGCGGTCCCGGCCCCAGCTTCTCTCTCACACTCACTTCCTGCAATTCCAGCAGAAAGACGGAAGGTTAAGAATTATTTTGACAAGGGAGGGCACTTTTCACATAGGAATTTTATTTCCTGCCTTTTAGAAAAAGAAGGGAAGATCCCTCCCTGTCCCAGCAACAAGGCACTAACCACCTCCTGCAGCCAGCGAGAAACCAAAACTTTGAACTCTTGTTCTCCAATGAAATTCCATTCAAAGTAACTCTCCCCAATTTTCTCCTTAAACCTAGTAAAAGCTGACCTTGCCTTTGACTCTTCAGACTTGCCCATAGTTCACCACAGTTTACTTGTCCCCAGTTGCAATTTCTCTGCCATTCCCTGATAAACTCATTTTGCTGGTAAAGTAACTGGCTATTTTATTTTTAAGGTTGACATCTGCCAGAAATGAACATAGAAAAAGGTGTAATAAGCTAAAAACCAATTACCTTCGGAGAATGAGAATCAAAAAAGGAGAGAGAAATCATTAACTTTTTCTGTATTTGCCTTTATATCATATAAATGCTGAAACCAACTCTGCACTCCATTTAAAAGCTCTTTGAGGAGGAGGTTGGGAGGGGGAATTTGTGAGCAAAACTAGCAGATTAAATCAGATTAGAAACTGAAAACAGGCTGGGCTAGACCTCAAAATGATAGTTCTGTTCTATTAGAAAAGAAGTTGACAAAGGCAGGTGGGGAGTAGCACCAACCACATGCTAGTTAGAAGAAAGAAATCTTTGCATTTTGATTCATTTATTCACAAATTCATTTAGTATTTGTTTACCAAACTTTATAAAGGATTTTAACAGCATGCACAATCCACTTTTTAAGTCAAGAGCTGCAGCACTTAAATTAGAACAACCTAGTGGTTCAACAGGGAAAACAAAGGGGCCTCCCACTTAGATGAAAATTGAAGATACAGATGGTAATCAATGTCCTGCCTCATACCGTACGATACAATTCTAGAAGAGTGTATACCATATACACAGTAATTTTATGGGATAACTATACCATTTTATGGTATCTAACTATACATGGTATATACATCTATATATGATATATATATATACTTATATACAGTTATGAAACTATAAAGCTAATATAAAACTGAAGAAATTTATCTAAAGATCAAGTGAAGAAAAATTTTCTAGGTCAGTGTGCAGAGCAAGAAATCTTGCTGGCACAGTCACTTAAGTGTCCAACTGTCCAACACTTGGTTTTGGCTCAGGTGTGATCTCAGGGTCATGAGTTTGGGCCCATGTCGGGCTCTGTGCTCACCATGGAGTCTGCTTAGGACTCTCTCTTTCAAATAAATAAATAAATCTTAAAAAAAAAAAAAAGGAAAAGAGAAAAAAGAGAAAAGGAAAGAAAAAGAAAGAAAAGAAAAGAGAAAAGAAAAACTAACCAAAAATACTGGTATCATTACTAGGCTCAGGTTTTGAAGGCGAGGCTCTGTGCTCATTTCCATATATCCCACACCAAGCAAAATGCCTGGCACTCAGAGTTGTTCAATAACATTGACCAAATATGTAAGCGACTGAAGAGCATATCCTGTTTTGGCAGTGGCTGTGTCAGACCCTAGGTTTTCCAGTTACTATCTCAACTCCTCCTGGGTTCTAGTCTACTGGCCTGGTCTAGACTGGTTCCCTATTCTGTGGACATGCCAGGTACCTTCATAGATCTCATGTCTTTGTTCGTGGTTTTCCTTTTGCCTTAAATGCTCTTCAGAATAACACAGTAGTTAAGAACATCAACTTTAGAATCCCACAGACCTAGTTCAAATCCCAGTTTTGTCATTTTTTACCTGTATGACTTTGAGATATTTGAGAAATTTATTTAACATGTCTGATTCCATAAAGTGTGGTCTATAATAATGGGAGATTCAGTGAAAAAAAAAATATGAAGAGCGTAGTACGGTGTCTGAACAAAATAAATACTCAAACATAGTTGTCTACTCTGGAAAAGACCTATTTTTCAAAACTTAGAGAAAATATTTTACTCCTTTTCCCTACCTCTTGCTCTCTTTTCCCCACTAATCTCATCTATAAACCATAGTAGTTAATTCTTTTCACTAATAGTTATACATTTCTCTTTCAGTAACAGGTTATATACTTTAGGCATGAAGAAAAAAATTTACTTATCCCTTTTATTTTCAAAATTGAGCATAGACCCTGGCACAAAGAAGTCTCGAAATAAGTGTTCTCTAATATGAACTTAAAAAACCACTCACTGTGTTGTTTCCTGTATCACTAGAGTTACTCCCAGAACTCAACACACGCACACATGCTCACAAACTTACCCATCATAATTTTAGAGTGTTCTAACTTTCCAGTTAATCTTTAAGACTTTCTAGGTCTTATAAAATTGCTTCTAATAACATCATAACCTGTATGAACAGAAACAGAAATCTTAGAATTGTTTTTTTAATGTGAAGAACAAACCATGAGAGGCTCAATATAGGTGTCCCTCACTTAATGAACCCTATGTTCCAGTCCTAAATCAGCTACACACTGATTTCTATTTCTTTGGCATTCATTATAAAATAAGACATTGGTGCTCAAATCTCCAAAGAGTTACATGCCAGTTAATAATTAGTAACATTTATAGTCAAGCTTCCAGTGCCAAGAAGTTTCCATGTAAACTACACCCCACCACAACGGCTCCACCCACACATTTATCTGGGAATGATATGGGCCAAAGGGAGGAAATGTACCTTTCCCCCTCCCTCCCCTGCCAGAACACATAAAAAGAATGGTTTTAATATCCTGAGCACATGTCCATGAACCTGGTTGTAACTTTTCTTCTTTCTAGGCCTTTAAAGAAAAGTCTATCAGAATCGAAGGGAATACCAGTACAAAAACATTAGCAAACTTACACTGTGAACTACTAGCCCAAATAGCTAAAGGAGGACGAAACCCTCATTTCTAGCACTTGCCAATTTCCATGCTGCAAATGGCCCTGGCCATTTACAACCTAACAAGTGCCTTGCAAATTTCCTGTGTATTTAGTAAGCAGCTGGAGACCCTCTCTTGCAATCACTGCTCTTGAAAAAGAATGACGCTTTGAATCCCTCGATTTCTGGTAACCTTAAAAACTGCAGTCATCAACAGCTTTGTATTATTTCATCTGAGTCTCAGCATGAATACAACGTTTCAAATAGAAAAAAAAAAAGTAAAGTTCCCTATTTCTCAACTGTAAATAAGTAAAATTTAATAATCATTTTAATTTTAAACATCTAGTAGAAAAAAGTTTGACTGTCCTACATTTAACCTGGAAGGTATTTTAATACCTCATGAGTTTAATAATTCCTCTATCATACAGAGAGACACAGAATGAAATGTTTAAGTAAATACAAAGTGATTTGTACCAAAGGTGGGGGGGGGGGGACAATTGTTTTTTGTTTCGTTTTTACTTGCCAGAAAAATCTCTACTGACTGCATTCAGTTGTGACACCTAATCCCAATGACTAATTTTTGTAGTATATCTGGAATCTTTCGCTGTTTTATCTAATCAATGATTTAAATTTTAAAGCAGAACTATCCGTGATCTATACAGAAAACAAATTATCATAACACACAACACTTTGTAATTCAACCTCTCTTATACAAGAAAAATAAAACTACAGTGGCATTTGTGGTTATTTATTCTCCAAGTATTACTAAACACTTTCTACATGCCTAGAACTGTTCTAGGTTTAAGGGATACAGCAATGAAAATCTGCCTCATGGAGTTTATGCCCATCACAAGAAGACAGAAAAAATACAAAATAAGTAAAATCCATAGGACGTTAGACAATGAATACTAAGGAGAAAAATAAATCAGCAAAGTAGAAAAGGAAGAGGGTAGGTAACTACAGAATATCTAGACTCCGAGGAGGTGATCTGTAAATAGGAAGTGAGAGATGGGGCCCAAGACTCCCTGTGGGAAAAGAAAAGGCCACTGCTTGCCCTGCATGCTCAGAGAAAGATGGGCACAGTGAATTTGGCCTAGCTAAATAAGAAAGAAGAGCGGTAGTATAAATAAGGACACAAACATAAGTTAATCTGGGGTTTGAAACATAGGTTTCTGACCTTCTCATTATTTACTTTTTTAAAAATTTAAAGCAATTAAATGGGGCACCTGGGTGGCTCAGTCGGTCAAGCGACTGCCCTTGGCTCAGGTCATGATCCCAGGGTCCTGGGATGCAGCCCCACGTCGGGCTCCCTGCCCAGTGGGGAGTCGGCTTCTCCCTCTCCCTACCCCCAGCTTGTGTGCACGTGCTTGCGCTCTCTCACTCTCTCAAATAAAATCTGAAAAAATAATAAAGCGATTAAATGGAAGTTCAGAGGGAGAGAATCTCAAGTAGATTCTGTGCTGAACATGGAGCCCAGTGTAGGGCTTGATCTCACAACCCTGAGATCACGACCAGAGCTGAAATCAAGAGATGCTTAACCGACTGAGCCACCCAGGCGCCCCTCAGGTGAGGTTCTGAAGTCAACTAATATCTCAATATGCATCCAATGTTATTTTTAGTTCCAAATTGCTATAGAGAGGAGCCTGTGCTATTTCCCATAAAATGTCCTATAATACAAAGTTGGTCAAACATGAGTCATTTATCCATAATTTTAATGAGAAATATGACTAATCAATTACCCACTTTTAATTCTCTTATTTGCAGGTTATGTTTAGCATTACAAAAGCAGATTATATAATCTGGTGGGTTCTCAGATCCTTCATCTAGTCCTCTGTGAAAAACTGACATGACTAGAGCCATTCTCAAATGGAGTGTAGTAGCTACTGGAGAGAAACCACCTTACCCGCCTTTGTTTGAACTGGGACAAAACCTGTGGACTGGACAAAATGACAACTGTGGTTTGAGAAGTCAACAAAACAGACACATAATCGCAAGACTGACTTTGTGAAGATAACATCAGCAGCCACTCAACACAACCCCAAGCAGCTTAGCTTGTTACAACACCCACAGAAAACTTCTCTTATTTCATGTAATTGCTCCCCCTTCCTTTCCCTCATAAAAACCCCTTGCTTTCAGTCTAAAGCAGAAACACAGGATGGGTATCTGCCTGATTCTGTGCTCCCTGAACTGCAATTCTCCAATCCCAAATAAACCCTCATTTGCCTCTCACTGTTCTTATTTTGAGCCTGACACCTCCATCTTCCGGCTATCTGGCATTTGTGGACCTCGCTGCTCACTTGCACCCATCTACCAAAAGGCAAATGAAGGAAAGGAAAGGAAATGGAAAACAATCTCTCATTTTGTTCCTTGACAAAGGTCTTAAATCTTTCTTAGAAGGTATAGATGGCATTAACATATTTCACTGATTTTAAAATAAACATTTTTGCACATTTTAACATCTCTAAAATTCATTTTAGGAGGCAACAGAATGTATTGTAGAATCGGTGGTATCTTAGCACTGTGTCAGAGTTTAACTGGCATTTTTTTCCTTCTTTAATTGTCAATAAAACAATTTATCTTAATGACATCATCAATGCAATCAAAACCAGCATTTAAGCTAGTCTTGCTATTTCTTTATACCAGTATCATGAATAGTTGTGAATGTAATAAGGCTTCTAAATAAATCAATTAAAGTTTGTGGAATTAAGATGCCAGAATAAAACATACTAGGTATTAACCAACAATGATCATAATATTCTCTGCTTTTCTAACAGGAACTAATCTTTAAATTTAAAAGCCATTATTTCCCTGTGATACCATAAGGGCCTGAGGATATTAAGATGGTTATTAATGTTTTGCATTGAATGAAGAAATTAAGTCTCAAAATAAACAACGTGAAGAACAATAGATTAAATAAACCAACTTGCCAAGTACAACAAGATCCCACATTTAAGGGGAATCTTAACCCCTCCCTGCCCTGAGGCAGGGGTGTTAGTCACAGAAAACTTGTTCTAGCACTCATGAAGGGTAAGCCACCGGGCCCCAGGTGGACGAGGTATGGCATTCCACGCAGAGAAAATACCATATGCAAAAAGGGTCAAACACACACAAAAAATCAGCAATACTACGAACGGGGAAAAGAGGAGTTTAAGAAGGTCATTAGACTGGGGTGGCTCTAAAGCCTTGGTAGCGTCTGTAAGGAAATGGGAACCTAAGCCAGACCCAATTGTAAATGCACTGGCATCTGAGTAAATGTTAAGAACAACTAATCATAAACATCTAACCAGGCTTTCCTCTGTAAGGAAAATCAAATAATGTCCTTGCCTTGCTTCCATGGCTGCCCTCTAAAAGCTTCGCCCCTAGCTCCTGGCAGCTGAACACTGCTAAGTACTTCAGTTTGTGGCGGCCTGATTCAAGGAGATATTCGCTTCAATTAACTTTTGAAAATTTTAATGTGCCTCAGTTTATCTTTTAACAAAGGTAATGGCCATAGAAAAACTCAGAGAGGTAGTAGCCACATAGTAAAATATATTTTAGGCCATTTTAAGTAATGATCACCACCTTCCCCTCACCATTAATTTCAGTTGAAGATTCTGAAGAGTCAAATAATTGATATTTTTAAAAAGCTCCATTCTGATATGGCTCTTATTGGCCTTACAGCTTGGAGCAATGTCAAGGTGTTCCCGATAGCCGTAAGCCTGTGAATGTCTTCTTTAGACATGACACACTAAAATTAAAATGAAATAGCTCTTAACATTATTTTTGCTAATCAACTCATGTTCTTCACCATTATGATTGAGCAGGTAGGGCTTCTAAAATTACAGACTGCTCAAAAAGCTAAAAAGAATGTAAGATTATGAATGAAATCTAAAGAAGACAGATTAAATCTGCTCCCAAGTATAGAGAAGCCCAAGAATTTATCCCATCAGCATCTGAATAATAGGTGCCAACACAGCAAACTGTCATCTGGAACTCTTGGCAGTTCCTCCCTTTGAGCACTGATACGGCAGGAGCCATAAGGTACGGCTGTATGAGGAGATAATTAGAGCTCTCATTTCCCCAGGTTTTGTCAGCCTCAGAAGAATAATAAGGGGCTATTATTTTATTATATAGCAAGGTATACTGTTACACAGACTGTTATACAATAACTTCTCCTGCAATAAGGTAACATTTACTGAATGCTTACTATGTATCAAGTACTAGAGATTCTCCCGAACTAGCAAAGAAGCTCTAGGAGGACATGAATTTCTAATTGTTCACTGCTATATCCATAGTACCTGGCACAGAGGAGATACTTCGTAAGTATTCACTGACTACAGAATAAAAAGGAAAACACAAGTTGGAAATCAAAATATTGCATATGCACCACTTAATCCCTACAAATTATGGGGAAAATTCTATTACTTTTCCTATTTTGTCAAAGGAAAAACTAAGAGTTGAAAAAGAAAGTAACTTGCCAAATGGCGGAATAAGGCCTGCCTTTCACACCAAAGCCACAGTGGTTAACCTCTAAGCTGCCCCTTCCATACCTATGTTGATTTCCAACTTATGACTACACTTCATACAAATCTCAAGTGGTCTGAAGCCCAGAGTTTGATTTAGGGAAAAAAAAACAATAACAACAACAACAACTCAGGAAAGGCTAAGTGGAAGATTCTCAGTAACCCATCAACAACCACCGAGTTTCCAGCAGGCTAAGAGGCTGCCTAAGAACTTTCAAAGCAGCAGACAACAGATGAGAAAAATTAAGGGAATCCCAAGGATGAAGGACAATTTTGGTGGAGATTTCAGCATTTGAAAGTCCTATTGTTTGTCTGAAATTTTCCTGAATACTAATGTAAGTCAAGTTTCTTTTTTATATTATACTACTATTCTTCCTTCTATCAGTCTTTTATAATTGTTTCCCAGGAGTGCCTGGCTGGCTCATTTGGGAGAGAATGCAATGCTTGATCTCGGGGTCATTACTTCAAGCCCCATGTTGGGCAGAGAGATTACTTAGTTAAAAAAAAAAAAAAGTTTTTTTAATTGTTTCCCAAATTATATATAATGAATGTATTGATTTTTTAAGTAATAACTATTTTGTCAAATCTAAGCCAGTGCTTACCAGAATGTTTCCCAGAATGATTTTTCATACAACTAGGTCATGACTGTCACCTGGCTGACACTGACTGCAAGGTGCCATTCCAATTTTAGGAATGTTAAAATGTGACAGAAAAATAAGTCTTTTTAGAATCCATCGAAAACCAGAAACAGCTAGAGAGCATGCAAGCATGAAAGTTTCTTAACAAAAGAATCTTATGCTTCCTCCAAAGAGCCTTAACAAAATGATACAAAAAGTAGTTCAATAAATATCAGCTAAAAATACATAGAACAATTAGTGGTTTACTTTGAAATTCTGTGTATGTAGAGGACTTCTTTAAAAAAAAAAAATCTAGGGCCACTGGGTGGCTCAGTCGGTTAAGCGTCCCACTTGATTTGGGCTCTGGTCATGATCTCAGTGCCAGGAGACTGAGCCCTGTGTCGGCTCTGCACTCAGCATGAGTCAGCTTGAGATTTCCTCTCCCCCTCTCTCTCTGCCCCACCCCCCCAAATAAATAAATAAGGTAAAATAATACCTAAGGTAAAACTTTCAATAGAAAGGTATACTAAAACATTTTTTTAAAAACAAAAGAACAGATAAACTGGAAAAATGGATCCTTTCTGAACCCCTGGGTTTGCTAACATTTCATGAGAGACTGCATATTTAAAGTTAAAAAAAAAAAAAAGAAACCAACTGGAAAGAATGCATGGGACGTAAAGATTATATCACACAAAGATGTGACAGTGCACAGAGGCTCCTACAGATGCCGAACGGTTTGCAAGAAAACAATTTTACTTGCAAAGATAATTGAGCACTCACTGCAGGTAAATATAATTGTCATGGTTATTGTTGATTTTTCATATTATAGTTAACTTGTGTACTATATCACATACATGGTCAAATTAATCTTAATGCACATTGGATCTAAAACCAGCAGTGAACAAAACATAGCTAATACAAAGCTCTAAGTCAAATTTCTTCAAGCGCAATTTTATATATATATGAGCGAGTATCAAATCAAAGTGAAGTTGAGCTTAAAAGAACTTTAAGTTGTCACACAAGGGAAAAAAAAACAGTCTCCAGATGGAAATGGTACACTGCCTGCGGCAAAGATTCTCTCACCAACCGAACTCAGACTACCTCTTTTTGTGACCACACCAGACTGTTGGACTTCCATGTTCTTTCCACACTGTCCAATTTTAGCAAGAAAGGACTGTCTCCGTTTAAACGGAGCTGCCCCCCCACCAGCCCCACCACACCCCCAGGATCTAATCACCCTCTAGATCAGATCAGATCCTTTAACCCCCTGCCTCCCCCGGGTGATCATTTTGGCCTGCCTTCGGCAAGAATCCTCTTAGATCATTTAAGCCACAATCTTCCTACCCCTGGTATTTCCTCTCAATAATTTCCCATCTATTGATCCCTAGCCTGCTCCTTAGCTACAAATTCCCAGCCACCCCTGCTGTATTCAGAGCTGCATCAAATCTCTCTCTCACACTAAGATCCCATTAAAGTGGTCCCTGCACCAACACCATGGCCCCTCCCTTGAATAAAGACTTAGCTGTGCTTTAATGAATGTCACTGAATAATTTTTTCCTTTATTAGTTCGAATATTTCTTTCTTCAACACCTATTAGATGTGAGGAAGAAAGTAAAAGCAAAAAATCCGAGGGGTGCCTGGATGGCTCAGGTTAAGTGTCTGCCTTCAGCTCGGGTCATGATCCCAGGATTCTGGGATCGAGCCCTGCATCAGGCTCCCTGCTTGTGGGGGGTCTGCTTCTCCCTCTCCCTCTGCTGCTCCCCCTGCTTGTGCTCTCTCACTCTGTTGAATAATGAAATCTTTAAAAATATATAAAAAATAAAAAATCCTAAAATAGTGGCATTGTTATACATGGGAGGACTTCCTCATTTTTCTATACAACTTTTTATAGAGGGAGAAACAAAAAGTAGTAAACCAAGAATAAACACAGAAGTTTGTGGTCAGATTTTTTTTAGCCTGAAAAAATGGGGAATACCTACAAAAGACCTTGATAAAACTATATATAAAGGAAGCTCAACTGAGTCTGAATAAATTTGGGGGAATATATGGGAGAGCAGTCAGAGACACACAGGCTAGATGGCAAACAGACTAAACAGAACAGAAAGAAAAAACTATGTGCAGGCCTATCTCCTATTTCACAGCACAGTGGGGCAGGCCAGGGAGAGAAGGAAAACAGGAATTGATAAACATCTATATTAGGACCCAGGAAGCAACATAAAAGAAATCACAGGCCCAAACTTTTTTTTAAAGATTTATTTATTGGGGGGTGGGAGGAAGGGGCAGAAGGGGAAAGGGGCAGAGGGAGAGGGATAAAGTCTCAAGCAGACTCTACAGTGAGCTTGGAGCCCGACATGGGGCTTGACCTCATGACCTGAGCCAAAACCAAGAGTCAGGACACTTAACTAACTGCGCCACCCAGGCGTCCCAATCATAGACCTAATCTCTATCTTTGCTACTAAATAGGAAAGTCTCACAAGCACAAATGAACTCTGACCGCAAACAATATAATGGAGTCACCTGTTATAACCCTCCTACACTTCCTTCTCATTAATTCTTGGTAGAGCAAGGTGAAGTAGACCAAGAGGTAATACCGGACTTGAGTTCCGTTTCACCATCATTAGCTGAACATGGGCTCCATAAGGTCTGGAAGACAATTCTACCTGTAGCATTCAACAAATAATAAACTCAATATGTACCTGTAGCTTTTTAAAAGTCCATTTCTGGGCCTCAATTTTCTCACATATCTACTTATATAACCATATTTTCTTGTGCTTGGCATTTTTATGAGCTCGGCATAAAGGTACTACAGATAGAAACGTTGTATCTGCTCTCAAATATACCAGAATTTAGCAGGAGACAGATGATTAACATAAGATTAAGTGAGAGAAATAAAATAAATTAAGTAAAAGTATAAGAATAAACCTAGGATTAGCATATGTGGACTCAGGGCCAAGGTTATTCTGAAAATTTTCACCAAAAGTATTAATCTAAAGAATTAAATAACTCGTATCCATTTCTCAAACTGTTTGGAATTAAAAATTATATCTGCATGAAATTGTAAAACTGATTCATTCAAATTTAAAACTATGTTATTTGAAACAGTTAGAGAAAAGGGGAAAATCCCATGTATTTGAATCACATCCAGGGCTCTAATACCCCACTGTTAGCAATAACAACTCATGTGTCCTCTAAAACGTATTAATTTCTGGGGCACCTGGGTGGCTCAGATCATGATCTCCAGGTCCTGGGATCGAGCCCCATGCCGGCTCAGTGGGGAGTCTGCTTCTACCTCTGCCTCTCCCCTGCCTGTGCTGTCTCTGGTATCTCTCTCAAACGAATAAAAATCTTTAAAAAAAATAAATAGAAGGTATTAATTTCTAATCACGAGGGCTGCATTTCTGAGGATTTCCTTCAGGGAAAAATATATATGACTATATAAACCCATACAAGCATAAAGGAAATCCACACCTGCCTAAACCAACCATGATCTTTCACTGCTAAATGAGAAAGTTCAGAGATACCTAAGGATAAGTAAGAATGTTAAAGAAGAGCAAGGAATTACAGAACTACCACCTCCAGATGACCGCAGGGATCAAAGGAGAATTTCCTTAAGAATGATCTTCAGAGATTTGAAGATATTATGAGAGGAAAGAAGGAAGGGAAGAATGAAGAAGGAAGGGAAGAAGGAAGGAAATGCAGGAGGGAGGAGTGGGGGGGACAAAGAGAAATTATAATTCTAATGAAAATCAACACAAGCAGTAAACAATACAATAGTCACTGAAAAAAAGACATAGATATAAAAGAAATATTAAGGAAATCTAAAATAAAAGGAAAAATTACAGAGAATACTTACAAGAGAAAAAAGGTATAAGGAAATCCATTCACAATAAATAAAATTAAGAAAAAACACAACTCAAGGTTTTCCTCTTAAGGAAACTATTACCAAAAAAAATGAAATTTAGTTCCTTAAGCAAAAATGAAGTTTTTTCTTAGCATCTGGTAACATGTCTCTAACACCTTTTCTGAAAGCAAGTATTTACTCAATTATGTAAGTTACTCTGTTCCAAATTTTCCAGTTGACTGGTTTGCTTTTATATTTCATTCATCCTTTAGTTCAAAATTCATTAAGTAGTTGGCGTTTAATACTGAACACCTGTAGTATTACTATTGGTGAAGGTATTAGAACCAATGAGATTTAGCTTTGTTCTTTGAAGACAAAGTTACAATGTGAATCCATGAAATATCGCATACTAAAAGGTCTAGTGCTAGTTTCTTCCACTGGCTGGCATAAAAAATTGTTTTCTTTTGCTGAGTATTTTTTGTTTGCTTTGTCTTTTGTGGGCCAAACTTGTAAAAATCTGGAATAACAAATTTTAAATAGCAAGATATTTAAACATTCTGTAAGTATAAACACTCAAGATTTTCCAAGAACAACGTAAGGTCTGAAATGTAGTAAATTTCTTGGCACTTTAATACTGAATCTTATGGCAAGTTCCCACTCTATAACCATATGTGTGTTTTCCTTTCCTTTGGACAGGAACAAATTACTAAAGATCTTAAGAACAACAGTTTCTAGAAACAATCTAGAACTGCTTGCAATTGATCAAAATTGTAGGGATATTTTTCCAAATTTTTTTACTGAAAAATTAATGCACTTAGAATCAATGTCAAAAGTTATGATATACTATGGAGTAAAAAATAAGTCTTTCTTTCCCATCTCCTGCCAACCAGTTACCCCCCTCTAGAGTGAACAATTTTACCAATTTCTCAGAACTCCGTTTTGAATATTAAATGTGGCCAGTATGTTTTCACTGAGAATACTATAACCAGAGAATGCCATGTACTCATAACATTTAAATGACTTTATCTCAAGGGCACATATGTCTAACCACTCTTTGTTTATAGACAACATGTGGTGTCTGAGTGGATGCCACCTAATGCAATATTGTTGGCCTGGCGCAGAATCACTAGCACACTGCAAAATTCCTTCTGTAAGATCCCAGGAAGATGGTCACACTTTGTCTTAAATAAAATATGAAGATCTATCAAATGTGCTGGTTTAATTAGTAGAAGGGGGAAAAACATCTCTCTTACACCAAGAAAAACTACCTAGCTGTAACTTTTACTCAGTTTTCACTTGGTTGTGTCCCCCAAATAAGGTCACTGAGTCACTGATTTCTCAAGAACACTGTAGATTATGTCCCTTAAAAAAAATAAATGCTCATACACAGAAAATATGCATACAAATTTGGGGAGAAACTTATTCTTTAAGAAAATAGAAATTTACAACCCTCTTCCTCTGCTCTTCGTGAATACTTCAGGTAAACCTGACCACGCAGGTGAAAACACATGCAAGAATGTGTTTGGGGGGTGGGGCTAAGGGGTCAGAGGTGAAGAGGGCAACCCACCATGGATGTCAGAGCTCAGGGGCGCTGGGGGGAGGGAGATAATGCCATTCCCATCAGGCCGGTGAGGACTAAATAATGAACATTTAGCACAAAGTCTACCAAAGTATGAAGACCTCGAGGACAGGAAATCTTACCTCTTCTGTTTGTTGCTATGGCCTCAGGGTACAGAAGGTGACTGCCGTATAATAAATGCTCAGTTATGTTTGACAAGAAAACAAGTATCCACAGAAAACCTTACTGAATAACTAGAATTATGATAAGAGACATTAAAAGGAGTGGGGAAAAATTCAGAAGACACAGGGAGTAAAAAGGGAAATCTGAAGCCAGGGGATTCCTGAAAGCAAAAGGGAAGGAAATCTGAATATGTATCAATCAAAGCCAGCAAAACTGGCAGCTCCTTTCTCAGGATCACTTTGAGGTAATAATACTGAAGTATAAAAATTGAAACAACATCAACTGAATCGAAACCTTGGAAAATTTAGAAAAGACATAAAAAAGATGTGATCGTATTCCCATAAAACAGATAGAACTCCAAACCATAAGCACAGTAGAAGGCTACAGCGTGTCAAAATAGTATTTACTGTTAGGAGACAATTCTCCACAAGTTGCTTACATCTTTGTCCACCCTCAAGCGAAGCACTGACTGCCTTTGTTTTGCACAATCTTTTCAAGGACATCTGTATAGTCAAGACACTTGGGAGATAGAAGGTCTCCCTCTGGAGCAGAGTAGGTGACCTTGTAGGGGCCTCTCCTATATACTGTAGTTATTGCTTCCAGATCTGAATGTGTACTAGGAATTACACGTGAAAGGCTTATATTTCCCTATCCCTAAGTGCTAGAGGAGATTTATCCAGATGAGGAAAAACATCATGTAAATAACTATCAAACATGTAAATTGCTTCCATTCCCTTTTCCCTGTAGTGGACCAAGTGAAACAAAAGAGAGTCCCAGGCTGAGGCGCCTGGGTGGTTCAGTCGGTTAAGCGTCTGACTCTTGATCTCAGCTCAGGTCATGATCTCAGGGTCGTTGGGACTGAGCCTCATGTTGGGCTCCACGCTCAGAGTGAAGTTCGCTTGAAATTCTCTCTCTGCCTCTCTCACCCCCACGCGCTCTCGTACGTGTTCTCTCTCTCCCTCCCCTAAGATAAATAAAATCTTTAAAAACAGAGTCCCAGGAGGGAAAGCAAAATCCTATCCTTGTTTAAGGACTTAAAGGAAGCAGGGGCAGGAAGGGAAACAATATCTCAACACAATTAACAGCCACACGTGGCCAATGAAAGAGGCTAACAGGAGCTGGAGGCTTAGAGTGGAATCATCACTTACTAAATTCAGTTGTTGCTCTAGACTATTCTAATGCTGTGACTGTAACTGAACCCACTACAGACTGATGCCACTTGGTCACTGTCTTGGGCATTACCAACAATTTCCTTCCCATGGGCACCTGAAGCCCAAGGGCTATGTACAGTCAGGTACAAGGCCTCCAAGTATACCCCTAGGGAAATCTAAACTCCTCAGCCTATTTGCTATGAGTAGGTGGGCTGGGATTTAGGGTCCTCTGACATCCAAAATTTTCAATATAAAGGAGATCCCGTTGGTTATGAGAAAGTGAAGCCTCCCTCTAAACAGTCCTGTGGCATTATCACACCTCTGCCTGTGAAGGTGACTAAACTCTCACAAGATACCAGAGCTTTCTGTAGTTACATTTCTTGGGATTAAATGGGCCAATCCATGCTCAATCCCTCTGGCAGTCAAGGAAATCCACTGGCTCTTCAGTTCCCTCTACCACCACCAAAAGGGGTGGTCTAATACCTAACTAGACTCTGTGCACTACATGCCTCACTTGAGCATTCTACTTGATACTTTGAGCCCGCTGATCTGCAAACCAGCAGCCATTGAGATCAGCCTGAACGAAGAGGCCTTGTGGGAAATCATCTGACAATCTATGGCATGCTCTCAACGTTGGAGGCTCCACAGCCCAAATGACCTCTGAGTGACAGGTCTCTGTGACTAATGATTTTACCAACTGGAGCATCGAGCAAGGCAGGGAGCAGCCTCCAACCAGAGACCTGCCTTGGGGTTTTTGACTCCTCATATCTGTGCCATGGTTACCAAATGCATCCCTTTAAAAAACAAACAGCCAAAAAAAAACAGCTATGAGCAATGCTGCTGGGCTCTCTTTGAAACTAACTGCCTGACCCACAGAAGCCCTGTGACTCCCTGGCCGGATTTTACCATTGAGGATGGCTCAACTTGAACGCAATGACTATCAAGGTGGGAAGGGCCCATTAAGGGTCCTGTGACAAACAAGTGATATACTCAAGAATGAGCTAGACTGGTTCCCAGTTGACATCTCAGATTTCCATGAAAAGGTGGCAGCTCTCCCTCCAGGGAAACTACTCCCAACCCTGCCGCTTGACGTCAAGTCACTGGCTCCTGGAGCTCTTGGCTAAGCAGACCCAGTGTCCACCAGACCGCTGCAGCTGTTCCGTCTCAGCACCAACCGTGCAGAAGCAAAGTGGAAAAGGCGTCTGTTCCACAGGTTCCGAAGTCGAGGCTACTCTTACAGCTCTGGGCAATATGGCCTTGATAAACTGTATTTTTACTGACCGTTGGGGTATTACCTGTGGGTCTAGCTTAGGTTGGCCTCCTCCCACTGCTTGAAGTATTATTGACAGTGCTGTTGGTTAAGTTATATATGAGACAAATTGAACAGATATTAATCAGATCAACACTCAGATCAAAAGACTGTTTGACAGAGTGGGGCAATTCGTGTGAAAATTCATCAGAAGCCAAGACAGTACCGAAGGCAGATACTGTTGAGAGCACATCTCCACAGGCCTCTCATGTTTCTACCTGTCTTGCCTGTGAGATGTGAACTGTTTTTATTCCAGACTATCTTTTCAAGAATAGTTTGGAAGACAGAGATGGTGTCACCTCTGGAGCAAAGTGCAAGATATACTTACTCTCCAGTAAAATAAAGGCGGTATCTCCTTCCAGGGCATGTACTTCTCATTATAAAAATTTTGAGATTCCTAAGCTCTGGGTTACAGTCTATGATGCAATCCACAGCATAAACAGGTGTCTGTTTATGTTCTGTAAGCTGCCCTCTTCACATCATCTTGTGAGTAAATGAGGTCCAGGAAACGGGCATAAAAAAAAAATCACTAATCATCTGACTACTGCTACTGCTGTGAGTAATAAACTGTCCTTCATCTCTGATCTAAGGGTCTCATGTCTTTTACTAGTGTCCACGAAACTGGGGCTAGCTGACTTGTTAGCTTCCAAGTGGACTAAAATCTGAGGTAGTTCACAATTCTTGATACTTACAGCATCAAAAAAAGTAAATTACCATAGTTTTAGGCAAAAGAATGAGCTGCATATGCCCATTTATGAAGCTCCTAAAAGTTAAATAAAATGTTATTAAATTTAACAAAAAATGCACCCTATGCCCCTCTGCTCAGCCCTTCCCCCACCACAAGTATCAATACTTGAAAGCACTGAATTTTATTACCTATATCATGCCATTTGAACTTCATAAATTTCCAATACTTTACTTTTAGCTGAAATGAACAAGACTGAAATCATACAGGTCTGAGGAACACTAGAAAACTGACTATAAAAGACTGTTATTTCAAAATTTTTCAGGAATAAAAGCACTGATTGGTATCTAAAATATTGTCCCTTGGGAATTTGTAGTTGTTTTAATATGAATTTTTCTCGGAATTTATAACTCTAGTTTATGCTTTAAATAATATATCAGCAGAGGATAAATACTATAGAAGTCATACTTTTGAAATGTTTAAGAATACCACTGTATATAGAAACAGTAAATATGCCAAAAGAATACATATTCGGGCTTATGGGTAGAAAACATGTCTACGTCAACTGAACTGCTGAAAATGATCACTGACTTTCTTTCTTTCCATAAGACAATATTAACTATCCTATAAAGCACAAGACACTTTTGTTCACACTATAAACTTCCAAGTCAAAATATGTGCATATGAATGTAACCATGGAATATGACTCAGTAAATGACAGTTATCTTCATCATAAATTTCTAACAGTTCATTATAAGCAAAATCCAGGAATAAGATTCAAAATTACATTATTTTTAAAGACGGGTCCTCATTCATGATTGATGACTTCTCTACACAGCTAAGGTAGGGGGCTACTGGAGAGTAATAACTTTTATACTGTAAGAAAAAATGGTGTTCACATTATTTCAGTTTATTCAACACAAAGGCAACAAAAATACTGAAGTAAATCATAGACATGGTATCATTTCATCTGTAAATATTTCAGTGGGCATCTCTAACAAAAGAGGAGTTTTTCTTTTTCTTTTCTTTTCTTTTTTTTTAAGACCTAGCCACAATACCATTGTCACATCCAAAAAATAAATAAAAGACCAAAGGGAAAAATGATTGCTTAGTATCAATCACACTGTATTCAAATTTCCTCTTGCATCAAAAAAATGTATATATATATACATATATATATATATACACACATATATATCCTTTTTATATTTGGTTCATTCAAATGACAATTTAAATAAGGTCCACACATAAGTCTGTTTTAACCCACATTTCCCTTCCATCTCTTTCTGTTTTCCTTGCAATTTATTTGCTGAAGGAACTAGGTTGTTCACCCCATATTCTGGATTTTGCTGATTTTATCTAATAGTATCACACAGAATACTCCTCTATTATTTAAATTTCTTGTAATCTGGTAGTTTGTGTCAGTTAATTTTTTGCCTCCTCCCCACATCCCTAACCCCAAATCTACTCCTCTTGCCTGCTCTGTGACAGTGGAGCTGAACATGGTACTTACTTCTCCCTTGCCAACTGACTCAATGTTAGGCTTTGTCAGTAAAAGTTATATACCCCATGTATGTTTTTTGTACTTACCTTAAAATTTCTGACTGGTATGTTTAACTGAAAATATAAAGTTAACATTTACCTACCTCCAAAGCAAATTCTAGGATCTAAGAATACCTTAACTATCCAATCCGACTATTTTGTAATTAAATTCAATTATTAACATATAGTATATTATTAGTTTCAGAGGCAGAGTTCAGGGATTCATCAGTCTTGTATAATAACCAGTGCTCATTACATCACATGCCCTCCTTAATGTCCATCACCCAGTTATTCTTTAGAATTGACTATTCTTGGTTGCTATTTTAGTTAACCTTTTTAAAGCCACAAATTATATATCAACACAGTACCAGCAGCTACCACTTCCCTTTAGATAGCCTCCCCCAAAGGCGATGACATTAGTAGTAGGTCGGACCTCTGAAAGGTGATTAGGTCATGAGGTTAGAGCCCTCATAAATGAGATTAGTGCCCTATAGGAGAGAACCCACAGAGATCCTTCAGCCCTTCCACCAAGTGAGGACACAAAGAGAAGGCGCCCTGCTATGAACTAGAAAGGGGGCCCTCACCAGAAGGTGACTATGTTGGCACCTTCATCTTAGACTTCTCAGCCTCTAGAACTGTGAGAAATAAAGTTCTATTGTTTATAAGCTACCCAGTCTGTGGTACTGTGTTACAGTAGACAAATGAACTAAGACATCTCTCTTTTTGGTATTGTCACAGTCTACATCCATTATTTTGTTAGGGGTTGAAATTCTAATTCTATTGCTGCTATTTAAATTCTATCATTGCTTCTTAGGGGTTGGTGAGATTCTAATTCTATCATTACTCTTACTTATTACCTGGACTATCTCTCTAAAGAGAAACTTTCTCACATGAATTATTGGTTTACCCTGTTTAAGAATGGCAGAACAAACATTTGACTTTTCCTTTATCTACCAGAAGATAATTATAAAAACAAAATGCCTAACAAGAACAAAGAAAGTCACATTTGACACCAAAAGCATGATGCTTGACAAGAAAAACTGGTAAGAACCTCGTGAAAATTAAGAATTTTTGCTCCACAAATGACCCTGTTAAGAGGATAGAAAGACAAGCTACAGACTGGGAGTAAATATTTGAAAACCACATATCTCACTAAGGATTTGTATCTAAAATATAGAAAGAACTCAAAATTCAACAATTACAAAAAAAAAATCCAATTAGAAATTGGGCGAAAACACGAATAGACATTTCACTAAAAGATATACTGATAGGAAATAAGTACATAAATAGATGTTCACCATTAGCTATTAGGGAGATGCAAATTAAAACTACAATGATCATCATTACACACCTACCAGAATATCTGGAATACAAAGAGTGACAATACCAAATGTTTGGGAAGCTGCAGAGAAAGTGGATCACTCATACACTGCTAGTAAGAACAATCAACAATCAATTGTCAGTTTCTTAAACTAAACCTGCAACTACCATAATCCAGCAATTGCACTCCTGGTCAATTGTTATCCCAAAGAAATTAAGGCCTATTCACATAAAAACCACTACGTGAGTGTTTATAGCAGCTTTATGTGAAACAGCCAAAAACTGGAAACAACCCAATGGAGTAAGTGGTTAAAAAAGTTTCATTTCTACCATAGTACTATTCTGCAGTAAAAGGGAATTAATTCTTGATACACTCAAAAACTCAAACAGATCAAAGGAATTATAGTGAGAAAAAGACAATTTCAGAATTACATATGGTACAGTTCCACTTAAATAAAATTCTTAAGATAAAATTGGAGCAACAGAGCAGATGAGTAGATGCCAAGAGTTAGGGCTAGAAAAGGGGACGAGACAGAGAAGTAAGTGAGGCTACAAGGAGGTGGCACGAGAGAGCCTGTGATTATGGAATAGTTCTGTATCTCGAATTTGGTGGCAGTTACAGAAACATACACGAGAGAAAACTCTGTAGACTTCAGTACATGCCCACATGTGCATACGTGCACACACACAAATACATGTAAGACTGGTGAAATGTGCATAAGCTTTGTGAGAAGTACTAATGTCTACTTCCTAGTTTTGATACTGTTTTTACATCTACAATATTTATGCAAGATGTTACCATTAGGGTAAATTGGGTGAGGTGTACATAGGACCTCCATATATATTTTTTCTTGGCAACTTTCTGTAAATCTATACTTATTTCAAAGTAAAAAATTAAAACACACTCACACAAAAACTTTCTAAAAAAATTGGACGAATAAGTAGAAATTATCAGTAATTATAGTCAAGAAATAAAGTAGTACTTCTAGTTCCTTAAAGATAGACTAGATAAAACTGAAAACCAGCTGTATGCTATTTATAGGAGCTAAAATGTAAGGACCCATAAATCTAAAAGTATGAAAATAGAAAAAAAAAACCATACAGAAGTAGGAAAGTATTAACCAAAAGGTAAGTAATGCAGTTATATTAATAACAGACTTCATCTCGACTACCTTGTTAAAATTACTAATTTCAGATCTATTTTGTCAACTTGGTACCATCCCTCAAAAACAGACTAGGGAAATACATGCCAAATACTGATTACAGAGCCATAATCCTTAAAATGCCTAACAGGGTTTGGGATCAAGAGTAGGTAACTCAAACACTATTGATTGATGGAATGGGAAGTACTAGAATTTCCGACAATGCCAGTGTTAGGTCAGCTTGCTAACTGGCGGACGCCTGGGTGGCTCAGTCAGTTAAGCATCTGCCTTCAGCTCAGGTCCTGATCCCAGGGTCCTGGGTTGGAGCCCCGCATTGGGCTCCCTGCTCAGCGGGGAGCCTGCTTCTCCCTCTGCCCCTCCCCCTGCTTGTGCTCCCTCTCTGACAAATAAAATCTTTAAAAAAATAAAATATTCATCACTAGGCCTCCACCAGAGCTCAAAGTATCCAAGCTAAAAGTTTGATAGCAGCATATCCTTTACTTCAAAATATAGAAACAAAGTAAATAATTCTCATGTAAAAAAAAAATAGTTCACTTACAATATTTTTGACACACAAACAACAAAACCTTACACTGAAATCAAAATTTGTACCTAAAACTTGATACCACCTTTCTGAGTAAGAGCTAGTTTTTTTCTAGTCAGGCTGTGTCTACCCAAGAAGCAATTAAATATCATAATACTGCTATTCTACTCTAGTTTAACTTTCACTCAATATTCCTAGTGATCACTGAATCAGATAAGTATTTTATTTTTACTGACTTTACTATTATTCATTTTTGTTAAGTATTAAATGTTACCCCCCAAAAATCCTTATTTTGACACTCTGCCATACTAAATGATACAATATTCGGGATATCACTTTAAGGATAATTTTACAGATTATATTCACTTTGTAAGTATATGTTATCTTAAATCAAGCATGCAATTTTCTTACAGCCATAACAAAATTCATTTACGAGTAAGTAGAAAACAAAATTCAATACTTGAAATTTCATATTATCAAAAATGGAGTGATAATCCATAAAAAGGCAATTATAAAAAGGATGACTAAATATTATTTTAGGAAGAACGGCATCCAAGAAATTATATGTAACCAGTAAGGCATGTATAAAAATACTGGTTTGAGAAAAGATCAAATATTGAAGCCTGCTTGGTGGTAAGTAGAGTTTTCTGAATTGGCCATGTCTCCTCTCCCCGCCCAAAATAAAATTCCTAAATTGATTAAATGTTCTGTAACTTGAAAATGTAACTATGTGGTAACTGCTGTGTAATTAGTTGGTTAAAACGGTTAAGCACAGTGATCCTATAACAAGTTACATGCAGACGTGAGCCTCCTGCAATCCTACCTTTCCACTAACAAACCATGGCATCAGTTAATCACCACCAGAGTATGAAGCTGCATGTGCATGCTCTGGCTGCATGCATGTAAAAGGGGCAGACCGACTAAATTTGTTTTTTATAAATCCTGAAATTTTATACCATCTCCACCCCATACCTCAAAGGCAGAAATCTTTGTCTCCCTTCTAGCACCCTAGACAGGGCTCTGCACTCAGCAGATGATCAACACTTAACAAAATAGGTAAGAACCAGATCCAATGTCCAGTGCTTTCCTGCTCTCATAAAATATCTCCATTAGCTCCCATGTCTGTCATGGCCCCGTGGTTCACTGAGAGTCAATTACAATGAACTATTTTACAAAAATGTTTCCTTTTAATAAGCACTTCTATTGTCAGTAAGACAGCACATTTTGTTTTACTCCTCTGGTGAAACCCAAAAATGTTCTATTTCCTCTGAATATCTATAAATTCTTTGAGTTTTTTTAAATATAGAAAATCATCAGTTTAGACGAGGTTTCCAGTATAAGATAAATATTCAGAGACAGTAAGTCTTTCCCACCCCCATCCCAAAAATCAACAGTTCATGAGGTGTTGTTTTTTTGTTTTGTTTTGTTTTGTTTTAAAGATTTTATTTATTTGAGAGAGAGAATGAGAGACAGAGAGCACGAGAAGGAAGAGGGTCAGAGGGAGAAGCAGACCCCCCGCTGAGCAGGGAGCCCAGTGTGGGACTGGATCCCGGGACTCCAGGACCATGACCTGAGCCGAAGGCAGTTGCTTAACCAACTGAGCCACCCAGGCGCCCTTCATGAGGTGTTTTAATCATTATATAAAGAATTATATTCATGCTTCTGTTCTTTATTCAACTAGTTCTTGGTGTTTAGCTAATTTTATTGCAGACCCACAAAGAAACATCCAAGAGGTATTTGCGTCACCTGAACCTCTCCCACACCACAAGGAAGAGATCTTTACTGCAGGGCACCAGTCAACTCTATCAGAAAGAAAGGTGCCAGTTACTATTAGAGCAGATTTGATCTGAACCCACCTTACTAAATGGGAAAAAGGAAACTTGAATTTGAGTTTTGCATTTGTACATATTGCAGATAAACTGGAGTGACCAAAAGAAATCTGACCCAAAAGAGGCTACCTGCTTCCACAGAGAAAATTTTTTAAAAAGCTCCTTCTGCTACAATGTGAAAGCAGAAATGTATGAACAATTGTTATTTATAACTGGCATTACCTGAGCCCTAACTGTTCTAAGCGCTTTGTTGAATAGGCACATAGTGCTGCAGTTAAGTACTCTTTCCCTTTCCAGTTTTTAAGATGAGAAAATTGAACAGGATAGTTCAGATGGCCAGAATCCCAGAACTAACAGTGGGGAGTATGGCCCCAAAGTTTCCCACTCCTAAGCACTGCCCTATATTAAATCCTGCACATTCTTGGACTGAATACTTGGGGGACACTGACTGAAAAGACCCTTTTTCCATTTTTTTACAACAGCAGAGCTACAGAGCTTGGGGTCATTTTAAATAACTTTGATTTATACATGGAGATTGGTTATTCCCATTAGTCACCAAATAACTCAATGTCAAACCAAATGAAAAAATATTCAAAGTCATGTTGTGCTTCTCAGGGACAGGGAGATGGCCCAAGCTGAATGACTGGACACAGGTCTATACAAGGTTCACATGCTCCCATGTTCATCTAGACCAGTTATTTCACTTCTTTCCCCTCCAACCTCCTTTTCACTCTTACCTTATTTTCGCCATTTTTCAGCAATAGAAGTGAGTCAGAAAACTTCCACAAAGTCACACAAATACATCCGCCCACTTACATGATCACTGCTCTCCTTCCTACACAAGTAACCGTTCAAGCTCCTCCACCCAACGCCTCCCATGTCCCAGATCCCATTCCCTCTGGTACTACAGTTCATCACAAGATCCCATCATTTCTGTCCTTCTTCCCTCTTTTCTTCTACAGAACCAGCTCACATAATGCTATTAATTCTCCATCCTTTCAAACACACACACACACACACACACACACACACACACACACACACACACACACCAATGCTACCTCTCCAATTCTCTGGTTGACATTAATGCAAAAATCCCTCAAAATTTTGAGAATTCTAATTTTTTCCATTCTCCCATTCTCTTTAAACCCACTACACTATCAGGCTTTCACGCCCCCCCCAATGAAAATGCTCACATTACAGTCTGCAGTGACTCCACACTGCTAAATCTAGAGACCTATGGAGGTCTCCCACAGTCCTCACTACTGACAGAGCAGGAGGATTTGAGGGCTGATGCCATAGGGTGCATCCAATATGTGAAAACTGACCAGGCTAAACACTTTGCTGGTTCTGGCTACTATACCTCAAACAAGTTTTTATTTATTTTTTTATGGTGAATGGGTACAAATTCAAAATTTAATACTTAAAATGTAAGGTGTTCATTTGGCTTATTTTAAGAAGGTTGGTAAACTTAGTTTCGAACAAATGTTGAACACGTTGAACAGGTCAATAATGGGTACCTAGAGTAATTGATATACTTTGAAACCTGAGCAATTTGTTCTTGCTGATAAATTAGACAGATGCTCTGAATTACATGAAATACATTTCATGCTATTTTCACAAACAGTTCATTTCCTGCTGCCAATACTAAGCTACCGGAACTATAGGGCATTAGCTTCATCACCTTTTAACTTTCAAAAGAGATCCAAATACTTGCTTGCAGTTAGCTTTAGACATATCCACAAATATTCCTCCCTCTCCAAAATAGGACTGGCTAGAGTATTAATTCTGCAACATTTACCCTAAAATTACTAAACAATATGGGGCTGAAGAAAAAATGCTCTTCTCCCTTCATTACAAGTTTTAATGCATTCTTCATTTTCCACATTTTTGTAGCTTATATTTTTTTTTATTCTTTTTTTAAAGATTTTATTTATTTGACAGAGAGAGACACAGCAAGAGCAGGAACACAAGCAGGGAGAGTGAGAGAGGGAGAAGCAGGCTTCCTGCCGAGCAGGGAGCCCGATGCGGGGCTCGATGCCAGGACCCTGGGATCATGACCTGAGCCGAAGGCAGACGCCTAACGACTGTAGCTTATAATATATTTTTAAGGGGGAAGAGAACCATGTAGTTTACCAGTCTTTTTGATGGCAAAAAAATCAATTAACATTTTTATTTCCAACCTCTACTAATCAGCATGATGCAAATTTAACAATTTTATGTAACATAAATCCTCAATTCTAATAAAAATTTGTGGAAAAAAGACTTTAAAGGTCATTTTTCAAGAATAAGATTATTCTATTTTAACTAAGAAATATTCCTAAAGCAATCCAAAAACATACATGTTTATCCACACTAAACGTCAGTAATCCCAACTCATCATGAAATTCAAGGACTAGGTAACTACACAGATTCTGTTTCCTCAACAAGGGGAGCAAGTTCATGCTCTGTATTTGTTGGTCAGTAAACAACCAATTAAATTTATGAAAGGTTTTTAAAGTGAAAATTTATAGTAATCAAGGTTCTGAGTATAAAAGAAAAATGGTTAGCTGGTCTTTACTCTTGTGGTTATGACATTCTATTAAAATAATTTATCCTTCTACAATTTGAGCCTCATTTCTGTATTCCTCAGTTAAGTATGTAACTAAACTTAAAATGGATTCCACACAAATACATACAAACATCACTGGAGTATCTTCAGTGTACTGTCTTCAGTGTACTACCAAATATAAGTATCTTCATAGCAAATTATACTCATTCCTCTCCACTTACCCTTGGAGGAACAATGGAAACATACTTACTTTTTCCCCCTCTAATTATCATAAAGTTTCACATTAAAAAATTTCAAAAAATATTTTGAATCCTCGAGTCACTGAAAAATTCCAGCCCTACATGTAACTTCTATTAAGTCTTTTCCTCTAATGATCGATCTCTGTATACAGTTTCGGAGACTGAGGGTGCTTTTCTGGTCCTCTATTTCAAAGATGATGTCACTTGTCACATTCCGTTACTGTTCTCCAGGAGGCCTATTCGAAGGCTCAGTAATAAATGTCAGGGTAGTCTGCTATGTGTGTAATTATATCAAATGAAAACCCCACCACTTTTTCACCAAAAAATACTTTATTCAACACATTAGCTATTTCTTACTATTCAGTCAGAGCAGAAGCCCTGAGTGACCTAGGATCAATTCAGCCCACGGATGAATTCCTTTAGTTAACAGCCACTCTCCACCACATACTTTGTCATACTTCTCATTCTCAGCGCCCTTTTATCAAAGGAAACATCTGATTTCTTCATCATCCAAGCCAAGCTCTTCAGAATCCTTAACTGCCTCCTTTGACCAGAGACAAAGCAATGTACCCTGCAAAGGCTGACCAGGGCCACAGGCTCCTGGGTTCAAAGTGAACATATCTAATCCAACTACCCATCCAGTATGACTCTATAGTTTCTCCCAAGAGGCCATGATGAAGATTATATTTGAACACCTCAAGAATAGTCAGAAGTAGTGTAAAAGTAGAGAGTAAAAGACAGAAGTATCCATCCTACAAGGTAAAGATGTGTAGGGCAAAATCTAGACAACAGTAATGCCAACCTGAACTTAGGTGACCACTTCAACGCAGGTCATTCAGAACCTAGGCAAAAATTACAGCCCGAATACAGAACTGTAGCTATCGGATCACTATTAAACTAAGCTAAAGTTTCCTGAATAGCATTCACATCCCAAGACTGTCATTTCTCTCTACAGCAACGAAATCTTGTACTCTCAAGGGCTACCCACAGAACTACTGAAACAGTCTTAGAGGAAAGTCTGAAGAAAGGGATTTTGAAGGTTATAGCTTTGGAAGAAACTCCACTCTACCGTTCTTATGAAGAGGAGAAACCTGAGAGAGAGAGAGAGAGAGAGAGAGAGAGAGAAATCACAAAACGTTTAACTGCAGAGTAACTCAGCTTAGAAACTTTACATGGGAACTTGCAATAAAAACACAATAAATTTTAAAACCTTGGCATGTGCAAACTATCAGATCAGCTGCCTAGATTAAGATTGCATAAAGACTGAATACACCTGAAAGTACATGTGTAGGACAGTAATAGCTACAGCCCACAAAAATTATTTGCATCATTCCACCACTAGTTTGATGGTGTTGCCATTTAAAAAAAGAGAATTACTTTTCAACCCTCAGTGAAAATTTAGCTAGCTATCACTATGTGGGATTCTGACATTAGGGGAAAGAAGAACAGCTCTCCTGAAAATTAGTTCTTATTTTAAAAGCTTAAGATACTGAACAAAGATAAAAGAAGTTAAAGCAATTTTCAAAGAAAAAGCTGTCAATATATTCCAAGCTTTTTCAAGAACACTCAGCTTTCAGTTTCATATTATAATTAGTTTTTACAATTGAAAGTTACAATTGCTCATGAGCAAGGACTATGTGGAAGAAAACTAAATTATAATGTAGCCTATGAGTTACTTGGCAAATGGAGCTTTAATACATAAAATGAGGCCCAAGGAAGAAAAATGAGTTGGAAGATACAACACAGGCAGTAAGTACTCATCAACAGGATTTAGGGCCTGGATATGGAAAAGCCACCACTTCTAATGTTGAATGCCACAGCAGCAGGGGACCTTTCCTCCACTGCCTTCAAACCTACCGCCACAACCACGTCCAGAGTCCCGACCTCATGATCTCACGTTTCCTCCCTGAATTTCAGAAGCTAGAAACATCTCACTACTAGAATTATGACAATCTTGCTATATTAATGCATTAAGGCTTCTAAAGACTAGTCTGAGACTGTGACCAACATTACAACTTCTCCATGAAAAAATGTATTCTGAGTTTAAAACTATCAATAAAAATTAGTTGTCTAAATGAATTTAAAGTTATTGTTACTTAAAGCTAATCAGGAAAATATTCTTTCACAAAGTAAAATCTGACACTCCCACAGGATCAACCCTTCACCATTAATTTTTACAAAACCAAGCCAAATATCCTTAGCTATGCATTAAACCCAAACACTGACTAAAATTCACAGTATATCCAGTAACTTATAAAATGCTCACAACCCACAGCCTTTGCTGCCCTCATGCTATTCTATGGCAGAATAAAGCAGTTAGCCACCAATTACCGTGCAATCCTATTTGATAACTTGGCAGTAATTAGTTTTGGACGGGGTTTCTATGTTTTCAAATACTGTCTAGTTTTATCAAAAACAGAGGGAACATATTGGGATACATAATTTATTGGCAGAATTCTACATGGAAAAGCTTGTCTATTCATAAAAGACTGATGAGGTAGGGCTGAAACAGAGCAGATGGTTGTTTAGACAAAAGGACAATTTATATTACTACTGATTTTGAGACCTCGTTATATACCTACGTTTTATATGCATGTGCTATATGTATGTTATATATACATGTATGTCATGCTTATACATGTAACAAATTCTCAGAATCACATAGATTATATACATGCATGGCACATGCCCCTTCTGAGTTCTCCTTTACTTCCCTATTATTTCTCAAACTACTTAAAAATCAATAACAGATTGGAAAGAGGCTTGAAAGGGAAAAAAGGAAAAATATTTTAAAGCTAAGAAAAAGGAAAAGGACAGGAACCTATAATCATTTTTGTCTTAATAATATTACTTGCTGAAACTTACAAGATGCAGTAGCAGTTGCACTTCTAATTTTTAGTCATGTCATTTAAAACAATGAAATAATTTTTAGAGCTTTGCTGAGATCCCATTTTGTTCTCTACATTTTAAGTGAACTCTTTAACAGCGTTAACTCTGATTAATTCAAATCAGCAATCACTCCTTATAGGACACACTGAATTTTGTTACCTGGCAATGCTCCCAAGATATACATTAAAACTTAATTGTTTCTGGTAGGCATAGTACTAACACATAGTAATGAATATATTTATAATTTTATTATACTTGGACAGCAATTGTTTTCTCTAATAGGGTATTTAACATAATATAAAATGTATATACTCTGGATTTTTCTTTTTTCCAATAAGCTGGCTATTCATATGGCATTACCCAGATGCTATATACTGGAGCTGTTTTTTAAGTTGACTAGAATTATACGGTGTACAGAGACATTTTTCTTTAAGTTAATATTGTTTTAAAAACTCTTAAATATATAATCATTATCTCTTTTTGCAAGACTTTTCAGTTCAAGTAGGTTTCTATTTACAATACTACTCAAATTAGATGCTCCATTAAAGATAAGAAATCTGTTGGGCTCCAGTATTCCTTTTTTATTTTTTTTTAATTCGCCTATCCATATGTAACCGTGAGACAATTGTTCCCAATTTTTCTCAAATTCGCCTCTTCTAGAAAAACAAAACAATAATTTTATCACTCTAAGAGACTTAATGCATTAACTACCAACATTCTGCAAGAATACTACGGCATTCTAGCAAAACTATCTTTAAATTAAAAAAAAGTAGGTTATCTTATTTTAAAACAATTCGTGAATGGCATCAGGCTGAAAATATATCGTGTGCCATTTTTATATATACTATAATGTAGCTTTTTGCATGTATATCAAAAGGGAATTTTCAAAAATTCATACTTATGTTTAACAGTTTTAATGTCAGTAAAATATACAAATAAAGAAATTGAAGTATTGTATTACTGTATTACTTCACCTCTGACAAATTAATAGCTGAATCAAAATTATCTAGAATACCTCTTAGCAACTGTGTCAGAAGTAAAAAAAAAAAAATCAGAAACACACTTCCCTCAAAAAACAGCTATAATTCCTTTAACTTTTACCTATTTTCCCATTTTTCTTCATTTTCTCCCATATTTGACAAACTAACAACTATTTGATTTGTTAAATAGCACATTAAAAGTCAAATAGCACTTTGGAAAACATTATTTTGACCAAATACTGTAAGGTTCAAGACAACAAGAATGAGGTACAAATTTTGTGCTATAGTTAGTGAATCTGTTTCTCACAGGGTAATGGGTTACCAATTCTGAAGCACATTATACATACACTAGGGTTAAACAAACATACTGTGGATAATGAGAACCAGGTTTCTCACTGTCAAAGAAACTGCAAATAAGGAACACAGGAAGGCTGGAATGAACCCTGTGATATTGGGCTTAATCTGAGGTATCCTGTAAACTCGATGTTTTAATGTGCACACATACAGACACATGGAAGTAAACATAGCTGTATGCATGCATGAGTCAGTGTACATACTTCCCTGGCTCTCGCCACAAACAGTGTCTTGAAGAAACTGATAGACCAGTAGCAATAAGCACAGGAAGTTCCAAGATCTTGGCTTCCAAATACCTTTCTCCAATAAGAGGAGCCAGAGCTCCTTGAAGTGGTTGATTCCAGGGCTGGGACAGGGAAGATACAAGACAAGCCCATGGTGCCAGAAATTAAAAATGCTCAAAAAGGATGGAGATATGTCAAAAGGGCTCGGAAATCAATCTGCGCTATGGTCAAGGCTGTAACAATTTAAGAAACAAAATAAATGATACTGTTGGATTCTAATCCATTAAATAAAATAGACAAGTTCATACTCATATAAATAAATGTAAAAAGGAAGAGAAATAGAAAATTACCATTGGAACACCACAGTGATAACTGCGGCAGGCAAACATTCACCAATGCATACAAAAATAGTAAGCCAAAGTCTCAACAATATTTCCATCAAAGTATCTACCTGAAGATAGTTATTAATTGAAAAGGGAAAGATACAACTTTTTTAGTAGAAAAACCTGGGAAAAGTTGTTTTAATCAAGTGTGAACAAGGTTTGCAGCATTAGTGATTATGATATACTGACCTCATATGCCCCTGATATGAGGCCCTGAGAAGGGCCCGTCATTTTTGTGGCATGTCTGCCAAGATACGCATTACCTAAACCTAGTTATGAGAATAGACTAGACAAGCACAAATCAAAGGATAGTCTACAAAATAACTAACCACTGCTCTTATAAAGTATCCAGGTTATGAAAGACTTGGAAAGATGGAGACATGACAACTAAATGCAATGTGGGATCCAGGATTAAATTCTGTCACAGAAAATGGGTATTAGTATTAAAACTGGTAAACACCAAGTCTGTAGTTTAGTAAATAGAATTATATCGTGCCAATGTTAATTTTTAGTTTTGTGGTTAATGCAGTATGTTAGCATCAATGGGAGCTGAGTGAAAGGCATATGGGAACTCTAGGCTTGCAACATTTGGGATAAATCTGTTCCCTCAAAGTAGGGCTGTAATTTAAAAGGAAGAGGATACTTAATAGCAAAATTAATTGCGTACAAAACAAAATGGAATAAAATGCAGCCACTACAAAATTTATTGTACGAGATTACATATAACGTATAGGTACCCAGTAGCCCACTCTGTTACACGGATGGTCCCCAGTGAAACACAACCCTGATAGTCAAGCCCGTGAACATCGGAGCTTAGTCAAGTGACTGCTTCAGCAAAAGTGACATTAACAAGCACAACACAAGCAGGATGTTGATGCCTGCTTCTATGTTGGTGCTTACTCTCCCGGTATGTACTTTCCTGGAGCTCTCGGTAAAGAGGCCCAGGGACCACATTAAAGAGACTATGTGGAAACAGACACTCAGCCAGGTCTAGTCCAGCCATTTCACCATATGCATTCCATTACATGCACCTTACACGTAAGTGGAAAGGTCAACTCAGACACTCTTGTCCAAGAGGTGATAATCCCCTCATATAACCCAGATTGCAGAACTGCCAGGAAAAAAGTGAACCATTATTGTTTTAAGACAACTAAGTTGATGGTTATTAAACACAATGGCAGATAAAATAGTGACTTATTCATAAAAGGCTTAAATGTGTGCAAGATACTCTCCTTAAGATAAGGAAGACATAGAAACACGGCAGACTAAACTTACACCAAGCCTCTTACTATAAACACCTCAAAATGCTGGATGAAAAAGACTAAATAAGATCTCTCTCTAAAAACACAGCTGGCCTTACAAGAGAAGAAAATTCCCCAATGTGTGTGTTGGTGGGGGGGGTGAGTGTTGGTGGATAACATGAGAAAATTGAAGGCCAGAATAGCAAACTCATGAGCAGATGCTGTTAGCCAAGGGTCAAGACAAGGAGTGGAGCAAGTCTAGCCAGAGGCTGGGCGTTATTAGATTCTTATTAGTTTGGGTTTTGCCACTAATCAAGGATGGGAAAAGAAACCATGGTACATGAAAAGCAGGGCTTTGGAGCTGAGTCAGTTTCAATGGCCTACCTCCTTCTCCAATACATGCAGAACACTGAGCATAGGAAATATAAAGATGAGTAATTCATGTCACTGCCCTCCAAGAACTCAGTGTACAGATCAGTTACAGTACCACTCAGTAAGTCATACTGCCTTGTGATCCTTGACCTACTTCCTTTATCTGAGGACCCTTGCCTCGCCTCAGCTTTAGAACTAGACAATCCTTTGAGACAAAAGATATCAGAGAAAGTTGTCAACAAATACCAAGGTCTCATTCCTGGACTGGAATTTGGTAGGACTCTCATAGTTAAGATGCTTTGGAATGGGCAAAAACAAAGAGAACGGTAAACTCCCAGATCCAAAAAACTAGACTCTTTGAGTATTATAAAAAAGCCTTTGAGGAAAAGCAGCTCTGGAGCCCCTTCATCTGAGATAAAAGAGGACAAGTACACCCTGGAAACCTTCATGAGGACTAGAGCACTTAGATCCTAATCATAAACAAAATGACAATGATTCCAAATCCTGAGTACAAGACCAGAGTCCCTAGAAGTCATCCTATGGTCAATTTTGTCAACTGTCTCTCCAAAATCCACCCCCACCCGACCTTTCGTGGATCAATACAACCTCAACTCATGCGGGTGGTAGTATGTCCCTGCAGTGCCAGGCGACACACTGTGACTGGTCTAAACCAGTCATGATAACATGATGCCATGTAGTTGGTCTCTAGGACTGGCCATGTGACCTAGCTCTGGCCAAAAGGCCATAAAACTAAATGTCAATTGCATGAATCTTTTGAAAAAGCTTTTTCTTTTTGGATATAAAAGGATGAACAAGGCTGGCTGTTCCCTTTTAAGATCCCTCCATCTTTTTCTTTCTACTTGGAATGTATCTTTAATACCTAGAGTTGCAAAAAACCATTTTGCCTCCATGAGACTAACAAGCATGAAGTCAACAGCCAGCAAGTAAGAATGAAAGAGCACAAAGGACAGGTCTGAGTCCCTATCAAGAGGATTCAGCAGCTGCATCAGCTTTCAACCACCTACATCCAAGACCTCTTGTTATTTAAGAAAAATAAAGCCCTACTCATTAAATGTACTATGGGATTAGCATTTCCATTACTTATAACCAAATGCATTCCTCACTAATATACTATTTCCCAACTAAGAACAGTGGTGGTCTCACAGACCAGATGAGAGCAAGTTTAAAGTGGTCCTCGAGAGAAGAGGGAGAGAGGCTGGGAAAGCCTTCAAAGGAGAGATCTAAAACACTATGAGGCACTCCACATGCACACATACAGAATCACCATTGCAAAGGGCCTATGTAGCAAGCTCTGCAGACAGACTGCCTAAGGTCTAAACCATGACCCTGCCAATAACTAGGTATGTGATCTCGGGCAAGATATCCAAGGTACTTCTATACTTCAGGATTCTCAACTCTAAAATGAGAGTAACAATACATTCCTTTTAAGAAAGGTTGTAAGAACAAGGTAATAGCTCCTCACATAAAGTAAGCCCTCAGCAAATATGGGTAATCATCATCATCTTCACGCTGATGATACAAACATAAATAGCTATTATGCAAACAAACAGATAAAAACAAGTACAGTTTATGCAGCTCACACACGGCTCCAATAGTGTGGTACCAGTGAGGAGAAAATTCCTCCCTGAATTCAACCATCTTATAAGTGCTCCTCTCAACTGAGTAGTTCTTCTGTGTCTTGTTAATAGCTGCATCAGCAGTTCTAGCTTAGATTCCATAAAAATGATTCAATTTCATAACAAGGAGATTGGCTAAACATAGGCCATTTACACTTCTCAAAGCAGTTGAAGGGCAAGAGTGTAATGTCAGATTTTACCTCAAGTATTGTTCTTACCTGGTGAGTGGAAACAGTAACGCATCTCCTAACAGTAATAGAAAGGGTGAATTTATGATCAATTTCAGGTATACAATACTTCAATATGCATAATCCTTTCACAGTATCTGTTATCAGAGCCGAATGCACATTTCAGTTGAATTGTTTCTATGAATGACATTAGTATGAGCTGGCATGCATATGGGCTCCCTTCACGTAAGACTTTTTCATCAGCAGAATTACTAACAGAGCCACTGAAGCATGTAACACTAATCAAGTGAGTTATTAATAGGCAAAGAAAACTTTCAAAAACTTATTGTTCCTATGATAATAGTAATTTGAATCAATTACGGGAAAGCAGAAATTCAAAATGTAAACTATTTTACAGTTTTGAACAAAAAGTAAGCACAGTTTCCATCAGGCTTCTCACCCCCAAACTAGTCTGATTATAAAATTTACTTAAAAGCCTCAGGCACTAGACACCTGTAAATTCCCATCATCATTTCACTTTTCCCTAGTCATGTTCTATTCCTGATGTCCCTCTATCAATGGTTATAGCCTTTCCATTCTATCACAGATATATCCACTTTTACTTTCCATTCCTTGGACACCTTATTCCCAAATGCATCTCATCCTATTTCCAAATTTCAGTTATAATTAAAAAAAAAATTAAATTTAGGGAGGAAAGACATTTTCAGAATTGACTGCAACATTCTAGTTTAAGAAACAAAAAGTCATCTTCTGTAGTCAACAGGTAAAACCTAACACAGAGAGATCAAGCATACGGAGCTTAAAATGTGCAAAATCGTGGATATTTGGGACAATGGCAGAATAGGAGAATCCTCAGGCTATCTTGTCTCACAACGGCCACATCCATGCATCCAACCCAGAAAAGAACTCGAAGACTGGCAGAACAGACTTTCCACTTAACCATAGAGAGGAAGAAAGATGGCAAACCAAAAGTAGGGGTAGAGACGTGGTCAGGAACCAAACTCCTAGCCAGACTCACTACAAAAAGGAGGAACACTGCAATCTCAGGGAAGGGAGAGGAGGAGACCCAACAGCAAGTACCCAAGACATGGGGGACCTGCCCTGGGAGGACAAGTCCCCACAACATTTGGCTTTGAAAACCAGCAGGGCTGAACTTCAGAGTTTTTATAACTGGCAGGACTGAACTCCAGGTACTTCAAAAATTAGCAGGTTCAGCTATTAGAAAGCTGGAGGGCAAATAGGAAACTAAATTCCCACCTTTAAAGAGACAGTATAACAAACAATCCCACTAAGATAGAGCATAGAAGTAGCAGTTTGGAAAGTACCTATAGGGGACTTACTACTCATCCCAGAATGTATACTGGAGGGGCAGGGACTTTAGGAGACTTCTCTAAGAACAAAAGAGGTGGACACCATTGCTCTCACACCACTGCCCCCAGCCTAGGTAGACTGACACTTGCAGGAAACAGCACTCTCCACCTCCCTTGCTAACACAGAGCATCCCCGCCCCATGTCTGCCTACAGATCTGTCCTATCCAACATGCCCCACTCAGCAGGAGTCCCTCCCAAAGTGGTTCCTGCCTGGTGCATCCCACAAGCAGCTCCAGCAAGAACCAGCACCACTTCAAAAGGATTCTTGTGCTGGGGAAAGGAAAAGATAATCACACATACAAGTAATTCACAGGCTTGGCAACCGAATCTTATAACTGGCATACAGAGAGTACCCTGCCAATCAGTGTGTCTCCAGCCCTAGCAGGCATCTGGGCTAACTACCAGCCTATCCATCAACAAAAGTTTCTCAGGAGACAACATAGGGAGAGCACCCTATAATTCAGTGCAACTGTAGCCCCAGTAAATAGACTAAAGGCAGACATCTGGTCTGACTGCTGACACCAACCAACAAGACCACTATGGCCCCAGACTGGTCTTAACAGCACAGGAATCAAACCTGGCCCACAACAGGCAAAGTGGGTCACTGCAGCCAAATGAAGGCAAATGAAGCTCAACCACAATAGCAGGGTACATGCAACACACAAAGGAGACAATGTTGAAGCACCAGGTTCTGATGAACAACGGACACTGGGCTACAGGGCACCACAGGATCTTTTCTTCATCAGACCACTACTTTAAGATCCGGAGATGTAACGGACATTCCTAATACTTAGAAACAGACAAAGTATGAAGAAGACAGAGCTAAATGAAATGGACATAAGCAATAGGCCTGATAAAGAATTCAAAGTAATGGTCACAAAGATACTCACTAAACTTAAGAGTGGAGGATCTCTGAGATCTTCAACACAGAGAGAAAATACAAGAACCAGAGACGAAGAACTCCGTAATTGAAATTAAAAAATAAACTACAGAGAATCAATCGTGGATTAGAGAAAGCAGAAGAATGCATCAATGAGCTGAAGGGTAATGGAAAGCAACCGAGCTAAAAAGCAAAAAGAAAAAAAGTAATAAAAATGGTAAAAGGTTAAGGGAACTCACCAACATCATCAGGTACATTAACATTCTCATTATAGCGATATCAGAAGGAAAAGAGAGAAAGGGGGCAGAAAATCTTATCTGAAGGAGTAATAGCTGAAAACTTTCCAAATCTGGGAAAGAAAACAAATCCAGATCCAAGAGGCACACACAGAGAGCATCCAACAAAATTAGCTCAAGAAGGTCCACACCAAGACACGTAATAATTCAAAGTGCAAAAAGTAATGACAAAGACAGAATTTTAAAAGCAGCAGAAGGAAACAATTACATATAAGGGAAAGGTTGTCGGTGATTTTTTAGCAGAAACTTCACAGGCCAGAAGAGAGTGGCATGATATATTCGAAAGGCTGAAAGGAAAAAAACATTCAACCAAGAATACTCTATCCAGCAAGACCATCTTTCAGAACAGAAGGAGAGATAAAGAGTTTCCCAGAGAAACAAGAGTTAATGGAGTTCAATTCATCACCACTAAACCAGCCTTACAAAAAAGTTGAAGGGAATTCTTAAGTAGAAAGAAAAGGCCATAATCAGGAGTAAGAAAATTATGGAAGGGAAAAATTTCAAAGGTAATACAAATATAACAAAACAGACTAATCACTTATAAAAGAAGTATGCAGGGTGAAGCAGAAAAGCATTAAAGTCATCTATATCTATAAGGACTAGTGAAGGACTTTACAAAGTAACAGGATGTAAAGTGTGACATCATACATATAAAGCATGGTGGGGGCATTAAAATTTAGTGCTTTTAGTTGGGTTCAAACATAAGCAACCATCAACTTCATAAAGACTGCTATGTGTATAAAATCTTACATATGAGCTTAATGGTAATCACAAAGGCAAAAGCTCTTAATATGAAAAAATAAAGAGAAAGGAATTCAAACAAAGCTATCAAACTATAAGGGAAGAGAGCAAGAGAAGAGAGAACAACAAAAACAACAGGAAAACAAGTAACAAAATGGCAATAAGTAGATACCCATCAGTAGGTACTTTGAATGTAAATAGATTAAATGCTCCAACCAAAAGTCATAGGGTGATTGAACGGATAAAAAAGCAAGACCCTTCTCTATATTGCCTAAAAGAGACTCACTTCTGACCTAAAAACATATGCAGATTAAAAGTGAAGGGAAGGAAAAACATTTACCATGCAAATGGAAGTGAAAAGAGAGCTGGGATAGCAATATGGGTATCAGACAAAAGAGACTATAAAACAAAGACTGTAACAAGAGACAAAGAAGGGCACTCTGTAATGATAAAGAGAAAAACCCAACAAGAGAATTTAACAATTTTAAGTATTTATGCATGCAACATGGGAGCGCCTAAATACATAAAGCAACTATTAACAAACATAAAGGGAGAAACTGACAGTAATAAAGTAATAGTAAGGGACTTTAACACCTCATTTACATCAATAGATAGATCATCCAAACAGAAAATCAACAAGAAAACAGTGACTCTTAATGACACACTGGACCAGATACACCTACCATATATTCAGAACATTCCAACCAAAACCAGTGGAAATACACATTCTTTTCAAGTGTGCATGGAACATTCTCCAGAACAGATCACATATTAGGCCACAAAACAAGTCTCAACAAATTCAAGAAACTTAAAGTCATTCCACACATCTTTTTTGACCACACTGCTATGAAACTAGAAATTAACCACAAGAAAAAAATCTGGAAAGAATACAAATACATGGAGGCTAAATAACATGCTACTAAATAATGCATCAACCAAGAAAACAAAGAAAATAAAAAAATACAAGGAGACAGATGAAAATGAAAACACAACGGTCCAAAATCCTAGGGTTGCAGCAAAAGCTTTCCAAGAGGGAAAATTAAAGCAACACAGGCCTACCTCAAAAAGCAAGAAAAATAAACAACCTTACACTGAAAGCACACAGACTGCACAGACGTGCACTACACACACACACACACACACACACACACACACACACACACACACACACACACACACACACTGGAATATTACTCGGCTCTAAAAAAAACGAAATCTTGCCATTTGCAACAGTGTGGATGGACCTAGAGGGTATAATGCTAAGTGAAGTCAGTCAGTCAAAGACAAATACCATATGATTTCACTCATATGTGAACAAAAATACAGACTCCTGACTATAGAGAACTTATAGTTACCAGAGGGGAGGTGGGTGGATGCATGGGTGAAACAGATAAAGGGGATTAAGAATACCCCTATAGCACTGAGAAATGTATAGAATTGTTGAATCATACTGAACACCTGAAATATAATAGTGTATGCTAATTATACTTGAATAAAATGTGTAAAATTACGTAATTGTAAAGTTACTATTACATCCATTTGGACAACAAGTGAGTATATACAAATACAAATCCAGTTGGCCTGGGAGGTTCATTCCTCTGCATTTCGACATCTTTGCAAGGAGCTAATTCAATAGGCCAGAGTTAACAATGAAAGAACAGGTTGAAACTAGCTGCCGGGCAACAGAGGCTCCCATTGCTAACTACAAGTTCTCTGGTGTTACACAATAACCTAGAGGTTCCAGGAAATATGGGGAACATTACGGGGTGAAATTCCTCTTTTTTTTTTTTTATTTTCTCCCATTCTGTCGGTTGTCTTTTGGTTTTGTGGACTGTTTCTTTTGCTGTGCAAAGGTTTTTTTTTTTTTTAATTTTTTTATTGTTATGTTAATCACCATATATTACATCATTAGTTTTTGATGTAGTGTTCCATGATTCATTGTTTGTGCATAACACCCAGTGCTCCATGCAGAACGTGCCCTCTTTAATACCCATCACCAGGCTAACCCATCCCCCCACCCCCCTCCCCTCTAGAACCCTCAGTTTGTTCTTCAGAGTCCATCGTCTCTCACAGTTCCTCTCCCCCTCTGACCTACTCCCCTTCATTCTTCCTCTCCTGTTATCTTCTTCTTTTTCTTTTTTCTTAAAATATGTTGCGTTATTTGTTTCAGAAGTACAGATCTGTGAGTCAACAGTCTCGCACAATTCACAGCGCTCACCATAGCACATACCCTCCCCAATGTCTATGACCCAGCCACCCCATCCCTCCCACCCCCCACCACTCCAGCAACCCTCAGTTTGTTTCCTGAGATTAAGAATTCCTCATATCAGTGAGGTCATATGATACATGTCTTTCTCTGATTGACTTATGAAATTCCTCTTCTGAAGCCATTTCCATGGCACATCCCAAACTAGCTGTGCCCAGCCTAAGACACTTCTCCGTGGAGAAGAGCCTGAGGAGTCCCATGTGCTCTGCTACTTCTCTGCTTGTATGTACTTTTCCCCCAAAACAACACTATTTTACAATTACATCACCTAGTATGAAGTTGTGTTTCCCTGTCCACTTTGCCCATTCTCCTGCAAGTCTCTACGCTAGGTCTTTCCAGATGCATTTTCACTCATGACTCTCACATCCTGTGCTAGATCACTTAAAGATAAACAGTTCAAAAAAATTTTAGACTATCTACTTAATTCACCTTTCAAATTAAAAAAAGAATTTAACTGGTGCTAAAGTGTAATTTTCAAAACTTTAAAACCATGACTTTCATGAAAATATAAAATGAACCAATGCAAAAGCTATTATTCAACTCCATTAATGAGGGTATCAAAAATTTGAATAAAGGCAAACAGGATTACTAAAATGAATTTACTAATGGCTGCAAAAATTGTGAATCTATTATGAAAAGGTTTTGCAACATAAACTTTATTGTATTCTTAGTATCTAATTTTTTTCCTGGTGCCACTAGGCCTAAATATATAACATCGAGTTTAGAAATCTCTGCTACAGAGCAACAAAATATCTGAGATAGCTCTTCCTTAGAGCAATCAACTGCATCCCTATGAGACAAAAATTTTTTTTTGCATTATTACGTATAAGAAGCGTTTGCACAACTATTCCTCAACTTCTTCCCCTATAGAGTTGCCCAATAACCTAATCAAGAGAAAGTATAGTCACAGAGGATCCACTAGACAAGCCCAGCATTTCACTGAAAAGTCACCCAGTAAGCTCTTTTGATCATTTACGAGTCTTAGACAATTTCTCCATCTTAGATTATGGTTGGTTCTAACAAGAGTAAAGCAAAAATCATACCAGGTGGGAGGAAGGATGCAGGGGCAGCTAAAATCTGTGAGTATTTCCATCAAGAAGGAGAGAACATGCATTGCCAGCAAAGGTACACTGAAAGTGACAGTATAATACACTGCTACTGGACATACAACTTGGTATAACACTGCTGGAAAGCCACCTAGTAACGTGTACTAGAAATTGTTGAGGCTCAGATCTTTGATTCCATAATTCCACTCCCAGATATCTTCATTCAACACATAATCAGAGGTGGACTAAGATATACACATCTCAAAGCAGTAATTACAAAAATTTAAATATATAAAATAACTTATGTAGATTTCCCAGCTTAAAAGAGGTTTTCCAAAAGCCCTCACTAAATCCCCACATCCTTTCTACATAATCCACTTCACACCCAGGATCTCCCCTATGAGGTCTCTTACCATAGTGCGCTCTAATTTCTGATCTGTTCACCCCTTTGCCCTCTTAGGCTATAACCTCCACTAAGGCTCGCACCATAGAATTGCATCAATTTAGCATAATGCCACATGCATAGTAGGCACTCAAATGCTGGCTCACTGAATAAAATGTTACATACATAGCCTCAAAGTATGTACATGAGTATGTTTCCTCTATAGAGAGAATAAGTATTAAACAACATCAAAACAAAAATATGAGAAAAGCCTCAAGTTACCATCCCAACTTTATTGATAGAGGATCAGGATCATATGCAGGTATTTTGAAAAGCACAGACTGCCAGCAAAGGGGACACGCACTTCAGCTACTGCTGGTGCACAGACAGGCACCGAAGTGTCTGTCAGGTGAGCCATTCTTTGCCGCTGTGTGTGTCCTGGACACATTAGCACACTATGCATCTAAGGAAAACGATAAAGCTCAAAAGAAAACCACTGTGTGCAACTACTTAAAGGAAGGTTTGGATAACGATAAACATCCTTAATTGTGATGGAGATTTTTTTTAATTATTTTAAAACAGAATCTGATGTTTCTTAGGCCATGCTTCTCAAACCTTAAAGAGCATGAGACTCATGTAGGGGTCTTCTTAAAATACAGGTTCTTATTCTGTCAGTCTAAAGTGCAGTCTAGACTGCACTTCTTACAAGCTCCCAGGTAAAACCAATGGTGCTGGTCTAGGAACTTCAATCTGAGTAGCAAATTCTTAGAAATTTCTAAATGAAAAGAAAGGTATGCAGAGCTCCATTTTCCTGTTTTGTTGTTGTTTTTACGAATCCTAAACCACCTATCTCCTCTGATGATTTTTCAAACCATTCCTGGTTCAAGATTCTCAATACCCTGCAGATACTACAATTTAAAATAATGGCAACCATAAATAAAAGAGGATCATCACTACAGATCCAATGAAAATTAAAAAGGAATACTATGAACACTATGCCCCAAAATGTGATAATCTAGATAAAACATATCAATTCCTTGAAAAGACACAATCTGCCAAAACGCACATAAGAAATGGATAATCTGAATTGGCCTACATCTATTAAAGAAATTAAGTCCATAATTAACAACCTTCCAAAATAGAAGGGATAATACCCAGATGGGTTCACTGGTGAATTCTGCCAAAACATGTGACAATGACAGGATGCCCGTTCTACACAAGCTCTTTCAGAGGATCAAAGCAGAGGGAATCCTTCCTAACTCATTCTGATGCTAGCATTGCCCCAATTCCAAAACCAGACAAAAACATTTTAAGAGAACTACAGACTGATCTCTCTTACGAACATAGATGCAAAAATCCTTAACAAAATATTAGCAAAATGAATCCAAGTATAAGAAGAATTATACATGACAACAAAGTTAGATTTCAGGTATGCAGGGCTGAGTCAACATTCGAAAAATCAATGTAATCCATTGCATCAACTAAAAAAGAAAAATAATAGGATTATGGGGCTATGTGCAGAAAAAACATGTGAAAAAATCCAACACCCGTTCATCATCAAAACTCTCAGTAAACTAGAAAGAGGTAAAGTTTCTCAACTTGATAAAGATTACCTACAAAGTACTTACAGCAAGCATCATACTTAACGGTAAGAAACTTGAAGCTTTCCCAGTGTGGTATTGGCAAAAGATTAGACAAATACATCAGTGGAAAATAAGGCAGCCCAGAAACAGACTCTCAGATACAGTCAACCAATCTTCTGACATAAGCAATACATTGGATCAAAGATGGCCTCTTCAACAAATGGTACTGGATCAATTGGACATCTGCAGGCAAAAAAGTAATTTAGATGCAGATCTTACTTACATCCTTCACCAAAATCAACTCAAAATGGATGTAAAATGCAAAATAATAAAATTCCTACAAGGCAACATAGGAGTAAACCTAGATGTCCTTAGGTATGGTTAGGCCTTCTTAGACGATATCAAAGGTACAATCCATGGAAGAAATAATTGATAAACTGGTCTTAATTGACATTTAAATTTTCTGCTCTGCAAAAGACAATGCCAAGAGAATAAGACAAGTCACAGACTGGGAGAAAATATCTGCCAAAGACACATCTGATAAAGGGTTGTTTTTCAAATATACAAGAAACACTTAAAACTCAAAAATAAGAAAACAACCCAAATATAAAATGAGCCAATGATCTTAACACCTCACCTGGGATGATATAGAGAAGGCAAATAAGCAGGAAAAGATGTTCCACATCACAGGTCATCAGACAAATGCAATTTAAAATAACACTATCACGGGACACCTGGGTGGCACAGGCGGTTAAGCGTCTGCCTTCCACTCAGGTCATGATCCCAGGGTCCTGGGATCCAGCCCCGCATTGGGCTCCCTGCTCACCAGGGAGCCTGCTTCTCCCCCTGCTTGTGCTCTTTCACTCTCCCTCTGACAAATAAATAAATCTTTAAAAATAAATAAATAATAAATAAAATAAAATAACACTATCACAGATGTTATAACAAAGCCTATAATGATGGCCAAAATCTTGGATACCAACACCACCAAATGGTGGTAAGGATGTGGAGCAATACAAGTCTCACATTGCTGGTGGGAATGCCAAATAGTACAGCCACTTTGGAAGGCAGCTGGGTGGTTTCATACAAAACTAAACACACTCTGAACATACGATCCAACAATCGTGCTCCGAGGCATTATCCAAAGAAGTTAAAACCTTATGTCCACACAAAAACCTGCACACAGATGTTTACAGCAGCCTTTTTCATAAATGTCACACCGTGGAAGCAACCAAGAAGTTCTTTGGTAGGTAAGAGTATATAGAAACCACAGTAACTCCAGACAACGGATCACTCAGAGCTAAAAAAGGGGTGAGCTACCAGGCCATGAAAAGACACCGAGAAACCTTAAATGCATAATCAGTTAAAGGAGTCCATCTGAAAAAACTACATACTGTATGATTCCAAGTTATGACATTCTGGAAAAGACACAACTATGAAGAAAATAAAAAGCTATGTGGTTGCTAGGAGTGGGAGGATTTAGATAAATACGCAGAGCACAGAGGACTTTCAGGGCAGTAAAATACTCTGTATGACACTATAATGATGGATATATTTTATACATTTGTCCTAATCCACAGAATGTATAACACCAATATAAACTATGAACTTGGGAGTGATTATGTAGTATCCGTGTGGCTTTGTCAATTGTAACAAATGTCCCACTGTGGTTGATGGGTGGTGACAATGGGGGAGGCTGCGCATGTACAGGGGGCACACGGGAAACCTATATAACCCTCCTCTCAATTCTGTTGTAAACCTAAAACTACTCTATAAAAGAAGTCTTAAAAAAAAAAAAAAAAAGCTCCCAATAACCATTCTTGACAACAACACCTGCTTTTCCAGGAGTAGATTACGGATACCCATACTGGGCCAGTGGATCTGTAAAGTATGAAACTAAAGAAAATTGCTAGTATGTCTTCCAGTGCCTAGAAGAGCTCCTCATACAGGGACTCAAATGATCACGGCACAGATGACTACAGGATTTAGCATGGAAGAAGAGAAAAAGGGAGGAAGAGTTTGGTTAAGGTTTTTCAGTATCTGAAGGTAGCTAAGTAGAAATAAAGTAAAAGTCTTCCATACCATTATAGTAGGAAAATAAGAGAATGAAAGGTCTATTTCAGCCTATTTTAAATACACATCTTTAACAATCAGTTGTCCAACAATGGTATATGTTTTCTCAAATACAAAGAGCTACCTGAACGCATTCAAGCAAAGAAGCCAGATGGCTCTCTCAGAGGGACACTAAAGAAAACACACCTGCCCTGCAAACACTAGGTTTCCTCAAGTTGCCCCCTACTCCCTAAGCATACGATTCACTACTCACAACATCTTCACTGCATTAGGAATAAAATGCAACAAGTCTTCCTACTTTGAAAATGAAAAATAAAGTTGCCTCAAAACAACAGCCCTTGGGCCAGAAGCCACAACCTTACACATGACCTAAAAGCAAATCAAAAGCTTAAATTCTCTGTAAGTCATAAAAACAAAAGAAACTATTCCACTGCGATAAATGAGTACCTTCAAAGACAATGGTATGATAAAGATATAGGAATACTCTCAGAATGAAATCCATTTGTTTGAGCATCTGTTTGCCACCTACAAATAACTCTTTCTGATGGATTTAACCAAGAAAAAAAGATAATAAAATTCATTCGATGGGACATTAATGCACAAACACACCTCATTTTCCTAGAAAACCTCAAAAGACATCTGGTGTTAATGTATCAAAACCCACAGATTTTTTTGTGTGTGTGATCAAGCTATAACATTTTAGCATTGTGAATATTAAAACTGCCCTCATAACATCACTTGGTATTTTCAATGGTTTCATCTAAAAGAATACCATTATTTCTGATAATGCTACAATGTATCAATTTACAAGATTTTTTTAAAATAATTAAGATTATTTTTACACTCACTTTGGAAGACTTAGCTTCTAGAAGCATGGAGCTATTAAAGTGCTAATATGGAAAGATGAGGTGGGGATGCTACACTCACTACCAGTAAAACACAGGAAATTGATTCTTTAGATGATGTGGAAAAGCTGGCTTATAAAGTTAATGAGATATTACTTAAGGCAAAAGAAACAATTTGCTCATTAACAATGAGGATAAGCCAAGCATTTTTGTCATCAAATATAATGACACTAATTAAAAGAATGACAAAAACTAAGTAGATATGAAAATCAACTAAGGTACAGGAAAAAAACTACAAACACACGAAGTATAGTTATAGCAGCAAGTCTTAGCAAGTTAGAAATCAATATAAGAGAACAAAAAGAATTCCAACAATTATATGGGTTATACATCAAGGAAAGTGTCACTAGTCAAAGGAGTAAATTTCCCATTGAACATTAAAGAGCCTTGACAACTACCTGGGATGGATTTCTAATATAGCAGGAGAGTAAAGTAAAAAGTGAAACTCAAAAATCCACTACTTTGTCTCTTAGATATCTTAGCTAGCCCCAGATAACAAAAATATCACAATCCTTAAGCAGTAGCTTTAGCCGGAGATTTCTTGGCCATCCACAAAGTTCAAAAAAAAAAACAAAAAAAAAAACCTGCAAGTTTTCCAAGTTTCAAAGCAGGCATAGTGCTTTAATTTAAGTAACAAAAATGCCACGCTGATTTTAGGAAAAATACATAGACCGAAAACCCAGGTTTTAGTCCCAGTTCTATCTCCAATATCCATTTCCAAAGGCTTTTCATTAGGAAAGGAGTATTTTATTCCCTGTGTATGAAGTATATTCCAAAACTTTGAGTCTATCATTTGCTCCTTGCTGATATGAAAAAAATGACAGATTTTTAACATATAGGTATCACAAATTATCACTAAATACAGATCAAGTATTTCTGAAGAAAAATTAACATGTGAATTCAGATGTGCTGCAAGTGTAAACTACACACTGGTGTTTGAAGATTTAATACAAAAAATGTCAACTACTGGGGCTCCGGGGTGGTTTAGTCGGTTAAGTGTCTGCCTTCAGCTCAGGTTGTGATCCCAGGGTCCTGGGATTGAGCCCCCTGTGGCATTGGGCTCCCTGCTCAGCAGGGAGTCCGCTTGCCCTCTCCCTCTGCCCCCTCCCCCCAGCTCATGCTCTCACTCATGCTCTCTCTCAAATGAAAATCTTTTTCTAAAAAAGTCAACTATTGCACTAATAATTGCTTATTCTGATTACATACTGAAATAACATTTTAGATATTAAGTTAAATACATAAAATTAAGTTCATTTGTTTTATCTTTTTAACAAGGCTACTGGGAAAGTTTAAGTTACATATGAAATTACATTTCTATTGTATTGAATGGCCTTCTGCAGGCTGAACTCTTCACAGTAAGGTTTGTAAATTATTTTTCTACAGCATCTACTGAAGTATAGTACATAACAGATTCTCAAAAAGCATTAAAGGAACTTTATATAGAAACAACAGCAAGTAAGTAAGACCAAAATTGACTTTTTGATTCATATAACAGCTATATTCTGTTGGAGTGACATTAAAAACCTCTTATTTAGTAATCATGACAATTCTGAAATTTGGACCAAGACAACCAAAAAAAATTTTCAGCTGAAAAAGTAAACTGACACACCTAATTTGTACGGGGCTGCATATGTTCTCCCAGAATTCCTGCTGAAGTCCTATACCTGTACCTCAGAATGTCACTGTATTTGGAGATAGAGCCTTTAAAAGGATAATTAAAATAAATCATACAGGTGGACCTAATCCAATAGGACCGGTATCTTTATAAGAATAGGATATTAGAACACAAGTGACACACAGACCAAACGGCAATCCATGAGGACAAAGAGAGAAGACAGGCATCCAACTGCAAGCCAAGGACAGGGGCTTCAAAAGACACCAAAGCTGCCAACACCTTGATCTTGGACTTCTAGCTTGAGAATTAAGAGAAAATAAATTTCTATCACTTAAGCCACCCAGTCGATGGTACTTTGTGGCAGCCCTAGTACACTAATACATTGTTCCAAACACTTAAAACTTTTCCAACTTGAGTGGAGTTTTGGCTTTTATTCTTAAGTTACAAATTCAATTCCTCCCTCACACTAGCCACATTTCAAGTGCTCAACAGCCATATACAGCTAATGGCCACGCTATTGTACAGTACAGACCCAGAGAGAACACCAGACCAAGAATTTCCAAAAAGAATGCTTACAGTAGTTGGGAGATATAACCAAAAAATGTGTTCTTATATATATTGAAGCATGTTTCATCTTTAATTTTAAAACAAAATGCAAATGCCGAGGATTCAAATCCACCCTTGGGTTATTCTTACTATGATTTGCTGAGTAGATTAGGGAAGGGAGTTCATAGTTTAGAGCTATGTTTGGTACATCTGAATGTCATCACCAAGGTTTTTCAAGATGTGTCCGTTGCTGCAAAATACAGAGAACTACTGACGTAGGTGGCCAGGATACATTTATCAAGTACAAAAGAGTCAGAATTCTAGGTATGATTTCCCAGAAATTCCCAAATTAGCCACCGGTAAATTGGAGAACGCTAATACTCAGCTGTAGATTTTATCATGCCTCTTGTCAACTTAATCAGGCATTTTCAATAGAAATTAAATTCCAGAAATATAAAACATGGCATGAATACGATACTGAACAGGATATTCCTAGATTCATTACCATAAACGAGGGATCAAAAAAGTATGTCCACTATTAATAACTTCATGCATCTATAAAGAAAGTTTAAGAAGCATGGAAGAAAAATACAGAATTCAGGAAAAATAGTTCTGCTACACTTGCCTAACAGTACCGAACACATTTACTAAAATAAGTAGCTATCTCCTTTAAGAATTAGACAAATGAAGGTAGAGGGGCACCTGGGTGGCTCAGTCAATTAAGTGGCTGACTCGATTTCAGCCCAGGTGATGATCTTGGGGTCATGGGATGAAATCCCGAGTCGGGCTCCGAGCTGGGCATAAAGTCTGCTTCAGATTCTCTTCAATTCCTCTGCTCCTTCCCAGCCCCACTCTCTCACCCTAAGGGTGGGGGGAAGGGAACATAGAGTCCAAAATGTAATCTTCAGTATAATAAAGTTCAACTACTGCGAAGTATTTTACATTTGCATAGAACTTTAATTTTTAAACTGGCTTTTTATACGTTATCTTAAATTTGCCCAAGGACTTCATGTTTGGATATATTCTTAGTTTACAGAAAGAAACTAAGGCTCTAAGAAATTAAGTGACATGCCCAATGTCACCTAATTTGTAAATGACTAAAAGTCAAACGTTAGTCCTCTAGTTCCAAAACTTTGTATAGGCTTCACCCTGTTAAAGCATTAAAACTATGCCTAGAGCGGTGTTATGTAAATGTTAGTTATAATAAAAATTTTTAATACAATTAGTGACTTGATCAAGTGTGTACTAACAATACTTAAAATGGTAATTAAATTCAGAATAAATCTCAACCAGGGAGGAGCAAGATGGCGGAGGAGTAGGAGACCTGGATTTCGTCTGGTCTCAGGAATTCAGGTGAATAGGGATCAAACCATTCTGAACACCTATGAACTCAACAGGAGATCGAAGAGAAGAATAGTAACAACTCTCTGAACAGAGAAACATCCACTTACTGGAAGGTAGGACGTGTGGAGAAGTGAATCCGAGGCGATATTCGGGAGGATACACGGCAGGGAGGGGGCCTCCGCCACTTCTGGCAAGTGATAGAGCCGCGGAGCACAAAATCAGAACTTTTAGAAGCTGGCTCCGCTGAGGGACGTCGCTCCAGTGGCTAAGCAGGGGGTGGAACCCTCGGGGTCACAGAAAGACCGGGGGTGCCTGAGTGCGGCAGAGCTCCCAGGGATCGGAGCGGGGAAGCCGGCTGCAGAGACGGAGCCGGGGCACGGGCTCTCAGCTCGGGGTTGCCATAAACTGTGATCCGCGTCCCAGTCGGGCCACTGCTCCTCCAGCAGGGACCCAACAAGCGGCAGATCTGGGGAGACTCCCATTCCTCCCCTGGGAGGAGCGGCGTGGGAGCGCACCGCAGGGATCTGCTGGGTTTGGAGACTCCACACGGGGTCGGGTGCCAGAGATAGAAACGCTCGGTCACAGGCCGGGTGAGCATGCAGTGCGGCTGGAGACCAGGGAGACGGGAGTGACTGCTTTTCTCTGGGGGCGCACTGAGGAGCGGGACCCCGAGTTCTCAACTCCTCTGGGGGGAGACTGGGAAGCCACCATTTTCACCCTGGTCCTCCAAAGCTGTACGGAGAGCTTGCAGGGAAAAAAAGCTCCTGAGAGCAAACCTGAGCAGATTGCTTAGCCCCGACGGGAAAGGGCGGGGCAATTCCGCCTCCGGCAAAGACATTTGGGAACCACGGCAACAGGCCCCTCCCCCAGAAGATCAACACGAACAGCCAGCAAGCCAAGACCAAGTTTACCGATCAAGGAGAACGGGAGAACTCCAGCACTAGGGGAATACTGCACATAGATTTCATGGCTTTTTTTACCATGATTCATTAGTTTTTCAAAGTTAATTTTTTTAAACTTTTTTTTTAATTTTTCTTTTCCCCTTTTTCAACCAACATCTTATCAATCCCTTTTTTTTAAAAAACATTTTTTATTTTTCATTTTTAGAGTCATTTTATCCCTTCATAGCAGTTACCTTTATTTTTGGCATATATATATAAATTGTTCTCTCTTTAAAATTTTGAGACAGTTTCTTCTAACAGATAAAAATATACCCTAAATCACTAGTGTATGGCTTTGTTCTAATCTCCTGCCTGATCACATTCTCTCCCTTTTTTTTTAATGTTCTTTTTTCTTTTTTCAAACAACTTCTTACCGTATTCCTTTTATAAAATCTTTTATAATCTTCATCTTTACAATCATCTTCCATCCCTTCATTGCATCAACCCTTATTTTGTACATATATGTCTTTCTTCCTTTAAAATTTTAGGAGGCACTTTCTTCTAACAAACCAAAATACACCCAAAATCTAGTGTGTGGCACTGATCTATGTACTAGCCTGATCATATTTGATCATATTCGGTTTTTTTCGTATTGTTCTGTTTTTGTTTGTTTTTATCTTTATTTTTCTCTTTCTACTTTCTTTCTTTCACTTTCTTTTCCCCTGGTTTCAGGTCTTTTCTGATTTGTACAGAGTATGTTTGCTGAGGAGTTTGTTAACCTGTTAGCATTTTGTTCGCTCATTCATCTATTCTCCTCTGGACAATATGACAAGATGAAAAAAAATCACCTCAGCAAAAAGAACAAGAGACAGTACCGTCGGCCAGGGACCTACTCAATACAGACATTGTATTGTACAATGTCGGACCTAGAGTTCAGAATCATGACTTTAAAGATACTAGCTGGGCTTGAAAAAACCGTGGAAGTTATTAGAGAAACCCTTCCTGGAGAAATAAAAGAACTAAATCTAACAAAGTCAAAATCAAAAAGGCCACTAATGAGGTACAATCAAAAATGGGGGCACTAACTGCTAGGATAAATGAGGCAGAAGAGAAAATCAGCGATATAGAAGACCAAATGATGGAAAATAAAGAGGCTGAGAAAAAGAGAGAGAAACAACTACAGGATCACGAGGGCAGAATTCGAGAGATAAGCGATATGATAAGATGAAACAACATTAGAATAATTGGGATCCCAGAAGAAGAAGAAAGAGAGAGAGAGGGGCAGAAGGCATATTGGAGCAAATAATAGCAGAGAACTTCCCTAATGTGAGGAAGGAAACAGGCATCAAAATCCAGGAGGCACAGAGAACCCCTCTCAAAATCAATAAAAATAGGTCAACACCCCGACATCTAATAGTAAAACTTACGAGTCTCAGAGACAAAGAGAAAATCCTGAAAGCAGCTCAGGAGAAGATATGTAACCTACAATGGTAGAAATATTAGATTGGCAACAGACCTATCCACAGAGACGTGGAAGGCCAGAAAGGACTGGCATGATATCTTCAGGGCACTAAACGAGAAAAATATGCAGCCAAGAATACTATATCCAGCTAGGCTCTCATTGAAAATTGAAGGGGAGATAAAAAGCTTCCAGGACAAACAAAAACTAAAGGAATTTGCAAACACAAAACCAGCCCTCCAAGAAATATTGAAAGGGGTCCTCTAAGCAGAGAGCCTAAAAGCAGCATAGATCAGAAAGGAACACAGACAATATACAGTCACAGTCACTTTACAGGCAATACAAAGGCACTAAATTCATACCTTTCAATAGTTACCCTGAATGTAAATGGGCTAAATGCCCCAATCAAAAGACACAGGATATCAGATTGGATTAAAAAACAAGAACCATCGATATGCTGTCTGCAAGAGACTCATTTTAGACCCAAAGACACCCCCAGATTGAAAGTGAGGGGATGGAAAACCATTTACCATATAAATGGACACCAAAAGAAAGCTGGGGTGGCAATCCTTGTATCGGACAAATTAGATTTTAAAACAAAGACTGTAATAAGAGATGAGGAAGGACACTATATCCTACTTAAAGGGTCTATCCAACAAGAAGACCTAACAATTGTAAATATCTATGCCCCTAACATGGGAGCAGCCAATTTTATAAGGCAATTAATAACAAAAGCGAAGAAACACATTGACAACAATAATAATGGGGGACTTTAACACCCCCCTCACTGAAATGGACAGATCATCTAAGCAAAAGATCAACAAGGAAATAAAGACTTTAAATGACACACTGGACTAAATGGACTTCACAGACATATTCAGAACATTCCATCCCAAAGCAACAGAATACACATTCTTCTCTAGTGCCCGTGGAACATTCTCCAGAACTGATCACATCCTAGGTAACAAATCAGGTCTCAACTGGTACCAAAAGACTGGGATTATTCCCGGCATATTTTCAGACCACAATGCTTTGAAACTAGAACTCAATCACAAGAGCAAAGTCGGAGAGAACTCAAATACATGGAGGCTAAAGAGCATCCTACTAAAGAATGAATGGGTCAACCAGGAAATTAAAGAATTTAAAAAAATTCATGGAAACCAATGAAAATAAAAACACAAATGTTCAAAATCTTTGGGATACAGCAAAGGCAGTCCTGAAAGTATATAGCAATACAAGCCTTTCTCAAGAAACAAGAAAGGTCTCAAATACACAACCTAACCCTACACCTAAAGGAGCTGGAGAAAGAACAGCAAATAAAGCCTAAACCCAGCAGGAGAAGAGAAATCATAAAGATCAGAGCAGAAATCAATGAACTAGAAACCAAAAGAACAGTAGAACAGATCAACAAAACTAGGAGCTGGTTCTTTGAAAGAATTCACAAGATTGATAAACCCCTGGCCAGACTTATCAAAAAGAAAAGAGAAATGACCCAAATCAACAAAATCATGAATGAAAGAGGAGAGATCACAACCAACAACAAAGAAATACAAACAATAATAAGAACATATTATGAGCAACTCTATGCCAGCAAATTAGATAACCTGGAAGAAATGGGTGCATTCCTAGAGATGTATCAACTACCAAAATTGAACCAGGAAGAAATAGAAAACCTGAACAGACCTATAACCACTAAGGAAATTGAAACAGTCATCAAAAATCTCCCAAGAAACAAAAGCCCAGGGCCAGATGGCTTCCCAGGGGAATTCTATCAGACATTTCAAGAAGAATTAATACCTATTCTCCTGAAACTGTTCCAAAAAATAGAAATGGAAGGGAAACTTCCAAACTCATTTTATGAGGCCACCATTACCTTGATCCCCAAACCAAAGACCCCATCAAAAAGAATTACAGACCAATATCCTTGATGAACATGGATGCAAAAATTCTCCCCAAAATACTAGCCAATAGGATCCAACAGTACATTAAAAGGATTATTCACCATGTACAAGTGGGATTTATCCCTGGGCTACAAGGTTGGTTCAACATCCGCAAATCAATCAACGTGCTACAACACCTTAACAAAAGAAAGAACAAGAATCATATGATCCTCTCAATAGATGCAGAAAAAGCATTTGACAAAGTACAGCATCCTTTCTTGATCAAAACTCTTCAGAGTATAGGGATAGAGGGTACATACCTCAACATCATAAAAGCCATCTATAAAAAACCCACAGTGAATATCATTCTCAATGGGGAAAAGCAGAGAGCTTTTCCCCTAAGGTCAGGAACGAGGCAGGGATGTCCACTATCACCACTGCTATTCAACATAGTATTAGAAGTCCTAGCCACAGCAATCAGACAGCAAAGAGAAATCAAAGGCATCCAAATCTGCAAAGAGGAAGTCAAACTCTCACTCTTTGCAGATGATATGATACTGTATGTGGAAAACCCAAAAGACTACACCCCAAAACTGCCAGAACTCATACAGGAATTCAGTCAAGTAGCAGGATATAAAAATCAATGCACAGAAATCAGTGGCATTCCTATACACCAACAACAAGACAGAAGAGAGACAAATCAAGGAGTCGATCCCATTTACAATTGCACCCAAAACCGTAAGATACCTAGGAATCAATGTAACCAAAGAGGCAAAGGATCTGTACTCAGAAAACTATAAAATACTCATGAAAGAAATTGAAGAAGACACAAAGAAATGGAAAAACGTTCCATGCTCATGGACTGGAAGAACAAACATTGTGAAGATGTCAATGCTACCTAGAGCAATCTACACATTCAATGCAATCCCCATCAAAATACCATCCACTTTTTTCAAAGAAATGGAATAATCCTAAAATTTGTATGGAACCAGAAGAGACCCTGAATAGCCAGAGGAATATTGAAAAAGAAAAGCAAAGCTGGCGGCATCACAATTCCAGACTTCCAGCTCTATTACAAAGCTGTCATCATCAAGACAGTATGGTACTGGCACAAAAACAGACACATAGATCAATGGAACAGAATCGAGAGCCCAGAAATGGACCCTCAACTCTATGGTCAACTCATCTTCGACAAAGCAGGAAAGAATGTCCAATGGAAAAAAGACAATCTCTTCAACAAATGGTGTTGGGAAAATTGGACAGCCACATGCAGAAGAATGAAACTGGACCATTTCCTTACACCACACACAAAAATAGACTCCAAATGCTTGGAAGACCTAAACGTGAGACAGGAGTCCATCCAAATCCTAAAGGAGAACACAGGCAGCAACCTCTTCGACCTCAGCTGCACAACTTCTTCCTAGAAACATCGCCAAAGGCAAGGGAAGCAAGGGCAAAAATGAACTATTGGGATTTCATCAAGATAAAAAGCTTTTGCACAGCCAAAGAAATAGTCCACAAAACCAAAAGACAACTGACAGAATGGGAGAAAATATTTGCAAATGACATATCAGATAAAGGGCTAGTATCCAAAATCTATAAAGAACTTATCAAACTCAACACCCAAAGAACAAATAATCCAATCAAGAAATGGGCAGAAGACATGAACAGACATTTTTCCAAAGACATCCAAATGGCCAACAGACACATGAAAATGTGCTCAACATCGCTCGGCATCAGGGAAATCCACATCAAAACCTCAATGAGATACCACCTCACACCCGTCAGAATGGCGAAAATTAACAAGTCAGGAAACGACAGATGTTGGCGGGGATGCGGAGAAAGGGGAACCCTCCTACACTGTTGGTGGGAATGCAAGCTGGTGCAACCACTCTGGAAAACAGTATGGAGGTTCCTCAAACAGTTGAAAATAGAGCTACCATCCGATCCAGCAATTGCACTACTGGGTATTTACCCCAAAGACACCAATGTAGGGATCCGAAGGGGTATGTGCACCCCGATGTTTATAGCAGCAATGTCAACAATAGCCAAACTGTGGAAAGAGCCAAGATGTCCATTGACAGATGAATGGATAAAGAAGGTGTGGTATATATACACAATGGAATATTATGCAGCCATCAAAAGGAATGAGATCTTGCCATTTGCAATGACGTGGATGGAAGTGGACGGTGTTATACTGAGTGAAATAAGTCAATCAGAGAAAGACATGTATCATATGACCTCACTGATATGAGGAATTCTTAATCTCAGGAAACAAACTGAGTGTTGCTGGAGTGGTGGGGGGTGGGAGGGATGGGGTGGCTGGGTGATAGGCATTGGGGAGGGTATGTGCTATGGTGAGCGCTGTGAATTGTGCAAGACTGTTGAATCACAGATCTGTACTTCTGAAACAAATAATGCAACGTATGTTAAGAAAAAAGAAAAAGAAGATAGCAGGAGGGGAAGAATGAAGGGGAGTAAGTCAGAGGGGGAGACGAACCACGAGAGACGATGGACTCTAAAAAACAAACTGAGGTTTCTAGAGGGGAGGGGGGTGGGGGGATGGGTTAGTCTGGTGATGGGTATTAAAGAGGGCACCTTCCGCGTGGAGCACTGGGTGTGAGGCACAAACAATGAATCTTGGAACACTACATCAAGAACTAATGATGTAATGTATGGTGACTAACATAACAATAAAAAAATTAAAAAAATAAAAATAAATCTCAACCATGGTAATCAGTTTAGAAGAAATAACTCCGAAGAGGATTATGGTCACAGGAATTTTTTTAAAATTTAAATGTATATAATCTTTTTGCAAAGAAATACCAAGTGATAGATAAAAGGCTTTCTATCATAAATTTATGATAATCAAATTAGGTGGGGAAAATAAAATGGAACTTTTAAAACTAGAGTTTTTTATATATTAAGTGAATAAGGTCTCATATCTACCTGTTATATTATTTATTCCATCAGATCCATTTAAGAGTGATATAAAAGTGATTTAGAAGGTCAATATTCAATGTTAAAAGAGGATTTAAAAAGTGAGGAACTGAGCTAGATTTAAAGGGACTGAAGAATGAACAGGTGGTCCCAGACGGAACAAGCAACTGGAAAAGTTATTTTTGGAACAATGGGAAAATTTAAATATGGACAGGTACTATGGAATTTTAGGTAGAAAGATTTATGAACATTGTTGAATGAAACAACTTACAGTATGTTCTCATTTAGGTTTAAAAATACTTCACTATAATTATACAGAACAAATATCTGGAGGGATATAAATATAAATACACACACACTACATACACATACACATACATGGCAATAACAGCAGTAATCTCTGAGAGGTGAGAATATGGCACTTATTTCATTTTTGTTGACCTTCTAAATTTTTATAATGCATATGTACTATGTTATAAAAATATAAAAATTTTAAAATATCAGTATTTTTATTAAGTCAGAAATAAAAACCTCTGTCTTCTGTGTCTTACACTTGTGAAATAAGCACATGTGAAATAATGATTCTGAAGACGGTTTGACTCTTCACTTTTATTTTAGCTTTCAGGTGTTTAAAATCAACTTTACTTTCAAATATATGGAGCTCTGAATATAAGCTTCATGCTAAAAAAAATGATATGATCACAGACACTGAAGAACAATGCAAAAAAAGTCCCTATTTATATTTTGAAAAGTCACCTATATTTAGAGTTTAAAATAGCAATTGTATGCCCATACCAGTTAAATATTGTTCATCATGAATTAAAACAAAAATCTTTAGATAAAAAGTTAAGAAGGAAATGAGAAAAATTCTTGCTATTTATCAGTGTTAAAATGCTAGTCTTAAATCTTCCCAACAACTGTCCTTAGAAAGTCTCATTCTCTGTATATCACTGATGAGAAAAATCTTAAGAACTGAATCCAGAATAAAGAAACTCCTGCTTGGCAATCATTTTCCAATACTATACACATATATCAAATCATTAAGCTGTACATCTGAAACTAATACAATGTTATGTCAATTATACCTCAATTTATAGAACAAAAACAAACTACAAATTGATTTTTTTTAAAGATTTTATTTTTCAAATAATTTCTACATCCAATGTGGGGTTTGAACCCACAACCCGGAGATCAAGGGTCACATGCTCCATCAGCCAGGCGCCCCTACAAATTTATTTGTAATAAAGTGAAGATGGAGCACCTGGCTGGCTCAGTCAGTAGAGCACCAACTCTCAGGGTCGTGAGTTTGAGCCCCACGTTAGGTGTGGAGATAACTTAAAAACAAAAATAAATAAAAGACCTCCCCTCCCCCCATAGCAAAATGGCAAGAGTCATAAATGTTTCACAGAAGATCTGCAAAAGGCCAATAAACACTCAAAAGATAAGCATTCTGCCATAAAGGAAATGTAAATTAAAATCACAGAGATACCTCTAGATATTCACCAAATGGCTAAAATTTAAAACTAATTCTAAGGATTAGAAAAGAACATTCTAGGGGATAAATTTAGCATGAGATAAGGCATGAGCATTAAAGCTGGAACAAATGTTCACATAAGTAAACACGTGTTCATGTGGCTTGGGCAGACAGGGAAAGATAAAATGTGTCCTGGAAAAGTAGTTAGGAATCAGAACTCGGAGCATCTTCAAGTCCAAGAGGACAACTTTAACCCATATATGATTAGCAAACCCATGACACGGATGACAGCTTTGTATAGAATGTTCCAAGGGGGGAGAAGATACAGAAGATTTCAACAGCATTTCTTATCTCCTGCCCTGCATTAAATTTCTCTATCCTCCACAATCTGATGTTACCCTCACTCCTCAACCAAAATCCCCACCTGCACTCTCCAACCTACTCAGTTTCTTTCTCTTTACTCACCACCAGGTGAGCTCACACCTGGTCAGAGGGAGCAGAGAGCTTTCACTCAGGGCACATCACAGGCATTACTCTTCTGCTCCCCCTAGGCTGCTCTCAACTTAAGTCCAGTGCTTTTGCAGAGGCACAGCTGAGGTCTACCCATTCCGTGATTTCCTGCCTACTCCAACCTGCCCTCATCTCCTTCCCCTGAGTCCCTCCCTTCCTTATGTGGGCTCCTATAATACACAATTCAACATCTAACTAAAATCCGTATATTGTTCTCAACTCTCCAACCAGACTATAAACTCCCGCACAGAAGGAATCACACCTTTCACTTTTGTACCTCTGCTGCACCTACTACCAAAAAATATACACTAGCTAGTTGTCAGTTCCTCTTGATAACAGAAATGCAAACATACCCTTTCATCCAACAATTCTATTTCTAGTTTTTCCTACTGATATATACATATACACACAGTAACATGATCAAAAATAGCATTATAGATAGTAACAATAAAAACTGGAAGTAACCTAAATGTCTATTAAGAAAAACTGGTTCATTTGAGTCTATACTGCCTATTAAAAAACAAAATTAGGGGTGTTGTATGAAAGCAGAGAAGGTGGGTACTCCCCTTGACAAGGATGGACGAGGCCCTTGGGCCTGACAACAAGCACACATACAGTTAAGTCACTGCCACCTACTTTGCGGCATCTAACCATCATTTTGTTTGTTGAATCACTATATTGTACACCTGAAACTATGTTAGCTACACTGGAATTAAAGTTAAAACAAACAAACAAACAAACAAAAAACAACTTGGGATACCTATACCTATGGACCCTAACATAGTAAGTGAAAAAAAGTTGCAGGAAATGGGTAAATAGGTCCTATCTTATTTATATAAACATAATTTACAAAAACAATTTTAGAATGATCATCTCTGGTAAGTCGGATGGACTTAACTTTAGAAACACTTCTATTTTGTTTGAAAAAAATAGAACATATACAATGTAGTAAAAAAAAAAAGAAAAAATTCACTCACTGTCCCAAAAAAGTAAATTACAAAACAACTTATAATAGGAATCCATGTTCTTTAAAATAAGGCTAATATGCTGAGGTATATGTACCAAAATCAATATTTAAAACATATGCCAACTGTTAATAATGGTTATTTCTAGAAGAGGGATTACAGGAAACTCATAATCTACATTAGTTTTTCTTTAAAAAAGCGTTTTAGTTACCCGCCCCCACCAAAAAAAAAGATTAAAAAATCTGAGCTAGGATCCCAGAGGTAAGCATTTTGGTCCACCTGGCAATTAGTTAAAACCAGCTTAACTGTTGGACAGCCCACTGTATTAAATCTGAGTAAGCATTCCCGGTAAATCACATCTACAAATCAGTCGCAGAAGTCACTGATTTAAAAGCTACTTCTCTTCTAGGTAAGTATTAAATATCTGTTTCATGAAGGGAATACTGCCAATGTAAAGTTAAACTTAAATATTTGCTGAATCACTGCAAAAGGTAGGCAATGCACTGGTCTCTCCTAATACACTGCTCTGTTTTTAAGTATCTCTTACGGATCTATAGTCAACTGCAAACTTGCCTCAGGCCTTTGTTTCAAGGCCAGTGCCTGAGAGGAGGCAGAAATCCCTACATACTTTCACTCTTAGTGGAGGAAGAAACTATGAGAACTACTAAATCCCAGAGAATCCCAAGGGAGCACTGGATTCTGTCCCGGTGGATCTGTGCTTCATAAAGGATATTATAGTTCTTACAGGTACTCTATACGCCCTGCTCCAGAGAGGAGCTTACAAATGTCCAACTTAACGCATTCGGGCCTTCTCCACTAAACCTTTGATAAAAACAGAACAAGCAGAACTGCCTATATTTCCTAAAGTCTACTGCTCCAAGTATTTTTCCATCTCAGCACTGACCCGGAGATGCAACTGCCATTTTGTTTTCCCCTTGGACTTACTGCTGAGTACCTTATCACTACTGACGCTACGTGCTTTATTTGTATTATAACCAATTTATACTCACAACAATCCTGTTAAGTATTCATACTTTACCAGTGAAAAACCTGAAATACAAGGTCTGATAATTCGTGCTAAAAAGAAAACCACAGGCTCAAAAATGGAGTCACTTATGCTAGGCCAAGCTAACTGCAGTCTCAACCTCACCCAGAAATGTAGTCTTCAGTCAGGAATTGTCTGGTCAGCACCAATGAGGTCATCTGTTACATGGGCCTTTCTCCATCTCCCAAAGGAAGGTGACCTCATCCCAAACAATCCTTTTTTCTGATTTCCTTGTCCCACCTTTATAAAAACAAAACAAAACAAAACAAAACAAAACAAAAAAAAACACCTCTCCCTTTCTGTAGCCCTTAGGCGCTCCCCTCTACTTGCTAGCTGGGATGCTGCCAGATTTCATGAATCAAATAAAGCTAATTACATCTTTAAAACTCACTCAGCTTAATATTTGTTAACAAACATCTGACTGAAGATTTCTAGTGTTTTCTAGGTTGAAAAGAATATACCCCAGAGATAGTGCAGTGTAGTAAAGCTTGGACTGAGGAATCAATCTCTGGGTTTAAACCCTAGTTTTGCCACTAGGCAAATCTTCAATCAGACGTTGCCACAAAATGAACAAAGAACATTTCGGAAAGTTGCAGACCTTATCTTAAATTTCTAGAATATGCAGGGCTGTATGACTTTCATCTTATGGGGAACAGGGAAGTTCCTTTCTTATCTTTTGTGTTCAGACTGCTCCTTTTTGGTGTGTTTTGTTTTTTGTTTGTTTAACAAAGCAGATGTACAATATGTGCTCAGAGCACAAAGAGAGCCCATGCTTTGAGGTTCTGCAGAGTCGGTCTGACCTTAGTAAATGTTAAAATATAGCAGCTTCCCAGGGAGCCCAGGAGCAGGGCCCACAAATATTGAAAGCTGAAAATTTCCTTTATCGCAGTAAAGCACTTAGGTTTTCACAACAATACTGAACATCAACAGGCCACATGGATCAAACGTTTACTCACGGAAATGCTGTTTGTTTGGCTACCATTAGGTTACTATACACTTTATTTCACAAAATCTTTGCCATTGCTTTTCTCAACTTTTGAAAAGCTATTTTTACAGTAACAAACACTCAACCTCTTAACCAAGTCAAACAGATTTGGGTTCAGATTCTCGTTCTGTTACTGCTTTCCTTCACTTCCAAATAAGATATAAAGGTATATGTGAAAAACTTAGCATAGTGAATGACTGGAGACTAAGAAGTCAAGGTCCCCCACTTCTATTCTTTGTTTTACCACCAATACTCCCAAAATGTGGAACAACTGGACAAGTCCAAATCAAATTCAATACTCTAACTAGACCCATTTATTCATGTGTCTACAGAAAACTTTAAACATTAAATTCTGCATTCCATTTAAATTTATGAACTGATAAAACAAGTTCTACACAACCAAGAAAAACTGGTAAAGAAATATATTTGATATTAAGAAATTATCACGTAAGTCGATTACTGCACAGGAGAATGAATGCTAGCTTCACAATAACTCATACCTCTCATCTATAACCCTGTGGATGGCGATCATCTGAAACTTTAAAAGAACAAAAATCCTCAAGTCAGTGTTAGAGCTTTAAAACGTCTGGTACTGGATAAGCTCAGGGGGGCTTTCAGTGGATTAAAAATGCAAGAGAGGCAGTAACGACTGATCTTAAAACCCCTTTGGCGGCTAAGGATCCGTGACGTGAGAGCCTAGCTGAAGCTGCTCTCGAGGCCTAGGGGCTAACGTTGCACGTGGCGCTCCCTCTTCTCCGGCTGGAACGCGTCCGGTAAACCAGTCCTCACAACTCTGTGCCCAGCACTGAGATCTCTCCCTGTTTTTTCAGGGGAGGAAACAGGCAGATGGGAGGCTGGGTAGTATGCCTAAAGGCTCAGAACTCGGGAGTCAGAGGCCACTGGAAACCTTTCTGGGTCTAGGGTTAGGCCCTTTTAGCCTTTCAGGGCTCCGAGGAGGGGCAGGTCAGTGACACCGCAACAGGGAAGAAAGTACAGTACCGGTGGGAAGCAGGGGTTCCAACGGGGTAAAGGCATGCTCCATAGCGGACTACAGGCCTCTGCATCAAAGAAACAGAAACCCCACGTTAGAATGCCTCCTAGCTAATCAAACAGTGCACAAATTCTCCAGAACGCCGGCCCCTTCCATCCCGCGCTCCCGCGGCGGCTTCCAGGCGGAGCTCCAGGGAGCCGCGGCGCTGGGGGCCCGGCCGCCGGGCTCCGCGGGGAGGAGCCAAGAGGGACTCCGGCCCGCGGAGCGGGGAGCCGCCCCCTCCTCCCTCTCCCCGCGCACCGCCACCATCCGGGGACTGGAGAGCCGGAGGCGGCCGCCCCCTCCCACGCGCCGCCCGCCCATCCCGCGGCCCGCGCGCCGACCCCGCGGGCGGCGCGCTGAGCGGCGGCGGCACTTACACAATGGCGGGTGGAGCCAGCGGCAAGCGGAGCGCGGGCTGCGGGAGCGAAGGCGATCGACCGCTCGGAGCTCAGCTGAGGAGCCTCGGCAGCGCGCGCGGCAGGCGCTCGCAGACTGAAGGAACGGGCGCGCGAGGCGGCCCCGCCCCCTTCCGGAGCTGAGGGCCGGTGCGGGCCGCGCGCCCCCGCTGAGCCGCGCGTCCCCGCCGAGCCGCGCGCCCCCGGCGTCGCCCACGCCTGGCCCTCCGCCCTCCTTCTTCCCGCAGCCGCCTTCTAGGCTAGTTCTGGCCTTCAGCTGGCTGTGCTGTTTCTGCCCAGCGCTTTTCGCTTCAGGGAGGGGGCCGCTCTTTGCTCAAAACCAAGCAGCAGCTGCTCCGTCCCCCTGCCTCAGCCTGGCTGCACAGCCGGGCAAACTTCGCAGTTGTCCAGAGCCCGTCCTCCCGGCCCTCGTTCTCCAGATTCCCGTGCTTCCTGCCTGCATCCTGCGCACGCCTGCTTTTGTCGTTCCTCCCTTCCTGGTGAACATAATCAGAGAAAGTTGTCGAAATTAAGAGACACCTCACCAAAGTGGAGCCCTCAGGCTGTACCGTTGCCTGCCAATTATTTTTTTTTAAGATTTTATTTATTTATCTGAGAGAATGAGAGCGAGAGAGCACATGACGGGGGAGAGGGTCAGAGGGAGAAGCAGACTCCCCGCTGAGCAGGGAGCCCGATGCGGGACTCGATCCCGGGACTCCAGGACCATGACCTGAGCCGAAGGCAGTCCCTCAACCAACTGAGCCACCCAGGCGCCCATCGTTGCCTGCCAATTATAAGAATTGCCAATTACAGGAAGAATTGTCAAGTATAGACCTCAGCAGAAGAATCTTCAACAGGGAAGAAGTAACAATCACAGGCCCCAACCGGAAAAAGATGTTTGTCGCATCTCTTAGCAAGCCCAGCAAACTCTGCCAATGAGAAACCCTCATCACCCTGAACGCTTGTTTCTCTCCAGTGAACTTTCGGTTCCAAGCGACCCTCCCAACTTCCTCCTTTTTCCTGAAATAACGGTCCTCTCCTTTGTTGGGCTTACCTGTGGCTCTGCCATAGCTTGCAGGTCCTGAATTGCAGTTCTTTGCTATTCCGGAATAAACGCATTTTGCTGACACAGTAACTTACTGTTTTATCTTTCAGGTCAATGAAGTTTTGTGTTTTTTTAAGATTTATTTATTTGACAGAGAGAGCATGGCCTGTGAGCAGGGGCAGGGGCAGAGGGAGAGAGAGAATCCTCAAGCAGAATCCCCACTGAGCTTGAGCCGGACTGGGGCCTTACCCCAGGACCCTAAGACCATGATCGGAGCTGAAATCAAGAATTGGACCCTTAACCTGCTGAGCCACCCAGGAGCCGGAAGGTCAATAAATTTTTAGTTAGAAGAGATTTTAAGCCACCTACTTGCAGCTCCATTTGCTCCTTAACACTCCTAGGATGGAGAGCTCACTCTTTTGCCATCCAGGCTTTTCCAATCCTAATCACCAGAAGAATTCTTACTTTAGGCAAAAATCCCCTCCCTGTACCTGTCACTGTTCCTCCCCAGCTCCCAGGACCACCACATATTAGAGGGATCCCTGGTCCTCATAATCATCTTAAGTGTATTGAAGAGAGTAGAAAGCAAAATGGAGTCACGCATATCAAACAGTGACCTATGTTAAGCAGTGATTTACGCAACCAAAGATGTTGTAGCTAAGACCAGATATCACTGAAAATAGAACAAGCTGAGGGTACCCAGAACTGATAATCTGCCAAACCAGAGGAGGTCTGCAAAGGCCTAAGTCTGATTAAACTCCTTTAAAAAGCAAGGATCTTTGGAAGAAACTGTCAGACTTGCTGGATAATGATCCTTTCACAGCTGACCACAGCAAAAAGGCAATTGCCACCGAAGACTCTGCCCTATTGATCTCTGAACAGAGATTCTTCATGGCTTGAACATAATGAGCAGCACGTGCCAACAGCTCTCCCTGACTGGACCGAGTCCTTATCTCAACTGCACACTCCCAGACTGACTTTGACTTTGGTTTGTTAACTTCCTACCCCTTGTTGTTATCTTGTTTGTTGGGTGACTTTGTCTTATGCTTTGCTTTTTTTGTGTGTGATGTGTGCGAAGCCAAGTTAAACACGTAGCAAAATGTCATTGGTTTTGAAATCCTGAAACTGCTTTACAATTATGTTAATCTCGCTTTATGACTGAATAAAGCTGACACTGTGAAAAGACATAACTCATGTGCGCACTTCCATAGCATGCTCGTGACAACTACCTAGGCTTTACCTTTTCTAGGCTCAGCTCAATTCTCTCAAGGTGCTAATGTAATGTGATTTTTAGACGCTACCATCCTGGTTCCCATTCCCTGTATTTAATGTTGCTCACAGATTGTGGTTCCAAGAACTAGTGAGAGCTGCACATCTCTCAGCAGGCAGCAGCTCCTGCAGACCCCCACAAGACTGGGACACCGGACCAACTTCCAATACGACTTCTAGTTGCACAAGCCCTGTCCCTAGATTGATACCAGAGCTGCTCCTCCCATCCCCATAAAATGCCTGCCTGAGAATGCTTGTCAACAAAAAAACCTGAAATACAAGGATTTGGTCAGAGGCAAGGAAAAGTTGTATTATCATGCAGTTTGCAAATAGGGAGATGCAGCCTTCAGCTACAAACTAAGAGTATGCCAAAGGGGAAGGAGTAGGCTTAGATTAAAGGGGCAAAACACGCAAATTCTGTGCCTTTTATGGAACCTGCTTAGACTCAAGTCCCAAACAACTAGTTCAGGAACAGGATACAGCTCAATATTTCTGGTGGTGGTTTCAAGATGTGGCAGCCATTGGAGAGCATGACACAAAGGGTTACAGGAGTCTTTCTGCAAATTTTGCTGAATTTTGTGCAAGTTTGTCACCTTAGGCTGTGTGGCTGGTTTTGTTCCTCATGGTCATTGGGCCTGTTTAAAATTTTAGTGTTTCCTCCCGTGGCGTCAGGGACTGCATCCTGTCAGTTATTACCTTCTAATTGGGGGGGGTCCTTTTTTCCCAACATTATGACCGCCAGAATTACTGTTTGTTCTAGCCAACACCTGATGATAGGCGCTGACCTCTCAAAGGGCTCACAACTGTGACATGTATCTCTAGCGACTCAGAAGTGCCTCTTTCCCTCTCTCATAGCTCTCTCTCTCTCTCTATCTCTCCAGGGCCTGAGAGCCATTTCTTTGGAATATAATAATCAGCCTCTGTTTCCCAGTCTCTGTTGGGGCATAGAATCCTAACTTCTAGCTAGCTAACAGAGTCCTGTCCTAATCACATTGACACTGACCAACGCTTTGTAATTTTTCACTTCTCTGACTCTCCTAGGCCCTCATCTTCTCCCTCCCTCATTCTCCCTTTAAAACACCCAAATCACTTCGGCACAAATCAGAATGGAGCTCAGCTGTTTCTCCTACTATCGGTAGTTACTAAATAAAATCTGTTTTAACTGCTTTAACTAATATCTGACTGCTTATCTCACAATGTTCCAGGTATAATCCAGTCATAGAAGAGTACAACATGGTCTATGTTCCTTCACTTTTTTAGCTACCAGATCAAATAGAACTGCCAGGTGTTTTTCACATTTACCTCTCTTAAGTCAAATGTGCACCTATCTCGTACACAATTTTAAACCAAACTGCTAATTAAATATTATGAGTATGCAGTCCTAGTTGGGGCCCACAGGCTGTGGGACATTGAAACGTCAGTTTCCTCAGGTATAAGACAGAAACAACGCTGCCTACGTTGGAAGGGTTCTGTAGGGATCAAATGATTTGGTATAGATAAGCAACTGGGCTGGTGCTAGCGCACATAGGTTTGCAGCAAATGTTTGTCCTGCTCCATCAGCGTGGTACTCCGTATATATCTTGATGACTTCAATGTTTGCAGCTGTAGCCTACATCTTTGGGTACATTTTTTATGGGTAATCTAGACCAAGTGTCTCCCAAAACTGTTTAAAAGAAAACTGAAATACTCAACTACAATTAATTTCCAAAAGCCCACATGTTTAAAGATGCCACCAGTGAAACTAGGAAGACAACAAACTGGAGGTGGAGTGAGAGTATTTGCACATATAATAGACAAGTGGTTGCTCTATCTAGATGATATGAAGAACTGCAAATCCATCAGTAACAGGCAAGCAAAACGGTGAAATAATGACCAAGGATATATACAGGCAAATTACAGAAAATATTCACATGGCAAATAAACATGTGAAAAACACAACCGTTGATGCAAAATGAACAAACCATTTAGAATTTCTAAAAGAAATGAGTTTTATCGGAGCCCAAGTCAGGACGGCTGCCCGTGATACACAATCTTCACAAGAGAGTGCTCTGGCAAAGGAACATTTGCTATAAGGTTATATACACTTTTTACCATAAAAAGTTACAAATCATTAGACAAAGGCATTTCAGAAAGTTGTAAGACCTTAAGTTTCTAGTATATGCAGGGCTATAGGACTTTAACCTTATGGGAACCAGGGAAGTTTCCTCCTTTTTCTTAACTTTTGTGTTCAGAATGCTCCTTTCAGGCTTTAACGAAGCAGATGTACAATGTATGCCTGGGGCGCAAATAGAGCCCATACTTTGGGGTTCTGCAGAGTCATTTTGACCTTAGTAAATGTTAAAATATAGCTTCCCTGGGAGCCCAGGAGCAAGGCCCACAAACATTAAAAGTTGAAAATTTCCTTTAACACAACATTGGTAGGATTTGGAAAAGCAAATTTGAACAGTGAGATAAATTTACTTGTCAGAGTGCAAACTTCGAAGTAATAAAGCAAATTTACATTTATTGAGCAATTATTTTGTCGCAGTCACTGTGTTAAGGTCTTTTATGTTTTATTTCATTACCTTAAAATGTAGGCCCCACAACAACAATGACCAAATTTGAATAGTTCACCTTTGAATCCTCATATTGTAGCTCAGTTGCTGGCAAAGAGCAAGTGATCGATGAGTACTTATTGGATGTTCATAATGAAATTGTTTGCAAAAGCCTGAGATGCTCCTTCTCCAGTTCTTCTCACAGCTGGCTCAACATTCATCCAGACTTGGTCTGAATCTTTCTTCCCCCAGTTACTCCTTCTCTCATCTAGAATTGTCTGTTTTCCTGCGTAGCTATACTCACAATCTGTAGTTAACTTACCCGTTTACTTATTTATCATTTGTCTTCCACTAGTTCCCTAAGAGTTGGAAGCATATCTGTTTTGTCCATTGCTATTCTCCAGCCAACAGGATACCTCCACCCATAACAGAGACTCCATAAATATTAGTTAAATGGATTAACAAAGAGTGGTGACAAGGGAATAGAAAATCATAGTATATCATACCAGGAATTTTTTAAATAAGTGAAATCAATATGCCCTCATGTGGAAAAATGTTCACGACAGAGTAAATTTTATAAATGCAAATGGCAGAACAGTCCCACTTATATTTTTAAATGCATTTGGATATCCATAGAAAGAATTGTTAAAAGTGACCTCTGAGAAAAAGAGATGAAGTACATAGGAGGCCATAGGCTGAGGGAAATACTACTTTTTATCTTGTATTTTATGTATTAATATTTTTGAAGCATGTTAAATTTAAGTTTTAAAAATGGATATTAAAAGAAAATTAATGAGTTATTCTTTTTTAAATTTTTTATTGTTATGTTAATCACCATACATTACATCATTAGTTTTTGATGTAGTGTTCCATGATTCATTGTTTGTGCCTCACACCCAGTGCTCCACGCAGAATGTGCCCTCTTTAATACCCATCACCAGGCTAACCCATCCCCCCACCCCCCTCCCCTCTAGAACCCTCAGTTTGTTTTTCAGAGTCCATCGTCTCTCATGGTTCGTCTCCCCCTCCAACTTACTCCCCTTCATTCTTCCCCTCCTGCTACCTTCTTCTTTTTCTTTTTTCTTCACATATAGTGCATTATTTGTTTCAGAAGTACAGATCTGTGATTCAACAGTCTTACACAATTCACAGTGCTCCCCATAGCACATACCCTCCCCAATGCCTATCACCCAGCCACCCCATCCCTCCCACCCACCACCACTCCAGCAACCCTCAGTTTGTTCCTGAGATTAAGAATTCCTCATATCAGTGAGGTCATATGATACATGTCTTTCTCTGATTGAATGAGTCATTATTCTTAACCATTGGCATATTTGGAGCTTCCAAAGAAGACAACACACATACAAACATGGTACAATTTTTAGAGTCGAGATTCCATAGCTTCAATCAAATTTTCAAAGGATTCCAACAGAAAGCATTCCTACTTGCGGGTTATGTTGTTTTCTCCAGGACACAAAGATGGTTCTTTATCTTTCTTCCAATTATCTTCCTTATTTTCTTGAACTGATAAAGTTCAAAATATATGGCATATCGTTCCAAAGATATCATATAACAAAAATCTTCTGCGGTGAAATAACTTTTGAAAACACAGCACATTATCACCAATCTCCTCTGAGAATTCTAACACATTACCCATTTTTAAACAACTCTTGGAAGACCAGACGAAGCTGTTTATCTCCAAACCCAGAGTGTCTCAAAGACGTTGAAACAAGCAACACTTTTTTCTTGGCATATCTTTTACTTTTATCTTTTTTAAAGATTTTATTTATTTGACAGAGAGAGACACAGCGAGGGGAAACACAAGCAGGCGCAGTGGGAGAGGGAGAAGCAGGCTCCCTGCAGAGCACGGAGCCCAATGCGGGGCTGGAGCCCAATGCGGGGCTCGATCCCAGGACGCTGGCATCACGACCCGAGCCGTAGGCAGACGCTTAAGGACTGAGCCACCCAGGCGCCTTGTTCGCATATCTTTTAAAATCTTGCAGAACAGTGTGGCTCCACACAACTGTTGGGGAAAAGCTGTAAGAGACAACGAGCCTAGGTGCCAACCCCTCTTTGCTGCAACAGGTGTTCTTCCGACAGCTGCCACGGAGAGGTCTTGGAGTTCCCAGTCTCCAGGCGGCTATCCTTACCTTATCGATGTCTACTCTCAACTTCAAAATGCATACCTGTTCTGATCTCACTTTAACAGCTCACGCGGTATTCCTAACTGCCTTTGGGATATTTCCACTTCAATATTTGACCGTTACCTCTGATTCAAGTGGCTAAACTGAAATCATTCATGTATTGCTCCTCCCAGCGTCTCATTTCTTTCCCTGGCACCCTTATTCTTCTGGACTCCTCGGAAAGTTACTTCAATTTGCCTTTTCTTTCATTCCATAAATCCAGCCAGTTGCCCCCATTTGTTCTATTGATCACTTATTTCAACCTGCTGAGGTCAATTTGGATCAGATTCTATCATGCTTGTCATTTTCGCTCATTCATCAATAAAAAATGATTATTTTAGGACCTATATGAAGTATCATCTCTGAAAAGTCTTCCCTGAGATTCACTCAGACCCCTCACAATTAATCTCATTTTGCTTATAATTTCATTACATTCTTTCATGCTTCTTTTATAGCCCTTTCCAGTCTGATATAGTATGGTTCATTTTAAATGTATGCCACCTTGTGGTCCAAGAAGACTGCCTGAGCCCCGACCTTCACCTTATACCTTTCAAGCATTAGGAAGGAAGAAGGGCAAGGAAGATACACCATCTGCCTTATAAAAAGATGTGAAAGATAAAATGCACCAGACAATTAAGGAGATCATTTTCAGGCTCTTGCAATAAGGAGCACACCCTACATCCTAAGATCCACGTGTCATCACAGTGTAATTTTGCCTTAGATTTTTATAGGGAGGCATAGACAAATCGCAGGTGGGATGATATAGAGCTGGGACCTTTTTGCAATCAGGGGAAATCTCAGTCAGCTGAACAGGAAACGATTTATCTGTGTTTAGCTCTTTTCAAGCAAACATTTCTAATATCAGCTAATCATTCATGAGACAAAGAATGAGGTATTGGATACACCTAGAACTGATATGTTATATAGGGTCAATTCTATTTAAAAAAAAAAAAAAACAACAACAGAGCATTGGAGGAAATCTGGCCTCCTCAGGGGTAAACACAAGAGAATGATCTGAGAGTCTTATGGGAGTTTTATCTAAGTCATATGCGGAGGCTATTTCCTTGAAGTAATCCTTTTCCTGGAACACAAAAAGGTGGGTGTGGGGAGGGGTGTAGCTGTTCAGCAAACAAGAGGGTGGGGGAATTTCTTAGCCATCACAGTCTCTGGAGCCCGGGCTCAGGTGAAGCTCGACATCGTTAGAGGCTTCCTGTAAGTCTCACGCAATACTTTAGTCAAACCTAAGTGGCCAGCACTTAATCACGTGGCCCATCTAGTTTTAAGGGAGGCTGGAAAATGTAGTCTTTTAGATGGGATGTAATAGCACTCATAAAAATGGGTACTATTGCTAAATAGAAAAAGATCCAACATTGAGAAGCAGGCTAGCCAACCCTGGGTTGCCGTATCCAGACTCCATAATAACCACTGTGTGTTTTCCTCTTTCACCTGCCTGCCTCTCTCCTCTAGTGCCCCCAGAGTAGCCAAAGCTCTTCTAAACTATAAAACAGATCAGGTCTCTGCTTGCTTAAAACTCATCAGTTGATTTAAGAATAAAATCCAAACTGAAAAGGCCCTGAATAATCTGGCCTTTGCCTATCTGCAATTTTATCTTATAGCATTTCTTCTTACATATGAAGATCCAGCCAAGCTTGCTTCTGTCAAGCTTTTTAAACAGAACAAGTCCTTTCTTTTTTTTATTATGTTATGTTAATCACCATACATTGCATCATTAGTTTTTGATGTAGTGTTCCATGATTCATTGTTTGCATATAACACCCAGTGCTCCACGCAGAACGTGCCCTCCTTAATACCCATCACCAGGCTAACCCATCCCCCCACCCCCCTCCCCTCTAGAACCCTCAGTTTGTTTCTCAGAGTCCATCATCTCTCATGGTTCGTCTCCCCCTCCGATTCCCCCCCCTTCATTCTTCTATTTCATTTTCTTTCTAGAATGTTTGTCTCCATGTCCTGCCAAGTTCTTCACATAACTGGCTCATTTCAAGCTCAAATATCACCTCTTCAAAGAGCCTTTGATTTTCCTAACAAAAATTACTTCCCCCAGTTACTCTCTATCTTAGCACACTGTCTTCTTTAGAACACTTGTTCATTTATTGACTTTGTTTTCCATGACAAGGCAGGGACTTGGCCTCATCTGTTCACTGCTACATTCTCAGGGCCAAACATAGTATATGGTGCATTATAAGCTCTTTTCTCTCTCTCTCTCCCCCCTCCCCATATAACTGTGTATATATACACAATGTATATATTTACATATATGTACAATTTATATATATCACATATAATATATGTATATATATTTGTACAGGATTTATTAACCACAAAAAGATTGGCATATCACTAAAAATACCTATTATACCATAGAATAAATATGAGCTAGACATATTATTTACTTAACCTAATGGATAATACTTAATGCATAAGAGGCTTTAGGAACACCCGGCCACTCCATGAACTCCCAGGCATTGACATCTTACATGTTGGAAGCCACTTACATAATAGAAAATATTCCTGTTTTAGGAGTCAATAGCCTGACTTTCAGTACAGAAGGGAAACAAATTCTTATATTTCTTTTTTTATTTAATTTATTTTTTATTTATTTATATTGTTTCAAACACTATTTGTGAAAGAGCAATAAGTTTCTATCTTGGTTAAACCGTTCTCATCTAATCCCCCCAACCCCGCCAACCTTTGGTTATACACTATCCAACCTTAGTCTGAATTGACACATCAGCTAAGAAATGATGACAGCCCTAGAATGATTGTAGTAGAGAAGCCCAAAAGTGAAAGGATTTGGGATATATTTTGGGGTCAGAATCAGCTCTTCTTGGTCATGCATTAAATATGGGGTATGAGAGATCTGACTCCTACATTTTTTGCTTTTGCAATGAGGTATATAGTAATTTTATTTACTGAGATGGGAGAGGCAAGTGAAGGGGGGAGGGAAATGAATTTAAGAGGAATAATATAATGTAGGGAATATATGTATAAATGTGGGCAGGGTCAAAACTTCACCTGTTTCCTCTTACAGTCTTCAGCTGGACCTGAAAATTAAATTAACGTAACACCAATTAACAGGAGAAAAGCATACAGATGTACTTAATATAAGTTTTATGTAACATGGGAGCCCTCCTAAGGAAATGAAGACCCAAAGAAGTGGTAAAACCCAAATGCCTTCAAACTAGGTTGAACAAAGAAAGGCAATTGTGGAAAAGTAAGTAAAATGCATGGGGAGGCTAACAGAAGATGAGCTATTTTAACAAGGTCTATTTGTACAGAATTCTCTCTGCCTCCACTCTGGGTCTCCGGTGGTAAGAATGTTTCTTTCCTCCTGGTACAGAGCAGGTAGCTTTCTCATGGGAGTTTTAGCTCCTGCTTTCAGGAAGACAAGGGGAGGTCAGAGTGCTCTTCTTGAACCTGCTGTTTTTCAAGTGCCTTTAATTCAAAATATTCCCTTATGCCACAATGGCATATTTGGGATGTCATAGCCTGCCACTCTTCAATGTTTAAAAACCATACCTACCTACCATAGCCTTGATGATTATGTGTATTCTAATCAATAAATTACAGAATTTTGGGAGCCTGCCAAAAAGAATGTTAAAAACTGATCCTGTTTTCTGTAAAAGATTTTTACAAATAGTAAGACATATATGTTCTTAACCAAGAAGACTCATTCTCTCTAAAAAAAAAACTCCAAGTAAATCTTACTAAATTTAATGCAATACCTTTCCAAAATCCCAACAAAATTTTACAAACTGATTTGTAAGTATGCCAGGAGAATAACTTTTTTTTTTTTTTTGAGATAGAGTGTATGCAGGAGCAGAGGGGGAGGGGCAGAGACAGCAGGAGAGAGAGAATCTTAAGCAGGCTCCACACCCAGTGCAGAGCCCAATGGAGGGTTCGATTTCTTGACCCTGAGATCGTGACCTGAGCCGAAATCAAGAGTTGGACGCCTAGCTGACTGAGCTACCCAGGCACCCCAATAACATTTTTTTAAGAAGGTCAATAAGAAGATCTTTTTCCTAGTAGGTAAAGAAAACTATATGTCATTACAGTAGTTTTAAAAACGTAGCATGAGGGGGGTTGGTGCCTGGGTGGCTCAGCTGGTTAAGCATCTAAGTCCTGATCTCAGCTCAGGCCTTGATCTCAGGGTTGTGAGTTCAGGCCCCATGCTGGGCTCCAGGCTGGGAGTAGAGCCTACTTAAAAGAAAATTAAAAAAAAAAATTAAAAATTAAAAATTAAAAAAATAAAATAAAAAGGTAGCATGAGCATAAACTTTGATAGAACAAAATAGAGTTCAGAAATACACTTAGATATGTAGGAATTTAGTCAACAATAAAGGTGACATTTTACATTAGATGGAAAATATAGTGATAAATTTAATAAATATCTTTTTAAAATAAATATCTTTGATGTAATTATCTATACATGGAAATGAATAAAAATAAATTTCTGCTTCATACCATATAAAGATAAATTTCTAGTGTATTAAAAGCTAAATATAAAAGTCAAATACTTTCTGAGTAAGGATTTAAAAAAATAATATTTAGATGAGGAAGGTCTTCTTCAGTAACTCACAAAACTCAGAAGTCAAATCAGATTTGACTAAGAAATTTCAAACTTCTATAAAGAGAAAAACAACCTAAAGAGACAAGCAGCACATGGGGAAGAAATCTTTGTGGCATAAATATCAAACTTACTAGCCAGAACATAAAAAGAGCTTCTGCCAATCAATAAGACAAAAAGGAAGCAGTTCAGGGAAGGAAAAAGAATGCTAATAAATACATCAAAGATGCCCAACTCTATAATAATTATGGAAATACAAATAAAAACAATCAACCTTATAAAATTAAAGAATGGAAAAAATGAATAATATCTAGTGTTTAAGAAGCCTTGGGGAAATGGGCATTTTCATACACATTTACGTATTATAGGTGGGTAATTCCTTTTCTGATGGTGAATTTGATCATTTCTATCATTATTTTAAATGCACATTCCTTGTGATCCAGCTCTTCTACTTCTAAGCCTCTGCCTGAAAATAGTACTTGCATACTTTTTAATGATGTGTGCACACAGATGTTACTGTTGCATGGTTTAAAATGGCAAAAAGTTAAAAATGTCCAAAATAGAGGAATGATTGAATAAATTAACTTAAAGAATGCAATATAATCTGATGCAGTGATTAAATGAAATGAAGCAGATCTCTATATACTATAGAAATTGACAAACTGATTTTACAATACATATGGAATTACAAAGGACACAGAATAGCCAGAACAATGTTTACAAAGAAGAATAAAGTGGGAGAAAATATCTCTAAAAAAGGTAAGATACAGGATAATATGTAGAACAATAATTTTTAAACTATAATGTTCTTAAAATTCACTGAGGAGCTTGTTTAAAAATAGAGATTTTTGAGGCCACACTCCCAGAAATCCTGACAATCCAGGTGATTTGGATGGATTGACAACCATCCTTCAGAAGCACCATCCCAAATTCATGCTTTGTTTATCAGTGGTTAAATACATATGCTCCAGGGAATAGACAAAGCTCACTTAAACAGCATTTATGTTACATTATGTTATATTATATACTCATATGTATTTTTATGTACTGTGTTTATTTTGCCAGCTATGTTCTGTTTAAAACCACAGACCCCACCCCTTACCCACCTCTATCTTTTGGTGAGTATGAGACTCACTTAGGACATCACTCCAATTAATAATTTTTGGTCATTTTTAGTATGAACATAAGTATATTTTAATTAAGTATTTAATTAGTATATTTCAATTATATTAAGCATACAGTATGATAGTGTATTTTCATATATTTTAATTAAGTATTCAATAAGCATATTTTAATACTAAAATTTAATATAAGACTAAAAACTAGATATTAAAATGGGCTCAATTATTAAAATTCTGGACTAGTCACGGTAAAACTTAGATCTCATGTTTGATTAAAATCTTTCTTCCTCTCCCATCTCCCAGATGAGACTTGCAGGGTTAGCAACATTAAGTGCAGGAGAAAAGCATTCTGCTCTCACAACTTTCCCTTTCCCACCCTTCTTTGGGATTAACACTCAACTTTGGAGCGTGAAGAGGGGAAAAAGTAGACTGTCAAGATGATATTGCTGTCTCTTTTTCATTGGTTATCACGGGCTTTTGACTGCTTGCAGACATCAGTGTGAACTGAAAGTGATATCATCACACGACATTGATAAAGGAATCAATTCAAAACAGCTCCTATAGGCATAGCCTGGTACCACACACTGCAGAGACTACCCCCCACCCCCCCGCACCAAGCCTATAGTCCCTACCTTCACCTACTTACAATCAGGGCCTATCTGTAAGCAGAGGATCCATTTTCTGTGCTTCTCAGGAAGTAGGCACCAAAAGGCTTGGTCATGATGTCCTCAACTCCAGAACACGCCATATTGCCACATGGTTTGGTTTGGGTTTCTCAGGAGCAGAACCTAAAATGGGGATTTGGGGTATAAGTATTGCTGGCCCTTTGACAACATGAGTTTGAACTGCATGAGTCACTTTTTTTGTGGATTTTGTTTTTATAAATATAGTCCTGTAGATACATTTTCTCTTTCTTAGGATTTTCTTTTTTAAAAGATTTTATTTATTTATTTGACAGAGAGATAGAGAGAGCCAGAGAGCACAAGCGGAGGGGATGGCAGAGGGAGATGGAGAAGCAGGCTCCCCACTGAGCAGGGAGTCAGATGCGGGGGCTTGATCCCAGGACCCTGAGATCATGACCTGAGCCAAAAGCAGATGCTTAACCATCTGAGCCACCCAGGCACCCCTCTTTCTTAGGATTTTCTTAACATTTTCTTTTCTCTAGCTTACTTTATTGTAAGAGTATAGTATTTAATAAATATAACATACAAAATATGTGTTTATCAACGATTTATGTTATCTGTAAGGCTTCCGGTCAACAGTAGGCTATTAGTAGCTAAGATTTTAGGGAGTCAAAAGTTATATCTGGATTTTGAACTACAGGGGATGTTGGCATCCTTAACCCCCAATTGTGGTTTATCTGGATGTACAGAAGCACTTGTCAAGAGTGGAGTTATTAAAGAAGGGGCTATGGAAGGGTGCATAACACAGGTTATCTCTATGGGACACTGGAGCTGCATCCCGTGGAAAATGCTAGGAAACAAATACTTCAGGGTTGTACCACTTATGGGATATTTATACATCAACTGTTATACATCGTTTCTTGTTAGTATATAGAATATAATTTATTTTTTAAATTGGTCATGTTATCCTGTGATCTTGTTAAATTTACTTAAATTTACTTATTATCATTTAACATTTTTGTAGATTTCTTAGAATTTACAGATCATGTTGTGTGCAAATCTGATTATTTTGCCTGTAATACGGTTTTATTTCTTCCTTTCCAATCTATATGTCTTTTATTTATTTATTGTTATTTTTGGCCTTATTGTGCTGGGTAGGACCTCCAGTATAATTTCAAAAGGAAGAGACATCCTTGCCTTGTTTCAAATCTTAGGCATAGATCATTCAGTCTTTTACCATTAATTATAAGGTTATGTGTAGGTTTTTCATAAATGTGCTTTATTGGGGTGAGGAATTTTCCTTCTATTCCTTAGTTTGATGAGATTTTTACTCTAAATGAGCTAATTTTTGTGAAATGCCTCCCTCCCCCCACTGGTTAAGATTATATGACCTAAGATTTTATGATTACATGACTTAAGATTACAATTATATGGTTTTCCTACTTAATTCAGTTAATACGACAATCATATTGCTTGATATTAAAATGTTAAGCCAATCTTAACTCCATTAATTGGTCATGATGTATTATCCTTTTTATATATTACTAGATTTGATTTTCTCATATTTTGTTAAAGATTTTGCATCTATGATCATGAGGAAATATTAGTTAATGTTATTCCTTTCCTATAAGACCTTTGGGTTTAGGTGAGTGCCTTCAGCTGTGCTGCCTTGGGAAAGGGATGGGGTGGGTAAAGTCAAGGTGTTCCTCATACCCATCCAAATTCATGTGTCCAAATTCCTATTTTTTTGCTCTAATGGTGTGCTGGATCTTGTCCTCTGGAAACCTGTACTTCCACAAATGCTCTCTCAGATGTGGGTGATTATCTAAGACAGTGTTTTCCAGGGGCTTCCAGATCATGGCTGAGCAAGGCCAGAGCTGGTTCATGAACAGCAGCGGATTCCACACCTGCCCCTGGCGGTCTGTCTGCCTATTAGCCCATGCATGGGTAGGCAAGATTCCTCCCGGATCCCTTGGTTTATGGTGCTGGAATCCCACAGCTCCCTCTAGGGCACTTTTGTCCGGATGGATGCTAAATTTTTGTTCAGGGAGGGGGACAAATATGAGGGACATCTTATGCCACCATGATGCTGACATCACTGTGAATTTTTCATTTCAGGTATTGTATTTTTCAATGCTAGAAGTTCTGTTTTATTATTTAAAAAATATCTTCCATTTTCCTATAAAGTCTTGAGCATAATTACAACAGCTTTTTAAGAGTCTCTGTCTTCTAATTCTATCATCTCTGCCATTTGTGGATCTTTTTATAGCCTTTTTCTTCCTTCCTGCTAGGGGTCAAGTAATTCTGTTTCTTTGCATGTCTAGGAATTTTTGGTTAGGTGCTGGACATTATGGTTTTTGTGTAGTTAATTTTGTTTTATTTTCCTTTAAAGTTCTTGAACTATGTTTTGATGGACAGTTAAGTTACTTGAGGATCTGCTTCATTCTCTTGAGGTTTGTCTTCAGGCTTTGTTAGAATGGGTCTATAGTACTGCAGCCTTTACTCTAGGTCTATTGAGTCCCAGTACTAAGGCATGACTCTTCTGAAGTCTCTAGTGAATGTCCTGTGTATTTAACAGGTTTGTCCCTCTCTGGCTGATAGGAATTCCAATATCTCCCAACCCTATTTGAAGTCTGGGAATTTTTTAGTTTATAGTTTTCTAGATGTTGTTTTTGGCTGGTCTTGTAGAGTTCTTACTTATTGCATGAACAGAACTGAATTCAGACAAGGACTTGACATGATCTCTTGTGGATATCTGGAGCTCCTTTTCTGCATGGTTCCTTGGTACTTTGCCCTGAAAATATCAGCCACCTTTGCCTCCCCAAAGTTTATGTCTCTCTTTTCATCACAGTGAGGCAGACTTGGTTTGTTTTGTTTTGTATCTGTGCTGTAATATGGCAATTACTTCCAGATAGAAAGCTGAAATGATCATAGGGCTCATCTTACTTGTTTCTCTTCTCTCAGGCATTACATTTCTGCTTTGTTTCATATATTTTATGCAGTTTTCTGGTTGTTTATGCAGGAAAGCAGATCTTGTGCCACATATTTCTATATGGGAGGAAGTTCTTTTCATAAAGTTGAAAATTAAAACTTAAATCCCAAAAAGTTCTTTGGAAGTTCTGTGCTGATGATGAGGAATTTTTGGCTGTTGATCCACAGGACAGAATGGGTGATTGATTTCATTACCCTTCCTCATTCAAGCCATTATCTGTAGAACCATTCTTTGGGGCATCTCACTTTGAAATTCAATTATTCCTGAGTCAGATCTTTTTTGGTTAGATGTCTCTAGAAAATAAATCATTTAATTTTCTATGTGGATGGTCTAACAATTCTCTCTTCAGTTTTACTTTTTCTTCTGCTTAACCATATTCTGAGGATATTTTCCGTTAATTTTTTGATATTTTCAGAATCATTTTTTTCATTCATTTTCAAATCCAACTGATGTTTTATTCATACCACTTTATACTGTTATGACATCCACTCTTCCTTTTACTTCAGTTATTTTAAGCTTATTTTATAGTCCTTCTCAGATTGTTAAGTCATCTGTAATTTTTAAGTCTTAATTTTCCTATTGCTTCTACTGACTTTTTGACATTGTTATTTGTTTCTTTATGGTTTAAAATTTTTGATTATATGTAAACAGCAGTTGTGTTTGCTTATGAAAACATCCTTTGGATTTCAACATTTCTGAGTGACATTTTACTTTAAATTTTCAGTTTACAGTTTTTGCACCAATGTGTGGCAGAAATTTCAGGCTAGTCTCTTCACAGCTGGTTTTTAATTGTCTTTCTCTTCAATACACTGACTGAAGTACAAGGAAGCTACCTTATGGTTTTCCTGGTTGAGTTCATGAGTGGAAGTGGCAGGCCCACCACATGAATCCCAAATATGCTTTAGTGTTCTGGTCCCCAACTGTAAGGTCCATAGCAGGGTCTGAATCCTTATTAGCAACAGCTGAATCATCATGCACATGTGTGTGTGTGTGTGTGTGTGTGTCTACACATCTATACACAATATACATATACATACACAAAACAAATACATTTAGTATACATATTCACACACTTGTATATTTAAATATATCTAACATTTCAGTATATTTATGGTGGGAGGGTGAGTCTTCTATATCCATTTAGCTGACATATAAATAAAATGTACCTAAAATTACTTTAAAATGTGGGAATTTCTACGTACGCACATGTGCTGTTGTGTGAGCAGAGGAGAAGATAAAGAAGGGGCCGTTTTCTTTTGAATAACAGAGGAAACTTAGCACCCTTAGTGATGAATTTACATGCCTCCTACACTTCAGAAATACTCTTCCCTTTTAGTCCAACTCCACAACTTCTCCCTTATACACTCTCCTCCAACTACACACCCAATCTTTCCCTTTGTGTTTTCTAAAAATTTCTCCAACTCATTCACCGCCTCCTTATTTCAGGCCTCCATCATATTTCACTGGACTCAGGCGATATCCCCTGAAAAAAAAATCTGCATCCAGTCTTCTCCCCAATTGCTCCACCCAGATGGCACAGTTTTCTCTCTTAAACACAGTCTAATTATGTCACTCCTCTGCCTAAAATGACTAATGGTTTCCAGCTACTCTGGAGATAAAGATCAAAATCTTTAACGTGTCCTAAAAGACCCGGAATGTTCTACTCCTGCTTCATCCTCCAGCCTCACATACCACATTTCTTTAGCACGCTGACCTTTCCTTTTCAGTTTCTTGAGTTCCTCCCAATTCAGAGCCTTTACCTGTACTACTGCTTGATCTGTAATGTTGTTCTGGAAAATTATAATTAAATACTTATTCTTGCAATTGCTTGTTAAATGTCTATTTTCTCCTCATATACTGTAAGTCCCATGAAGACAGGAACCAATCTTGTTCCAACTCTCAAAAAGGTTGTTCAACAAATATTTGTTGAAAGAAGAAAGGAAGGCAGAACAGAAATAAGAGAATGAAATATCAAGAGCCTTAATTTGAATCAACTTTTGTTAAAGTGCAATTGATCCAAGTATAAATAAGAGTAGGGACGCCTGGGTGGTTCAGTTGGTTAAGTGTCTGCCTTTAGCTCTGGTCATGATCCGGGGGTCCTGGGATTGAGTCCTGTGTTGGGCTCCCTGCTCAGCGGGGAGTCTGCTTCTCCCTCTGCCTCTGCCACTCCCCCTGCTTGTGCTCTCTCTGACAAATAAATAAATAAAATCTTAAAAAAAATAAACAAGAGTGAATAATTGACCATATATTACATTCCAGTTTCAATAGAGGAGGAAAAATGAAAACCTCTTCTCAGAAAAGGAGACATTTAAAAAGAGGAAATTGAGAGCAGAAGTCAGCTTGTGGACTTTACTACACTTCATGTTTCAACGCATTTACCTACCATGGGGTGAACAAAAAAGTTCCAACATGTGATCCTGAGATAATTTCCTCTTGACGCTACAAATATAACCAACTCTCCTTAGTGTGATTTGTCATAGTTTTGGAACATTGTTTTAGTAATGGTGACTTAAAATAATACCTTTTTGTGGTAATTTATAATGAAAAATTACCACTTTTTGAAGGTTATCTTTGTGGTTTTTTTTTTCTTTCCAAAGTAGAGCTTTTACTTGATATTCTGTTTTTCAATTAATAACAGTATACATTCTGGCAGCCCTGTAGAAATTGTGGATACTTACAGTAGAGGGCAGTGGAGGAGCACATCTCAGGATGAAAATCAAGGGCGGCATCCAAAGTCCCTTTTTTAGGGCTCCCCTTGGAATGATGCGAGGCTAGGTCACTTCAAGGAAGACTTAATCAATTTGAGTAGCTACAAGTTGAGGAGAGATAGTAAGTATAAAGTCACTAAATGTCTCAAGATTTGGAACACCACAGAATTGTAAAGGTGTTGCTCTTAAAAGGATACGTTTCAAATTGTATTCTCATGACCAGGAATACACACACTATTATTGGCAACAGCCGACCCTAGCTTTTCTTATTTTTTCCTTAATAATTCACTCTTGCTTTTATTGAAAACACTGAAGTGATGAATTTAAACAGACTGGGTTTGTGTTCATTACACAGGCAAAGGGAGTTTAAGTATGAACTATAAACATTTCTAATGTTTTCAAAGATCACACCTACAGGATTTATTTTTACATTACGTGGTCTAATGTTTTCTTCATTTGGTTGAGTGAACCAGGAAGGTTACTGAATTTAGAGAAATAAAGTTTGCAGTACTGTATACCTTGCATTATGAGCCAGGGAAAGTGACTCGTGGAGGCACGTGCCGAATGATTCCAAAGATACTTCTACTGACTGAAGCAGTTCAGTGCAGTGTTCAGGGAGGATGAGACCATCAAGTTAGAATATGTAGGTTCAATGGGATTTATATAAAGCCCTAAAGTCTGTACAGCTTGACAGAATGGAGCTATCATTTTTTTAAAGGTTCCCTGTCACAGGAGGAGGTGGAATTTGAAAGACAGCAAGTAGGATAGCCTGGCTTATACACTTGGGTGCCTTCTGGGTCAGTCTCATGGGGAGTCACTGTTAAAAGCCACTCATACCTGTGTACTTAATTAGAGGGAAGTTCATTGGAGCGTGGTGCTGTCCATAGTACCTGGAAAACTTTGATCGCTCCGAGTATGAAGGCAAACCACAAAATAATCATAGATCAGATTATTGATCATAATGTAATTCCATACTCCATAGAGTCTAAGATACATTTTTTTTCCTTCACAAAGCTGTACCTCTGACTGTGGGGACATCTATAATTAATGGCAGATTGTAACCATAGTAGGGCAGGAGAACAGTTTTCACTGCCTGTGAATTCACAGTTTGTATATAGCTTTTTTTTTTTTTGAGTGTATTGAGAATTATTGTGCACACAGAAAAATCATAGAAATAAATGGGTGACATATGATTAAATATGTCTAGATAAGGCTTAAAAAAGACCTTTCAATAAGTATCAAATAACAATTCCAAGGGACAAGAAAATGTTGTACTGTAGTTTAAGTAGTATTTTGTTTTCCTTAGTGACATGGTGTACGTCACAATCAGCAGTATCTCAGATTTGATAAAATGTGACATTTTTATATCCATTTTATGAGTGTGGAATCTGAGGCCAAGAAAGTCTAAGAAAAGTTTCCTAGGGTACACAATAGAATATAGGTCCCCATCTATCACGAGTCACCACATATTCTAAATAAAGACGTTAAAAGCAACTACCTCACTTCTTCATTCTTACCTTCTCTGCCAATGGAAACTTCATTAGCAATTGCTCATATGCTTATGAGTATCAGTACAAAAAGAAAGTTATGCCCTCATAAACAAGAACCCAGAATGCCTATTTAGAACAGAAGAAGCAATTAGTACTATGATAGGGTCATGTCAATGAAAATAAATTCTTAAAAAACTAAGAATTAAAAAGGTTGATTTGGTTAGTCATTAAATTAACCCATTGGTATAACAAATCTGTGCAGATATAGGAAGTTCACAGTGAAGTCACTTAAAACTCATAGCAAAGTTTAAATGTTAAGCCTGTCCAAAGCTTGATTGCCTGAACAACATCCTTAAGTGCCTTGTAATTAAAAAAAAAAAAAAATGCATAGGTATAAAAGAGAAAAATGGATTTTTTATTACAAACATTATTTCCTCTTGTGTCAACAATTTCATGTCTCTTGGCACTCAGGTAGAGTCTCAGAGTGTGGGATGAAAGTTGGAAGTCAGTACCCTTAGAAGCCTATTGGCCCAATGAAACAAGCACCAGGCATAATTTATAAGACCGCTCGATAGTTTTAATGTCCAACGAAGCATCAGGCTCTGGATCCAGTTCAAATCCACACTTAGTCTTTACCTCTGGCAACCTAGTTCCAGAAGCAATCCTCATTTATCTCATCCCCCAGAAGGAGGAGTTTTCAGGTGCTGTAGGCGTGCATCATTATGTAAGCTGAGATTTTGTTTGCTTCTGCACAGTACAAACAAAGGTGGACTTCAATTCTAATACTGGCATTTGAAAGAGAAAGGCATTTTACTATGTAACCTTGAGGAGAAATTCCTGCCAGGGAGGTAGAGGCTAGCCCACATTAGGGTTTAGTGTTAAAGGCACTATTTCCTGCAAGGTGCAAAGCCATTTGCAAATAACGTGAGGCTGTGCATTAATAAGCAATGGGAATACCTCTGTGTATTTTAACCCCTGGTGGCTTACCTGGGACGCATGGAGAAGGAGACGGTCTCCTGGAGTGGTACAAAGAACCGAAATATCCTACTGTCTCCATTTCACCAATTAGACATTCCCCCATTCTAACAAGCATCTCTTCAGAGTAACAATGTCATTTGCTTTAATCGGAGAGGAACCCAGCTGAAATCATCCCCAGTGGAAAGGAGTTTCAACTTAAAGGGAAGAATGAAGAAAATAGAGGAAAGGCCACCAAAGTGAAAGGAAAAGTATTCACAAATATACCTTTGATCTCTCAGATGCCAATATCTTTTTCTTCATATTAGGGCTTCCCTCGCTCCCTGAAATTCTAGTAAATATGCCTTGGGGAGTTCTGGTACACAAACTGGGCTATTTAATGAAGGATTCAAGAAACCCAAGTTTGAAAAGCATTTTTTTTTTCTTTTTGGTCATCTACAGTTTTATTTACTACTTGAATTTAGACTGATTTAGGTTTCTTCAAGAGGTAGAATGAACAGAACTTACTGAGAACCGCTTTTGATTAAACAGAAGGAAGAATTTTTAAATCTTGGACGCTCCCACAATGAAGCCCTTGGTTCTCTGTGACTCAACGTTTTCCAGCAGAGGCTGAGCAGCTAGTTGTCAGAGATGGAATAGAAGGGTTACATGTTAAGATGACCTAACTTCTGAGACTCAGTATTTTCCCAGTATTTTATAAAATGAACAAAAAATGATGAATCTTCTGAACACTATTTCGTTTCATTCAGTAGCAAAATGCATTTAAAACAGGTGATTATTCTATTTGTAAAGAACCAAATCTTTGGATGTGTTGGTCATACAAAAGCAACTGTTTAATATTGTCTTGGCTCAGTTAGAAACATGAAAGCTCTTTGTGACTTAAATTTTAACGTATACACTTGATGGGTTTTCAAATTCTTGTGTTTAGAATAACTTTCTGGACTGAGGATTATATAGGTCAGCCCTAGAGAGAGATGTGCTTCACTAACTTGAAAGGATGAAGGCGCATCAGTGTTCTGAGGATATAGAAACCTATTCCTTGCTTAAGTTTTCATTTTCTGACAGGCTATAAATAGCTTCACTTAAGCAAAAGGGAGCATCCTAACTCATCTGTAGCAGATGAAGTCTTTAACACATTGCATCTGCTTTATTGGTCTGGTTATTTAGGTTCCGTTGTAGGCTAACATATGACAGAGTTCCCATTTAAATAGTAGAAGTAAAGAGCTTCAAAAGCAACCTTATTAAGTTTAATAGAATGAACTCACACGTCTGTGGTTGGGGAAAAGGTAACGAGACACTCAATAAATTGTTCACTAAATAGCTTGTCATCTGTGGGTCTGCAGTTGGGAGTTTCACCAATGAATTATTCCATTGTCTGTAATGAACATGATTTTAAAAATATTAAGGTACTCAAATACATGGTATCATTCTATCTTTTGTTGACTAGCATTTTGAAGGTCTCTGAAGTAAACATATTATTGAATATGTTTTAATAAACACCTTACATAGATGGATGAGGTTATAGAAGTTATGTTTAAGCTCAGACGTCAATCACCAAACTTATCTAAAAAGTATACAAAAATTTGGAATTAATTTGCGATGTTTCCACTCTTTTGAAAAGCAAATAGATGGGCAAGTTTTAATTTGGTCTATCTGCCGTATTAGATTAAGTCAAAGCACATGGCTGAAAAGAAATCTTGAAATGAAATGTGGAATTTATCACTGCCCTCTGGAAAGAAGAAATGAAATATTCAACCATATCATTATTTTAACCACAGTACAAACAAATACACACATACAGGACCAAGCTGAAATTCTACACAACTGAAAAAATTGAAATAAATTACTTGGGTATTTCAACTGTTACTTTCTATACTGTTAGGTTGTCCGTTGTTTGTTTTTAACATCTTACCATTCAAGCGCTAATAAACTCAGACTGCTCATTCCCCTAACTCTCTAATTAATGATGTTTACTACCTTGACGGCAAGGATTTTGTGCAGGCAAGTTAGCGCTGGGCTGCCATCAATAGTACCCTGGAAAAATAAAGACTGGTGGATCTTGGAGAACCAGGTTCAATCTCAAAACAGTACTATTACTTAATAATGCAAGATGAATCCATCACACTTCTGAGATTGTGATCTTCAAAGGGAATATCTGCTTAGTTCCTAATTAGTGAAGCAAAGTGGAAACAGAAAAAGTACAAAAACTAAGATTGTCATTCAATGTCATAAAACATGCAGAAATAAGAAAGGAAGTAAATATAATGATGACTAACTCAAAAAAGTCAAAGAATATACCTAGAAAAAGGTGTGAAAAGAAGACAAACCGTTATAAAAGTTACCTAAAGAGAAACATTATTTTTTTTAATTTTTTTATTGTTATGTTAATCACCATACATTACATCATTAGCTTTTGATGTAGTGTTCCATGATTCATTGTTTGTGCCTAACACCCAGTGCTCCACGCAGAATGTGCCCTCTTTAATACCCATCACCAGGCTAACCCATCCCCCTACCCCCCTCCCCTCTAGAACCCTCAGTTTGTTTTTCAGAGTCCATCGTCTCTCATGGTTCGTCTCCCCCTCCGACTTACTCCCCTTCATTCTTCCCCTCCTGCTATCTTCTTCTTTTTTTTTCCTTAACATATATTGCATTATTTGGAGAAACCTTATTTTTCTCAATACCAAGAATCAAATACTTACAGAGATACGAATAGAGCAATTGTTTCATTGTTATCTTCATTGTTGGTTTTGAGAGCTACAAGAAGAAAATCTTATATGTGTTAGAAGTGAACTTGAAATCTAGTAGAATATCCCATCGACCTCAAGACAGAAACGTATTGCTTAAGCATGTATAATTGTAACATTTCATGAGCACAATTATTTGGCCACGAATTTCCATATGGGGAGTATGATTTGCTCTCAGCCAGTATGTAAAATTATCGGAAGAGCAATACCAAGTTTGGTGATTCTCAATGAAAGTTAGTATGCTGTTTCTACCCCTCTGCATTTGTGAAAACATTCCAGAAAATATTTCCTCCATATATTTCTATCCCTGTCCTACCTCTTTTGCCTTGTTAAGGTCTCTATTGTCAGCAGAGGGCCAAGATTTTTTTTTTTTTTTTTTTTTTAGAGCAGTTTCCTCTAATCTTGCCAATCAACAAATATTTACGGGGATGTCTACAATGTAGAAGGTCCTGGATTTTTGGTGCTATGGGTGAAATTAAAAAAAAAAATGTATAGTGTACAATTATACTTTTAGTGGGAAACTTAACTTTTATGCACATGAACTCATTATTAATAATAAAGATGGTCCATCTTAGGTGCTGAGTGAGTGGAATATGCCAGTAGGTTGGGTACAGAGTCGTAGTAAACATGTCTGGGAAGATACACGGGAAATTGGCAATTGGTTGCCTGTAAGGAGGGAAACTAAGAATTTGAAATAGGAAGGAGATTTACACTTTTCACTGTATACCCTTTTCTATGGTTGTAATTATTTACTTGTGCTCATATAACTTTTTAAATTGAATATTTTTTTCTGATGCTAGTACAAAACTGTATTGTGAAGATCACTGAATTCCAAACTAAGGAGTTACAAGTTTTCTCTGCAAGCTCCGGGGACACAAGGATGATGTTGATGCGTTTAATATTAGAAAAAATAATTGTGCTGCAATTCTGGAAATACTGAAGCAATGAAAAGTTAAATGAAAATGCATAATGTATCCGGCATTTTATGGTATAATTTCACTTAGTTTTCAGATTACTGATATGGTACACTTAAAATTTTTTGAAAACAGCTTTATTGAGGTATAATTCACACACCATACAATTTACCCATTTACGATGTACAATTTCAATGGTTTCTCATATAGTCTCAGATATGTACAACTATCACTACAGTCAGTTTTAGAACATTGCATTGCCACATGGCGCCTGGCTGGCTCAGTCGGTAGAGCGTGCAACTCTTGATCTTGGGGTTGTGGGTTTGAGCTCCACACTGGGGATAGAGATTACTTAAAAAAATAAAATCTTTAAAAAAACCAAAATACATTGCATCAATGTGGAAAGAAAGGGTTCTCAAAAAGAAACCCTGTACCCTTTTACTACCACATTTCTTTCTCCCATGACCCCCAACCCCAAGCAACCACTGAGCCTTAGGCAATGACTTTCTGTCTTACAGATTCCCCTCTTCTGGAACTTCATATGAATGGAATCATGTAGTATGTGGACTTCTACAACTGGCTTATTTTATTTCTCATAATGTTTTCAAGGTTCATTGGTGTTGCAGCATGTATCAGTCCATTTTTCCCTTTTATGGTCAAATAATACTCTGTTGTACAGATATACTACATTTTGTTTTGTTTATTTGTCCGTTGATGGATATTTCTGTCAGTCCCACCTTTTGGCTGTTATGAATAATGCTGCTATAGTAATTCATGCACACGTTTTTATGGAGATGTATTTTAATTTCTCTTGGATATAGACCTAGCAGTAGAAATGTCGGGTCATATGGTAACTGTATGTTAAATTGTTCGAGGAATTGTCGAATTGTTTTCTAAAGCAGCTGCGCCATATGACATTTCCACCAGCAGTATATCGGGGTTCTGATTTCTCTACATGTTTGCCATCACCTGTTATTGTCTGTCTTTTTTATTCTAACCATGCTTGTGGGTCTGACCTCATTGTAGTTTTGATATGAGGTTCCCTGATGACTAAAGATTTTGAGCATCTTTTCATGTGCTTGTTGGTCATTTGTATATCTTCCTTGGAGAAATGTCTCTTCAACTCCTTTGCCCATTTTTAAAATTGGATTGTTGTCTCCTTTTGTTGAGTTGTAAGTTCTTTACATATTATGGATATGAGTCCCTTATAGTATATGAAATGCAAATGTTTTCTCCCATTCTGTGGGCTATCACTCTCTTCATGACGTCCTTTAAAGCACAAAAGTTTTTAGTTTGAAGACCCCCAAATTATCTCTTTTTATCTTTTGTTGCTCGTTCTTTTAATGTCACGTCTGAAAATCCTTTGCCAAATCTGAGGTCATGAAGATTTACCCTTCTGTTTTATTCTTAAGAGTTTTATACCTTAAGCACCTACATTTAAGTCTTTGATCCATTTTGAGTTAATTTTTGTTTATGGTATGAGATAAGCATCCAATTTCTTCTTTTTTCCTTTGCATGTGATTACACTCATACCAACATCATTTTGTTGAAAAGACTAAATATTTCTTCATTAAATGGTCTAGGCACTCTTGTTGAAAATCAGCGGACCACAGACACATGACTTTATTTCTGGACTTTTGATTCTATTTCATTGGTCTATATGTCTATCCTTGAGCCAGTACCATACTCTCTGGATTACTGTTGCTTTGCTGTAAGTTTTGAAATTGGGAAGTCTGAGTTCTCCCACTTTATTCTTCTTCTTAAAGATTGTTTTGGCTATTCTGTGTAGCGTATTTCCACATGTATTATAGAATCAGTTTGTCAATGTCAATGAAAAAGTAAGCTGGGATTCTGGCAAGGATTGCACTGAATCTGTAGATCAGTTTAGGGAGTATTGATATTTTTATTTATTTATATCTTCTTTAATTTCAGTCATGCTTTATAGTTTTCAGAGTCTAAGTTCAGCACTTCTTTTGTTATTTTTATTATCAAGTATTTTATTCTTTTTGATGTTATTGTAAATGGAATTGCTTTCTTAATTTCATTTTTGGATTGTTCACTGCAACTATGTAGTAACACAATTGATTTTTGCATATTGATCTTACATCCCATAACCTTGCTGAATTTATTTATCATTCTAATAATTTACAGTGTACTCATGACATAAAAGAACGAAGACAAAGAGTATTTATCTGCTTGAAGATGCTTGTATGGGAAGAAGGAGTCATGGCCATCACAGTTATGTCAAAATCTGTCTTTCTGGTTTGTGTCTTTCTCCTGCCTGTCCAGAGGACAGGTAGGTGTCTAAATTGTCAGTTCCCTAATATATAACCAAACACTTTGGTGCTCACAGCAATCACCTGACTCTTCTGTATCTAGATTAAGGACACTTGGTTGCTAAATCAAAATATGAAAGAAAAAAGGAAGGAAAAGAAATCCTAAATATAAACCCCAATTTCAAACATTACTATGTCCTTTGCTTCGATACAAATGGAGAAAATCCTAAAGCAAGTTATGCTTTCTACCCGGTACTTATTTCCAGAGAGAAAAATGCTGGCTACTTTTAGTTAGCTTACTAGTTGTTACTCACTTTGTGATATTGGATTGGTCTTTATTCCTTAGTAGGAAGATTGAGAATGAAAAATTAGATCATCTCTAAGGTTATTTGTGCATGAATTTCTCAACATCATTTCTATTCTCCCAGTTTCTTCATGTGCAAATATCTGTCAATAGGATATATAGGTAATCATGACTGGATTCCAGGTATTTACTTTTAGTTTTAAATTGTTTTTTTTTTTTTTCATTTGATTCTCTTTTCATTTCTTTTTCATATTGCAATATTGTGGCTTGCCAAAAATGATTTTTGCTTCAACGTCTTATTTTTGTATTTGGTTGTAATGTCTTGGTGAAAGTGTTTATCTGTCCTCCCTTCTTCCCTAATTAAGGCTTAGAAATAAACTCTAATCCTTTAAAAATATTCTTTATCAAATTTACAAGCAGATATATAATTCTGTTTGTAGTAGTTAGAGTCATTTTTTTTCTGGATAGACAGGTCTGACCGTAAAAAGACCATTTTGCTTCTGGATTCTTAAAAGCTTTACTAAATTGGTGATAATTCAAAAGAATTAAGTACTGAACAGTATCCCAAACTACCACCTCTATTCTCACTTTTTTTAAATGAGAGAAGGTCTGAGGTGGGCTGTACCATCAGAAACTATAGTAAGCAAGTATTTGAAACAGAAACTCTGAAAAAAAAAAAAAAACCCAAAACAAAAAACTCTCTGTAAAACAATGGACAAAATTAACCTATGAAAAGTCCATTACAGGAGTAATGGCAGGTGTCATCATGTCTTTCCACCTCTCTCCTCCAACATTCAGGAAATGAAAACTAGAGGGTGACGGATGTCTGTTATTGAGGTGTTTTTGTTTCACTGTTGAACTTTTATGGATAAAAAAAAAGGTCATCTCGAGTTTTCCACAATGCATGACAATGCAATGAGTGAAATGTTATTTAGGTTTCTTTAGTTATTACATAAACAGATAAAGAAAACAACTTAATCAATGCAAATCTCCAGAAAGGTGAAGTATTATAAAAATATGAAGACACTCATGACTTGTATTCCCTCAGTCTTCCAACTCAAAGCTTTGGAAAAAAGTGAGTTTTCTGTGTTTTTTAGAAAAGGAAATAGGCAGGTGGGTCAGATCTTATTCCTTTTTATTTTCCTGGTCCTTGACTAAAGCAGAATTGGAGACGGCCTGCCCTCCCTGGCTGCTTCATCAGCGCAGTCAGCAGCAGACTTAATAGCCTCGGGGTCGGGGGGCTGGGGGGCTGGGGGTGTACAAGCACATGGCAACACCTTCCACGCATCAGCTAATTCTGTGCTCCAGCTATAGCCTTGGGAACAGGAGAAATCCCAAGCAGATGCTTTTTCTAAAGGTAAGGGAGAAAGTAAAAACTGAACCTGCTAAAAAAGAGATAAAAATAAAAAGTACATCTGTGTATTTGAAGCCAGCATTAGGAAGGTAATGCAGAAAACTTCATTAGTAAATTTAAAGACTTCAGGCCAGGCTCCTGATCGTTTTATTTTTTGGTAACTTTATGCAAATTTATCCTCCAGTTGTTTTTCTTTTTTAGCTTTATTGTTCCTCCTGTCTGATAAGTGCCATAAACTAAAGCTAATGTGTGTATCTATGTATAATCAACTAGTGTGAATAAGACAAGTTGACACACTATTCAATTTTCAGTGAAGTGTTCAACCAAACTTTATGACCACCTCCTATGGGCCAGGCTGGGGAAATTCTGGGAGGAGTCTATTCTAGGAAAAGTTCAGACATCAGCGTGGGCATCTTTGGATTGGAACCATGGTTTCATATCTGCTCTTCCTGCATCCTTAGAAAGAAGTTTGTTTTTTTTTTTTTAAACAGATAAAAAGAAACTGCCATAAATATTTGCTCCCAGATAAGCACTGAGAAGGCCTTTGATGTGAGAGCTTCCCCTCTGAGTAGAAGGAAAAGTTGTGTAAGCACAAGAGATGGTGGAATCCACTGGGAATGAAGGACCAGACTATACGGGCTCCAAATCCCTGCTTCCAGAGAGAAATCTGTGTGAGAAACAAAAGAGTACTATTACTCAGTGTATTCATTCGTTGAGACTGGGGGTGGGGGGGCCGGGGGGGAAGTCTCTTAAATAACAGAAATTTATGTTCTCACCGTTCCGGAGGCTGGAGGTCCCAGATCACGGTGCCAGCAGGGGCGGCTTCTTGGTCCACAACCCTAGCTGTCTCCTCACTGGGACTTCATGTGGCCTTTCTTTCTGGGTGCCTGACTTCTGGGTATCTCTTTTTCTTCTTATGAGGATATCAATCCAATTGGATGAGAGCCCAACCCATATGACCTCATTTAACCTTAATTTTCTCCTTAAAGGCGCCATCCCGAAATACAGAGCACATGGAGGTTAGGGCTCCAGTCTGTGAATGTTATGGGAACACAGTTCAGTCTACAAGATTCAGGAAAGCTGTTGGCTCTATTCTAACAGGTGCATGATGAACTGTAACTTGGCAATCATTGCTTACCCATAGCTTTTCCCCACCAATCTCCCCCATGCATACAGACATCCCTGCAGATAGCCTTGGCTTAGTACCTAGTCTCCACTCAGTTTTGTACAAGGTTTCCTGACACTCATAATGCATGGCTAGTGACTGACAATTTTATTTTTCCAGGACATATTTTCCTTTATTGTACCAATCTGGTTGGATTATAATAACAATAACGACAATAATATTTATTGCGTACCAAGGACTGTGCTTATTTCATTTCCTTAACTTGCCCGCCATACAGACGAGGAGATAAGCTTTGAGAGGTAGTGGCTTGCCTAAGGCCTCAGACCGAGTAAATTCCATGCTGTCAGACTCCAAATCCAGAGCTCTTACCCTCTATCCAGTGGAAATTTAACACACTGACAAGATTCTGAGAGTCATGACAAATCTCCTCTACCTTTATCTCGCCACTGGATTTTCAGTCTATTTCATCTTAGAGCTAGATTTTCTGCCTATCCCGGACTAGGGTCCCAGGCCTCTACATAATTAAAATATTTTATGGAAATATTTATTTCCAGTTGCTTATCGCTGCTCATTTGTAAGCCTTCCTCTCCCTGTCTGTCACCACATTGCCCCTGAAGGACTAGGAAGGGGAATAAAACACAGTTCCTGGGAGAAACAACATGTAATTGAGAGATAGATGTAGCCAATTATTCAAAATACTTCATGATGAACACAGTACTTTATAGTGTCAGTTCAAACTGTTGTGGCATAGAACAAAATAGAAATGCCCAGAGAGACCATGAAATAGTTTATTACGGTGTGGCTTTGAGGCATAAGTGGAAGGTAAATAGAAGTTTGCCAGGCAAGGCAGGAGGGGTTTCAGGTCGGGAAACAGCATGTTTTTATGTTACGGTATTTATGTTGAGCTCTGGTTTTTGTTCTGTGACATTTTTAAAAAGAAATAATGCATCTTAGCCCCAGCCCTGCTACGTCCTTGCCACCCCCCCCCCCGCTCCCGGCCAGTCCCAGTGTTTCCTGTCCTGCAGAAATATCCTCCAGGTGAAAATAAGGTGTCAGGTGCTTGATAACTAAACAGCCTGGCCAATTTAGTATTACGTAAATTGGATATGCCGTGATAACAGTGCACTGAGTACTTTTACTTTACTTGAAACACATACAAACTGATAAACATCTGAAATTAAAGCATTAGAATTATATTACTGAATCAACAATGGGATTTGAAGTCAAATCAGAATGCCTCCTGCCGTGGCCACTCCTTGCGGGGGCGGGGTGGGGGGGGGAACAAAATATTTGCCCACTCAGCATGAAAGGTCTCTCTTTAGGTTACTCCCTACTCCTCACATCCCATCAGTTTGAGCTTTATCAGGACCCGACTTATTTTCCAAATGAGGAATTTTATTTCAAACACCGAATGCTGCATCACTTCTAGCAGAGCAAATAATCCTACTTTCAAGGTCATGGATTTCCTACTTCCTGACAGCCTAGCACAAGCCCCTTAACCACCCTTAACCTGGGTCGCTAGATCTCTCTCTCTCTCTCCATCTATTTTTGTCAGTCCTTTCTCTAGTCTTGAAATACAAGGTATCAATCTTTTGATAATGACATCTCTTCTACCTGTGCTCTGGTCCTCTCCCCGCTCCTACTCTCACAGAACTTGCCTGCCAATCTCTGCAATTTGCCGGCTTCCTGCTGAGAAAGCAGAGCCTCCGGTGCCAGGAAGCAAGCAGTAGGGGATCAGCTAACTAGGGGACTTGAACTCTATTTCTCGCATTCTCCTCATCCCCCCAGTAAACATGTATCTACGGCCATTCGGTGGCCGGGTCCCTCTGCAAGGGTCCTGGACATGCAAGGAGATAAGGTAACATAAATATGAGGGTGAATCGGAGAGCAGGGATGCTGAGGGGCCAAGGTAAAAGTCTGGGCAAAGTGAACAGTAGAAAATGAGAATTCGGGATATTTCCGTGGGAATTAATATGGAAAACTGACAGAAGGAAAAAGATCTAATGAAAAAAAAAAACCAATTTAAGAGGCAAATACCATAGGTCAATGAAATACCTGCTGAGAAATAAACTTGTGGTTTTAGCTCAGTGAGGACCTAAGTAGAAAATATACAGGTTAACAGGCATCCTAAGATGCAGGGAAAGACACAGGAATAAGGCGGCAGACTGCCATTTTGCAGTGGAAAAGAAGCAAAACAGGGCAGAGAGTGGACATTTCCCACGTGACAACGGGGCTGGGTGCCTTGAACAGTGGTTCCCACACCTGGCCGATCAGCAGAGTCATCCGAGGAATGTGTCCCTTCCCTGGACCTCTGTAATCTGAATCTCTAGATGGGAGGCCCAGAAATACAGATGTGTGTGTATATCATAAAGCTGCTTGTCCTCTCAATCACTGGAGATGCTTTACGAGTGACTCCGTAATTTGGGGACTCACACTCTCATGGCATCCTTTCAATAAGCCCAGAAGTAGGTAGGTTAAGGAGGATAGGCTTGCTTCTTGGTAATGAGAGACCTGCATAGGAGGCTGCAGTGGGGAGGGTTTCTGGGGATGTAACGCAAACTTTCTGCATAATGGGTGGGGTGGCGAGAAGGCTCCCTGAAGCTCTCGGCCTGTGCGGCCGCATCTGCTATATGAAATGAACTCAGTCCCTCTATTCACTGCTCCGCTTTGCTGGCTTCGGGCTCTGCCTAGAGACTAGTTACAGCCCATCAGCTTTTTTTAACAGAATGTTCCATTAGGCTGACCATCCTTTACAGATAAATCCTGGGACATGGAATGCTTATGAGAAGCCGTATGGTTTATTTTCATGGGGACCGGTTTGTCGAGATGCATTTTCGTACTAAGGGGAAGCACGCTGTAAGAGGTGAGAGTCCATACTGGGAAGTCAGACTCCTGAGTGCGATTCCTGGCTCCACTCCCTGCTGCTGGGTGACCTTAGGCACAGTCCTTAAACTCCATTTGCCTCAGCTTGCTTAGATAAAAATGAGGATTATACTACCATCTACTTCATGAATTGGTATGAGGATTAAATGAGAAATGCATGTAAAGATCTTAGAATAGGGCTCAGGGACATGTTAGATTCTCAATAAGGAAATGCGTATTTCTTGAAGAATTCTCTAATACATTTCTTAATGCACAGTGGCAAATTGAAGGACCAGGGTGATTATAGAGCCTAAGATCACATATTTGATAAGTGGTAGATTTAAACACCTTAAGCCTGTGCTCTTCCTGATGCCCAGCAGCGAACCTCGGCCACGGGACGTGAATGATCGTAAGTCAGAGGTGGTCAAAGCATGGTGGCCTGAGTGCCCTGGAGGAGCAATGATGGCGCCTGGACAGACCTGGAAAGGATGAATCACAAAACTTAGTGCAACTACTTCTACCTTCCGGAACGATTCAGAAATCCAAGGAAATGAAACCGTGAGACAATGCTACAGTTAAAATAGAAACTCCTGAGAGTTACTGGTTCTTGGAAGAAGATATACTGTGACCCAGAACTTGGAGACCCTTTCAAATATGGAAAGGACAAACAGTGGAAGAACTGATAAAGAATCAGTTTGAAATTCCGGGGAAAGAAATGATTTTACAAGAATGCAAAAAGAGGGGTTGCTGGGTGGCTCGGTTGGTTAAGCATCGACTCTTGATTTCGGCTCAGGTCATGATCTCAGGGTGGTGAGATGGACACCCACCAGGGCTCTGTGCTCAGTTGGGAGCCTGCTTGAGATTCCCTCCCTGTCCCTCTGCCCCACCCCCCACTCACACAAGCACGTGCACTCTCTCTCTAGAAAAAAAAAAAGGAAAAAGAGCCATAGTTTACTACAAAGTAGTAGTAGTACTAAAATGTAATACATATTTGTAGTAATATAACCACGGTTTACTGATTTCACCTAAAGAGTGATACCACTGCGCTAGGCAGACGGCGAGAGGAGATGGACATAGTGTACATGAATTACATCCTCACCCACAGCACAAAAGCAATAGATGATGCATAAAATGGTGCAAATAAGGATCTGGAACAACTGGCTTGCTTCACTGATGGGAAGATTCGGTTTTGTCCCACCCTCTTTGTAAGATTATATGGGATTGTTATTTTACAATATAGCGTTGGTTTAATCTAGAGAAATAGGAAAGAACTACGTGGTTGGGAGAGAGCAAGTTTGGGTTCAAAGGAGCAGATGGACAAACCTCAGGACAAAGCATGGGGGGAGTGGGAGGTTGGCAGATCCCATATTCCCCAGAAGAACCCCAAACATCAACAAAATGTGCTAGTCATGGCTAACAATGGTAGCCTTTACTTGCACCAGGCACTGTTCCAAGTTCTTTACATATAAAATCTTGAGGGGCGCCTGGGTGGCTCGGCTGGTTGGGCAACTGCCTTCGGCTCAGGTCATGATCTCTGGGTCCCGGGATCGAGCCCCGCATCGGGCTCTCTGCTTACTGGGGCGTCTGCTTCTCCCTCTCACTCTCCCTCTGTGCTCTCTCTCTGTCTCAAGTGAATGGAATCTTTAAAAAAATAAAATCTTGAATCCTCGCAACTCTATCAGGTCACGTACAATGATTATCTATCTCCATTTCACAAACGGCAAAACTGAGTTGGAGGGAGATGAGGTAACTTTCTCAAGATGACATGGCTAGCAAGTGGCAGAGTCGAAATCGGAACCCACACCCTCTGGCTCCAAGTGTGCGCTCTTAGGCTCTACGCTCCGGCACTTCGGAGCGCACACACACATCTCGGTTTGGGGGAAGAGACGGCCAACGTAGGAAAGCTCACCACAGTGAGTGTGGGGTGCTGGGCGGTTAGGCTGCGGAAGCCTCTTGCTGGAACGCCACGTGTTTACCTCCGTCTCTGAGATGGTGTGGGAAAGCTACAAGGGTTGTGAACACCAATTTTGTCTTAAGGTGGTGAGAAAGAATCTCTCCCTGGCCAAACTTTAGTCAGGCCCCTCTGAGCAAGCCCGACCTTGGGCTTCCATCCCTACCCTGTGGGACTGTGGGATCCAGTTTTAGTGAGAATCCCACCTCCCCCCCCCCCCCCCCCCCCCCCCCCCCCCCCCCCCCCCCCCCCCCCCCCCCCCCCCCCCCCGCTCCCAGTTTGTTCCTTTACTAGACTCCATGCTGTATTTGGAATTGAGCCCCATTCTGTACTGAGGTCTCTTTTGTCCTGTTGCAACAGTTTTCCGTGCTCTGACTTCCACTGTCCTTCGTGCCTGGATGATCCTGTTGGAGCCGGACTGAGATTCATGTGAAACATGCCACGTGTACTTCGGCCTCCGGGGCTTTGTATGGAGCTGTTTGCTCTGCCTGGAAAACTTTTCCCTCAAACTCTCACTTGACTAATTTCTTCTCTCCATTCAGGAAATCTCTATGATAGTATCTTCTCGAAGGAGGCTTGCCTGAAACGATCCTCTTACCTTGTTTTATTTTTCTTCTTAGCACCTCTTGATAGCCGACATTGTCTCTCTGCTTTTTAATCCGTTTATCTGCCCCACCCTCCAGACTAGAATATAAACTTCAGTAGAGAACAATCAGTAACATTCGTAATACATGAATTATCTTCTAATATGTTTCTTTCAAAAACCATACAACTTATCAAGGGTAGAATCATACTACTCTCTGAAAAAAAAAAAGTACAGATATTGTACTGATATTTACTTATTTTATGATAATTCCATGTACTTTGGAGAAGTGCTAATGTATTTTTAGAAACAACAGCCACTCAATTTGTCTTATATATGTTCCTACTAAATCCCTACTACGTACCTAAATAGAACCCCTCTCTAGGGTGTCTGTGTCTGATGTAATAAAGTCTTTGAGGATTTGAAAATTATAATCCAAACTTTTTTTTTCAGACATATCATTAGCTATGGAAAGAGATTAGACATTAACTATTGAAATAGGGAAATACACATTTCATTATCTATTGAAATTAAGATAAAATACTTTATCTAAAAATTCATTTTCTATTTTCTTCTTTTATTTCGACATTATTCTGAGAGTTGGTATGTTAGGCAAGGTATGATCCCTACTTGTCAGATAACACTCAGAGTCACAGGGCCACATAATTAATGGTGGAGCGTGGAATCCAAAGCAGAATCTCCTTTTACTAACTGAACACTATGTCGGCACAGAAAATAGAAAGGAAAGAAGGAAAGCCTCTTTTCTCCTTTTCTTACCAACAGAAGTTAGCCCTAAAGATTCAGGTCTCACTGAGCCCTAAATAAACACCCTCATTTCCAGAGAAGCATTTTCATTTTACCTTTTTCAAAAAAAATATCACTTCTATTTACCATTTCTTATATGCCAATTACCAATGCTAGGTGTCCACAAAAAACTACACCCATCTCCTGACCCTACCTCTTAAAGGTAGCCTGGGGGGAAAAGCCTTTTATTGGAAGAATGAATATTCTGAAACTGATAACTGTGTAAGGGGCTGCCCGTGCTTTAATAACTTTAGGACTAAGCCAAGACTGATGGATGCCCAAATTTAAATATAGTAAAGAAAATCCATTAAGCACAATTACTCTACATACATACAGTTTAAAAATGGGGGGAATATCCTGTATTTCTTGCAGCAGCTTTGTTTCTCATGGCCCTTTACAATGCCTAACACACTTGAAGCTGACAAAGAACGTAGGCAGCATGTGACCTTGCAGCATTATACACTTGTTATACTTACCGTCTGGTATTCTTGAAGGAACCGTCTGCTCTGCACCCAGGTTACGTACTTGCCTAGCTCTCTTCATCAGCTCCTTACATTTCCGCAATAATCTCTGTCGACTTTCATCCAGCTCAATGAAATGTTGCTATTGCAAGACAAAGAATTTTTGACAATTTGTAGGTTACCATTTTGTCAGAGGACTACTTTATTAAAAGACCACATTACAGGCATCCTTTGGGGACACTGTGGATTCAGTCCCAGAGCACCTCAATAAAGTGACCATCACAACAAAGCAAGTCAGATCAATGTCTTAGTTTCCTAGTGTGCGTAAAAGTTACATTTATTATACTGTAGTCTAGTAAGTGTACGATGGCAGTATGTCTAAAAAACAATGTATATACTTAAAAAATACTTTATTGCTAAAAAAATGCTAACTACCACCATATGAGCTTTCAGCAAAGCCACTCACTGATCACAGTTCACCATAACAGATTTAATAATGAAATATTACACCATATCTTGAGTGTAGTAAAGTGGAGAGCAATAGAACGAGGTACGCCTGTATATCAACAATTGAATTTCAAGAAGCAAATCATCTAAAAGCCATACCTCAAAAATCATGACAAATATTAAATTTGAACTTAAACCTTAAAATACATTAGCATACCATATGACATTAATCTTTAAGGGCTCTGAAATTTATCTTTTTTTACTATTTTATTTTTTTAAAAGATTTTATTTATTTATTTGACAGAGAGAGACATAGGAAGAGAGGGATCACAAACAGGGGGAGTGAGAGAGGGAGAAGCAGGCTTCCCGCGGAGCAGGGAGCCCCATGGGGGCTCGATCCCAGGACCCTGGGATCATGGTCTGAGCAGAAGGCAGACGCTTAACGACTGAGCCACCCAGGCGCCCCTGAAATTTATCTTTTTTTAAAGATTTGTCTACTTATCTGAGAGAGAGAGAGAGAGAGAGAGAGAGAATGCATACAAACAGAGGGAGAAGCAGACTCCCCACTGAGCAAGGAGGCTTACGCGGGGCTCGATCCTCATGACCTGAGCCGAAGGCAGATGCTTAACCTACTGAGCCACCCAGGCGCCCCTGGAACTCTGAAATTCAAATGTGCTTTGTTCTGAAACTGTTTAACTTAGCTATATATAATTATACTCTAATACAATTTGAAATACACAGTACGTAGGCTTCCTATCTGAAAACTCAGCACTTGAATGTAAAGAGAACCTTTAAATAGTGTTTGGTACTACCACCCAGCTCTGGTTTTCTCTGACAGTGATCAAACCCCTGGTGTCTGTGGGTGGCCATGTTAATAGGGGATTGTTGCAGAGATTTCTACACAATATCACCCAAGAGGGCTTTACTCTGTTTGATCAGATAGCTCTTACGCACCACCCCCACCCACACCTCTGTAGCTTCAACCCCGTCCTGTGCTACCCTCCATACTCCCCCATCCATCCCCCATGCCAGCGAGCTGGAAATGAGGGTTCCCAATGAGCCGCACAGCAGGCTTCTTAAAGCAATGAGATCCAAATGGGCTGAAGTGGATAAAGCAGGAGTACGATGTGTATATATGTGTATATATATATATATATATATATATAAAAGGAGACTGTGCTCATATGTTAAGTTGCCACTTGACTATTTTAAACATTTAAAATATTCTCTGTTCTCAGCAGGAGGGGAAGAATGAAGGGGAGTAAGTCGGAGGGGGAGACGAACCATGAGAGGACGATGGACTCCGAAAAACAAACAGGGTTCTAGAGGGGAGGGGGGTGGGGGGATGGGTTAGCCTGGTGATGGGGGGATTAAAGAGGGCACATTCTGCGTGGAGCACTGGGTGTTATGCACAAACAATGATCATGGAACACTACATCAAAAATAATGATGTATGGTGATTAACATAACAATAAAAAATAAAAATATAAAATATTCTCTGTTCTCAATAAAAAAGATTTGATAACCCAATTTGGAGCAAGCCTAATGCAAACATATATGATGTGAGTGGAAAATACCCAAGTTGCTACTTGGGGAAATTTCCCTTTTATAATTAAAGTAGATCAATTCTATACAAGTCTCACTAGGGAAATCTACTTTTTTTAAAAATATTTTCTTTCCTGTTCCTGTTTCCTGTTAATATGTCTTTTGATTCTGCTTTTTGGGAGTTATTTCCTCTTTTCAACTCCCAACCTTTCATTGATTTAAAAAAACATTTTCCTACTCTATCATTTCCAATTTGATTGATTTTTAAATGTTCTTTCTTTTTTTCCCCCCGGTAATCTGATTTGTTTAATGAAAGCAATTATCTTCTATCTCTTGAAAATTATTCAATAAAATTTTACTTAGGTTTTTCTAGCCCTTTTATTTCTCTATTTCAAATTATTTTTGTGTTAATTTTTGTCACTGTTCTTTATGCTAAAGCTGCCCTTAAAATGTCTGGTGATCCTTTGTCCATGCATATTTAAAACAGAATTATTACAAAGCCAGTCTGAGGGCAGGAGGCACTTTTGCCTGGGGGGATTGGTCGCTTCACTCCAGGACAACTGACTGGGGAAACTGTTCATCTGGTTAAGGGATACTGACGTGTCAGTACTTGTAGGTTCTTTCTTTGGTCCTGGTTACTTTCATCAGAAAAGAATCCCTTCATTGCCTGCTTAGGCTGTCCTGGGAGTAAGGGCATTGAGGAAGGGGGTCTCCCCTGCCCACTAGGCTCACTTTTATTTAACTCCCTCATTTAAGCATGGCTGTCAGCTATGCCCAGGGTCCCACGTCCCGGGGACTTGCTGATTTAATTATCCAAGAAGTGCCAGTTGTCTGGCTATGTGGATTGGTGAGCAGATAGCAGGCTCTAATTGCTCCTTATGCAGACCCTCAACTGATCCTTCTGCTTTCATTTCCACTTCGAAGCCTACCCCTCAATTCAGGTGTGCTGGGAGCCCTCAATTTTTGCTTTTGGTTTGTCCATGCCCTGGCTTGTTGGCACTTGAGCATTAGCTATGTCTCTACAATGCTAATTCAGTATCTGCTTAGCCCGTTGTTTTCTTTGTCTCAAAATTTCATTGCTACCTTCTATTTACTGTTGTCTCCTTTCATTTTTCTTCTTGGGGGGGAGGGCTACATTTTTCTTTTTTTTTTTTTTTAGTAATCTTTTGCTGTTATTTTGCTGGAGTAGTCATGACAGAGCAGAAATGAACACATTTTGTGTTTGCCATGTTTATTTAGAAGGGCCATTATTCACTCTCTTATCTTTGGGCATTAGGTTAACAGTGGTATTCAGTGAAATTAGAAATCTCATTAGCGTTTTTTAAAGTTATTAATGTCATTACCAAAGAATAGGGCATCTTGAATGCATTTTTTTTTCCAAGCAAGTTTCTAGATGACTCATGCTAAAATTGGAGATCTATAAATTTATTTATCAGAGTCATTAAGTATTGAAAGCTAAATCTAATGCCACGGAGCACTGGAAAGAACATTAGATTAGAAGTTGTAAGTTCTCAATTCAAGATTTATCTTTGCCATCTTGGGCAAAATACTTTCTCCCTTGGTCTCAGTAAAATGTAGGCAATTAGATTACATGGCTTCTAAGATTCCTTCTAGACTAAACATTTCTGTGATTTTATTAGATAATTTCAAATCCCTGGTTGAATTCACCAGTCCTCCAAATGCTGTTACCCAAAGTAACAAATGTTACCCAAAGTGAAATGCACATCACTGGTGGTCAAGGAAATAATGTTTAATGGAATAAGAATTAACACTTTAAAACTTAATTGCTATTTTTATTTATATAATCACAAATTTGTTTTAATTTTTGTATCTGAGAAAAATTGTAACTGGTTCAACAAAAACTGAGGTTTTCTTTGTAAATAAATCTACTCAAACTTAAAGCTATGTGTTGATTTAAATAGAAGCCATGAATAACAGAACATGGTATGTAGACATGATAAAAGTTACAAAAATTGTGTGCAAATGAATGCCATTTCTGAAACATGGCCCTCTTGTGACATGTTCTTTCATGACTGTACACACATTTATTCTCTACTTAGCAAAATCTTTGCATGTCCAGCTCAAAGACTGCTTGCTTAATGAACAACTCAAGGTAGAAGAGTTTCATGTTCTGAAACAGTACAGTTCATGTAACTGGTCTTTTCACATGGACTAGGGGCTTCATCTTATTCCTCTTTGTATCTCGAGGACATTGATGTGCTCAGCTTTATAACAGATGCCCAATCAATATTTGTTGAAAGACTGAACCAAATCAGGATATTGCTAACTGTGATGGGCAAATGTTTCCTGTAATTGATTTCTTTTCAGCATGTATCACTAACTCCATGTCAAATGAACACTGTCTTTACTTTATTAGTTCTAGAATACATGCCCGCAAGAACCCCAGGGTAGGAAGAAACAGGCTTGATATGAAATATCAAAAATAAACTATTGGAAACTTGAGACTAGTCATGGATCCTATCAATTTAAGGAAGGAATACTTCAAAGATCATTGAATTCTGAGATTCTGAAACACTGGGACACTGGGATTAATGGCTCTTCAATAGAAATAGATGACATCTTCCATTAGAGCAATTTATATTTTGTAGACTATACTATAAAATCTAAAGTCTATAGTAGTTTGAATTTACAAAGAATTTCTACACACTTCATTTAATTTTATCCTCACAATAATGCTTTGATGTTGAAATAACAGAAGGGGAAAGTGAAGTTAGTAAAGTTAGTTAAATGATTTTCAAAATGTCACCCAGATGGTAGTTGGCTAGACCAGGGGTCAGCAAACTATGACGGGGTGGGGGGGGGGGGCGGGGAAGCGGAGGTGAGGCGTGAGGGCAAGTCCAGCCACTGTTTGTTTTGATAAACAAAGTTTTACTGTAACACAAACTTACCCTTATGAAGGAGTAAATCTATTTTCCACATGAAGAAGAAACTGAGGCCACGAAAAGGTCATTACTTGACAATGTCACACTGCTAGAAAGTGGTGGAGTCAGGAGGACTCGCATGTAGGCACCTGACTCCAGAGTCGTTGCAGTCACAACTTTGCTAGTGCTGGTTTTGGTGTCTAAATCCTGGCTCTAGCTGTGACCTTGGGGAATTCACGCCCACTCTCTTGTAAATTAATACTTGTCAAATGCTTAAAACAGAGTTTGGCACATTGTAAGCAACTGAACAACCTTATTTTTATTAACATTCAAAGTTTTCCATTATCCTGTTTCTTTCCAATAGTAAAAAATCACATCAGGGCTACGGGCTAGATGTTCTACACAGGCATTTAAGTTTTGTGGTAACCAATTATTAATCTCATTTCAGAAGACAAAATAATAGAGGTTCTCAAGGGTTAAGTAACCTGCTCTGATACTGATTTTGGTCTGTTTGGTTTTTAAGCCTATCTTCTCTACACAACTCCTTCTAATCTCATCATTTCCCTTACTTGAACTCAGTGCTTGAAAAACCAATGAAGGGACCTTCTTTTTTCTCCTCTCTCAACCAACCAACCAATTAATCAATCGTCAAAAAAAGACAGGTGCATTCACTCTACTCAAATGCATCATGGGCTTGCCTGTATTGTTCCCTTCCAGTAAGCCATTTCTGGAACCTGAAATAGTCTGTTTTTGCAGTCCCCTTTATTTGAAATCTTATTTGGGCATTAAGGAGGGCACGTAATGTGATGAGCACTGGGTATATATGCAATTGATAAATTATTGAACGCCACATCTGAAACTAATGATGTACTATATGTTGGCTAATTGAATTTAAATAAAAAAAAGAAATCTTATTTGTCCTTTGAAGCCAGATTCAAATAGCACTACATCCTTAAGATTTCTCTTGGATCATCGAAGACAGAAGTAGTTTGTTCTCTTCAGAATCCAATAGTATTTTTGTTTATAAGATGCTTCTGGAGTTTATACAATATATACTGACTTAAGGTATTGTTTTCATACATCCCTTAAAGTACCCTCAAATATTGGTAGCTTTAAACTCTTTTGCAGAACAAGGAGGGATATACAGAAATATGAAATTAAAAAAATGCAGCCCTCCAATGGAACACACTGGAATGTTTCTTTAAAAAATATCTCAAATTATTATCTTGAGTGTATAAAGATATTCCCTCTGCACAATGCCTTGTCTTGCATCATTAAATGGTAGGCATTCAATAAATATTTACTGACTCTAGATCTCAAGTTTTTTTAATAAGGCTAATTTCATACTTCCATTAGCCCAGTACAATTAATTTAAAAGCACCAAGATAAAGCTAAATAATATAGACAGAATAGATAATTTATTCTAACACCTTATCTCTATGTTCCTCATTTGAAAGTGTCTACCTCTAATTCATTTTACATTCTGCACTAGTAGTTTAAACATATTTTAGGTAATTTGAAAAACCAAAAATGACTTTTGGTAGATGTTAGCCCATCTTTGCAATACTCATGATATGTGTGATCTATCATTTAAAGTAAGTCCTTTTAAAAAGCCACAGCATGGTAATCTATTTATTTGTGTTCATACCTTATCAGCAATCTTATACATCTTAACTCAGTTTTGCAGCCTCTGCTTTATTTTTAATTTGATTTGCCTAGTATCATTCTTAATTGGAAATGGAGAAGCCTACATTAAAATAGTACCTACTTAAATTAACATAATTAACATCACAGGAGTAAAAGGGGCAGTTTGAGAGACAGGCTGAATTAGTGAAAAAGTGCATTAAGGAAAAATTTGTAAACAAAGAAATACATGTTTTCAAGCACACTGGTGACTAACTACTAACAGAGTGTTTTTCAAGTAGAGGTTTCAGTGCCAATTTTTTAATTAAAATTTTGCAATCACGTGAGAATAATTTAATCTAAAAGTTATTAAGTTAAATTAATCTTAGAAAACTTAAATTTGTTTGAAGTTTGCTATATAAATTGTGTCTCTTTGATAGACTAATTTAACTCCTGGTAAATCATAGATTCTGGGTTTATAGTTAGTTTATTGTAACATATTCTATACGGAAGGTATTCTGTACAGTCTGTATCAAATGAATCTAATCAACATGGTGAAGTCACATCATCTAATCAAATTAGCTTGAATTACAGTTATAGAGGCTTAATCTTAAAACAGAATTCGATAACCCTTGTAAGCAAGGAAGCAGAGAATTATTCCCTATCCTCCAGATTTTATAGTTATCTTAAAAGTAGAAAGATTTGAATGACTGGATTCACTTGCTCCTTCCTATAGGAAATTTAGTGGTTCTCAAGCCTTACTGTGCACAAGAACACCACATGGGATTATATTTTTTAAAAATGAATACCTTACTCTATGGGCAATAAAAGTGATTTTCAAGGTCAATTTTAACTAAGTGTAATTCTCACCTTTTTTACTGACTTTAGAACTTAACCTTCCATATGTTGTATCCTTATCATCAGCCTTGCCCAATGCCTTTCATGGTTGAGTTTCAACTTACCTTTGGTTTCATTCAAAGCTATATTAGGTCATACTGATGTGGTCTCAGATCTCCTTGCACACTTTGGAATTGTTCCATACTTTTACACTTGAGAATTGAAATGTCATTATCCAATTAATGAACTTATCTTTTGAGACTCAGCTTAAATCTTACCTCCTCTGGGAATTCTTCTTGGGCATGCCCTTTACCAATTATTTGTATATACTTCTAGGATTGTATTATCAAGCCAAGTTTTGATTGTATGTTTTTTTCTGTCTCCTACAATACACTTTGGTTTGGCAATGATTTGAATGTAATAACCATAGTGCTTACTGATAAATTATAGACTTAATGAGGTTAAATATTTGTAATAATGAATGACTTTTTGGTGCCATATATAATCCTTTATATTTTACTTATCTTGACTGATCCCAAAGAGAATTGGGAAAATGTAGTATACATAGGTCCAAATAAAGCCCGATTGTTTAAACATACAATTTTAAAGGTTGCAAACTATCTGGAAAAGCTAAATGAAAGACGATTAACATGTTTTAGGTCATTCATGCTTAAAAAGTCAAACCTCAATACAAGGACAGCTGCAGAAGTACATAAGTTGGAAGCCATACTGTCCCTCCCTACAGTTAAGGCAACCACGTGTCCCAGGCTCCTCAGGATATGTTTATGTTGGATAGCACCTCCTTTCTTCTCAGAAGTGTCCTGGTTTGGGTGACAGATCATATGGTCACTCTACATAGAGTCTTCAACAATGGATTTAAGACTAATGGGAAAAACAAAAATCTTATGGAAAAATCAACTTAAAGAAAACAAACACCTCTTAGGAAGCAATACATGTGGATATCTATATATTACTGATATTAACATATTTTGGCACAAGAGGAATTCACAGGTGATTAGGCCATAAGTTCAATCTAGGTCCCCAGGTTTAGGGGACCTAGGAATCCCTTGACATTATCTTATTGTTCCTGAATTGTAATTGCTTCTGCTAAAAGATGAGGTTATTCTGCTCCTCGGGATTAAGAGTTGACCCTGATCTTTATTTTCCCACTTTATGACCTTTATAATACTTTTGTATAATGGCACTTTACAGTGTACAGAGCATGTTTATATACATTTTACACTTATATTAATAGAAGCATTACAATTAAGGGCTGAGAGTTTAGTATTTATTGTGTTGGAAAAGAAGTATTTGCTTTGCAAAGATCTTTCATGTGTCTCTGGCTTCTGAAGTGGACATTTGTCATTACTTCTACACAGTAGAAAGGTTAACATGATTAAATCTGCCAACTTTAGTGACTGTTTTTAGCTACTACGGGCTCAATGCAGGGTAATGTTTTAGAACTATTCTAACATTATGTTGTCTAGTTTGTCGCAGCAGATCAGTGTATCTCTCATCACTAAATCAGTCCTGAAACATCTCTTGTTCACTGAATTTGCTTCTATTCTATCAGGGTACGTTATATAGACTGATTGAAGAAAAATTTCTATGTGTGTATCAGGTGTTGAATTCTGGGCTGAAGAAAAGTACAAATGCTGAAATTATTGTAGATGGAAAGGCAGTGGTATGAAGGTGTTTTATCATTGTCTAAACTTAGTAAGGGTACTACAAAGAGGAGTGCTGGGAAAACCAAAACATGCAATTTTTAAAAAATTATCATTTAATTGATTATGCTGTGCTTAACAAATTAAAATTATCATTTTAATTTTATCATAAGCACAGCATAATCATATTGCTATTATTTTGAACATATTTAAATGTTTTCACTATAAAATTATCATTTCTCTTAATTGTTTGATTACAAGATTTTAAAAACTTTGCTAAATTTAAAAGTATGATTTTATCATGTTATTTTTAATATGTAATTAAACATAAATCATACTTACTATCTATGTAAACTTATTATATATGCAACTATGTAAATTATTTTTAAACCCTAGGAGGTTTGCTTTCTGGTGTATCTGTTTTTAAATGATGATAATATTATGTAAGTTCAGAAAAATTTCCTTGACTGGACCATGTCATCTTATGGTTAACAGCTTACTAAAGAGAAAGCAAAGTTTTTTACTTCACAATTTTCAAAAAGGCTTACAATGATAACAGCACATTCATTTATAGCACTCTTAAGTGATGAATGATTACGTTTGGAAACTTGTATTAAAGTACATTTTGGTAGGGGAGAGACTGAGGCAAAAATCCTAGACTCGAGATGGTAGATCCAGTCACTGAAGCAAAGGACACAAAAAATGTCATCAAAGAGGACACCTGATTATTTCATGTTTTTCCTCTATTGGCTTTGGCCACTTGAATATGGGTTGGTGTGGAATCAAATTAGGGAAACAACCCAAGTGTCCATCGACCGATGACTAGATAGAGACGAAGTGGTATACATATATACCATGGCCTATTACTCAGTCGTAAAAAAGAATGAAATCTTGCCATTTGCAACAACATAGATGGATGGAGAGGGTATAATGCCAAGTGAAATAAGTCAGTCAGAGAAAGACAAATACCGTATGATCTCACTCATATGTGGAATTTAAGAAACAAAACAAATAAACAGAGGAAAAAAAGAGACAAACCAAAAAACAGACCCTTAACCATAGAGAACAAATTGATAGTTCCCAGAGGGGAGGTGGGTGGGAGGGCGGGAGAAGTCGGTGACAGGGATGAAGAGTCCACTCATTGTGATGAGCACTGAGTAATATATGGAAGTGTTGAATCACCACATTGTACACCTGAAACTAATATAACACTGTATATTAACTGTACTGGTATTAAAATCAAACACACGAATAAATACAAGCACGCACACAAACCCTGCCAAAAAACCCCAAAGAGATTGAAAAGAGAGGTGGGAGTACTGGGGGGGAGGTCCGACTGTCATCTTCTTGGGTGAGCAGGAGGGGAATGGCCTGGGGTGACAGCGTGTCTCCTATGCATGGCACAACTTCCCTGAGTGGTCTTGTTCTGCTCACGTCTCCAGACGCATCTCTTGTCACCTCTGACTTTTGAAATATTGTAAGTTTCCTGAACACATGATGCTGTTTCACACCGCTGTCATTTTTCCCATCCTCTTTGGAATGCCCTTTCTTTCCAATCATACTATCTATTAAATGTTGTTTCCCCTTTTCTACTGATAACTGGAGCTCTTTGCCTCCTGTGCTAATATAAACTGGTTGCTCTCCAGGTCTGTGCATGGCTATGATCCAAGATCTTCCTTTAATGGCTGTTATTAGGAAGTTCTGTCCTCTCTGTCTTTGTTTTATCCTTCATTCGGCTGGTGTAAACCTTCAGGCATCTTTCAAAGAATGGACGTATGAGAGTAAACTTTAAGGTCCTTGTATATCTAAATTTATCTTAATTCTGCCACCATATGGATTCATAATTTAGCCAAATATACAAAAATTCTTGTTCAGTGATTTTTCCCGCAGAATTTTAAAGATATGGTTCCAGTACTGCATTGTATTTAAAGTTATTTTTATGCATTTGTGACAGGTATGCATCGCTTTACAATACTTCAAGTAAAAAAGATATATTTCTTCATTTTTCCTTTCAGTGGCTATATTTTTCACATCTAGAATCTGTCTGGTTCATTTTTAAAACTGTAGTCTTCACTCAAGTTTTACAATCCTAACCCTAAATCACATATTTGGTTATTCCCATGGACCATGTCACTTCAAATCGTCACTGCAAGTATTCTGTATATGTCACCTGGAGACATGTTTTTTTCTTGTGTTTTGAAAGCTTGGCTTTAATTAACCACTCTTGAACAAAATATTTGCACTTGCACTTACTTATATTTGGAGCTGGGGGGAAAAGAACTGGTTTTCGTGAATTGGCTTATTTTGTCATTTTGATTAGAATCTTTATTTTTATAAATCAAATAAACATAATAATTAGAACTCTACTCCCCAAGAGTGGTGACAAATTGCAGCAGACTTCCTTGGTGTCCTGCATACACCCCCTGGCCCCACCTGGGGAGGCACCCATAGATGGTTTCAACTTTCTGTGCCTCTCTATGTGAGAGCATCCTCTGGCCCCATGAACAAGCTTGTGGGCAAGCTGAATGTGTGGAGGAAGTTAATGCTGAGGAGTGACTCTCAACTAAAGAGGGAGAAGAGTTGGTGGATAAACATCCAGATCCCTTGCTATCTGTTGTGCTGGATGCAGTCTCTCAGAAGGTTCTGGTAAGATTGGGGCCCCCTGTCCATAGCAATAATTTGCTCTTTACTGGTACTTTTTTTCTCTTTTCCAGTCTCACTTCCCACTTCTTTACTTCCAGAAATCACCTGTAAAATAAACCACTTTTACCAAGATCCTGATTTGGGGTGTACCTAAAGACTCAACTCCAACAAATTTGGTTATTTTTGAGGACACTCAGTCTCTTCTCAGAGCTGTAAGGGAGCTGCAAGAACTTCTAGATCTTCTTGAACAGGGTTCTTAGTCCATGTTCACTGCTCTGCTGGATCTCTAGATGCCATGCCCTGGACGTGGCTTCATCTTGAATATGCCTTTCTTGTTCTGCTTCCTGCTTAGGGAGTATGACAACTTTGTCACTGGCATCAGAAGCTCTACCAGCAGCCTTACTTCTTCCATGTTCAGCTCATGTGTGGGAGGCCTTGCCTTGGGCTCCCAGAGCTTCAGCACCCAGTGACCACCAATGACCTCCCAGAATGAAGATCACTCCCTGCAGAGGGGTCCGGACCTGCTTGAATCCAGCACCCATCTCTGGACAAGGGTCTGTAGAATCCTTTTGGCCAGTGAGCATCAGTTCTGTGGCATGTTGCTGAGGTTTGTAATTGTCAGCACCATCAGATTGGGGACAGCAGTGAGAAAGGAAGAGAGGGTTTCATACTAGAATAAAGAAGGAATGAAGAAAGGGGAGACAATGGATGTCTGCTAGATTTCACCTTTTAGATTCCTGCAATACTGTGAATTATAAGAAATATATGTTGGGTCATTCAGATGACCCAAACATATTCTCATATATATTTGGTCTTCATCTACAGTTCCTGGCTTACAGCTCCCAAAACCCTTGTGATTCCCTGAGTAATAAGAGCAATGGGACCATCTTTTGTTCTATTATTTGGTCTCTTGTCCTCAGTTCCTGAACCATAAAGGTGAAATCGGTGTCTTGTTAGTTATAACCAGGCCCTTTCAACCACAGCTGGGCTTAGGTTGGTGAGGTGACTTTTGGAAAGCACCTAAGGATGGCTGGGAAGGAGAGAGGGGCTGGAGGTCCAATCAATCATTAATGGCCAATGATTTAATCAGCCATGTCTACATAATGAAGCCTCCATACAAACCCCCCAAAACAAGGTTGGGAGAGCTTCTGGGTTGATGGACACGTGGAGCTGCTGGGAGAGCATCCTGCTTAAAGAGGGATGCTCTGTACCTCTTTCCCATACCTCTGCCTGGCTGTTTCTGAGTTATATACTTTTATGACAAACAGGTAATCTCCTAAGGAAAATGTTTTTCTGAGTTATGTGAGCCACAGTGGCAAATTAATGAAACCCTAGAAGGGGGTGTTGGAACATCTAATCTATACCCAGTCAGTCAGACGCACAGGGGACAACTAGATCTTGTGACTGGTGTCTGAAGTCAGGTGGGGGCAAGGGGTAGTCTTGTAGGAACTGACCCCTTAACCTGTGTGATCGGACGTTACCTCTGGGTGGATACTGTCAGAATTGAGTTGAATCGTAGGACACCCAGCCGGTGCTGAGAATTGCATGGTGGTATGAGAAACCCCATTCTGTCCCACACACCCTGGAATTGGGTGTAGAACCCTTTAATTCCCAGCATAGGTAACACATACCCTTATAGTCACAATTTCAGACGGTTCCATTAACATAAGGCAACTATCTATCATATGTCTACTCAGAAATGCATTCACTCTCTCCTAAAAGGGACAAATACCAAAGTCTCATTCAGTTCGAGCTCCTGGATTTCTGGGCGATGCATTCTTCATGGCTATGTGCAGATATATGTTCTAATCATGTAGCACCTGAAATTAGAGCCTCCTGAACACACCCAGGGAAGAGGGCACAAAGGGAAAAAGGCTACCTGGCTGCAGAAAATATTTCCTTTTGGAAATAAGAGAAGGGAAAACAACATGCACAGTCACCACCCCCAGTGTCTGTGGCCTGTCTCCCTGCCAGGGCGGTGGGTTTCCAGTTAGGCAGCTCATTCTCCAAGCTCTGCCCCCCAGGAGTCTCCCATAGCATCATCTTCTGTGGCTACATCCGACAGGAGCTTAGGGGAGCAGTTCCCCAGGGGTACCTGACAATATTTCTAAGGGATCCTAAGTGTTTGCCTAAGTATTTGTTGAGCGAGTGTTAAATAAAGAAATATCAAAGCATGGCAGAACCTGGGAGATTTATCTGCCTGAATTACTAAGCTTGCTAAGTTATCACTACCACTTTGGAGTCACAGAATTACCCCCGGGGAAGAAGTACAACACTGCATTTTAGGTGTTTTAGTATTATTATTATTGTTATTTAACAGATCCTTTTAAAACCAAACTGAGCTAAAAGTACTGTACTTGTTCTATTGATTGTCAAATATTCTTCTGTTTTTTCAATATATTGAGTGAGTTCACAGAATGCTCACCAAGCTGCTGGGGCTTGCCAGTTAAAGCCCACATTGAAATGTTATAAAAAAGAACAGTTTATGGTAATCACAGATACCATACCTAACATAGCAATTTGCTTCTTGAAGGCTAATTACAAAAGTTGTTTGAAATAATCAGGCCCTTATTCAGCAGCTCAGGGGTGAGAACAGCTGTAAAAATACTCACTACCCCAGCAATGGCAGGAGAGGAGGGTGGAAAAAAAATAGGTTAGTTAGAAGCTCAAACCAAGAGTGAAAAAACAAAATGGAAATGAATTCCCTTAGCCCTTTCATTGACTGAAATGAACATTCAAGGACAGAATGTTCCAAGTTTTCATCCTAATATTGGGAGACACTTTTGACACGACAATGGATTCTAATAGAATGATAAAGCTCTGAGTATCTATTTAATTAATTGTGTCTCAACTGCCTGAAACTCTTCCCTCCACCCAGTGAACACCCCGGAGCAGGTTGAATCACGTCAATCGTCTCCAGAGAAAGGGGGTAAAATATGTCCCAACAAAGCAGATGGCAGTTGAAGTCCAACAGTTCACCCAATGGAATACCCTGGCTTCTGTAACACAGTGTTGGTAAACTTGTCCTACCGTTCTGCACAGCCATTTGTAACTGTAAGATGGGCTATTCCTCCAGGAAGCGACACTTTGTTCCAGGGACTTGACTGTGCACACTCTAGAAAAGCCTGTTTCTTGACTGAGTGAGCAGCTCTGCTCCCAGACTATAATGTAGCCACTTTATCTGACCATGAGGTAAGGACCAGTACCGTTGTCCCCACAAGGAATACTCACAATTTCACAAGCTAGTTGAGCCCTGACTGTCCAGAACATGTGTCTTCAAGGATTAAGGGCAACAGCAACACGACTGTCTCAATAGGACAAGCTTCCCAACCCACCAGATTGTTAGTTACAGATTTCAAATTTATAGCAAGAATCCCTTGATTTAGGGCCTCTTTTGACCAACAATAAAGCCAGTTCCTACACTTAAAAATAAGTGTTCCTATCATTCCAGGAAATTTATTTTTTCCAAAAGAGAAAGTTATTTGGGCGAGAGAAAAATAAGGTTATTTGTGGAGTTAAAAGAGCCCAGTGGAGTTATAAATACATATGCACACTGCATAGATAATCTCCACTGAGCTTCACTTCTTTCAGCATGCTCGACGGTCTCTCTACACTCATAATAAATCCTGGCAAGCCTAATTAAATTGGGGTTCAGGATCACTAGTATTTTATCTTTTACTGAACTTTTAACAGCCGCTTCATTATTCCCTAGAGTGGATGGAATACACATATAAATAGCAGAGAATAATGAGATATTTATTATCTTCTTCCTGGTAGAATATTTTTACAGGGTTATCACATTTTTTTAAATCAAAAATTAGAGTCGTATTTAGTATGTAGTATAATATGGAGCAAATAAGATATCATGACTATTTGTTGATGGATTAAAACTTCTATAAAATATTTTGAAGGATTTAAATACATATTTTAAATAGAACATGGTAGTTTGGTCTACAATCTTTTTTAAAAAAAATCTGAAGGGCTATATACAGACTTAACCACAGCACAAGAATTAAGTATATACCTTTTTTAAAAAGACAAGGCTTAAGCATATCAAATGATTAAGAAAATTACAAATCTTAAATTTACTAATTCCATGCTAAGCATATATGTAACGTGTTTCACAGGCTTGATTCTTTTTGACTTCTCTATAATACTTCGTAACACAATTTCACATGGCTATATGTTTATCCAGAAATGATCACATTTGCTTAGGAGAATTTGTGGAAGTGACTCTCCCCCCCCCATTAGAGGGAGCATCCTTCTCAGGGAGCAGTAGCTTTTTTCTTCCAGTCTCTACATAACACGGTGTCAGAAATATACAGGCTCTATAAATTTATTGCATGTTTGATTCATTAATGAATAGACATATTAATGAATGAATTTCCTGTTTTCTGTAATGTTTTCTGTGTTTTGGTGTCAATGAAAATGTATTTCCATTCCATCAATAAATATAGCATTTATTAGATAAGTCTTCTGTGTGCCAAGTACTGGTCAGTATCACCAATAAACCACAGAACAAGAGAGACGAGCTCCTTGAAGAGCTTCATCTTTGAGGGAAATGCAAATATCAACAAATAATGAATAGTGTAATAAGCACCACAAATGTGGAAATACGGAGTGCAATGAAAGTTTATTATGGGAAATCATAAACCTACTCTGGGGGTCTGAAAAAGGCTTTCCTGAGGGAATGAGACGTTAGCTGGGACTTGAAGAGTGAGGAAGAGTTAGCCAGGGGAAATATGTGAAGAAGATGGAAGGAAGGAAGGAATTTGGAAGAGGCATCAGAAAGTGTGAAGGCCACAGCTTCATTTTTCTTTTTTCAATGATTCTTTTTTTAAATATTTTATTTATGTATTTATTTGAGAGAGAGAGAAAGAGAGAGAGAGACTATGCACATGAGTAGGGAGAGGGACAGAGGCAGAAGGAGAGAGAAAATCTCAAGCAGACTCCCCGCTGAGCACAGAGCCTGATGCAGGGCTTGATCTCACGACCCTGAGATCATGACCTGAGCTGACATTAACAGTTGGACGCTTAACCAACTGAGTCACCCAGGTGCCCCAGATTCTTTCTTATCCTATTCAAGCCTTCTAATTGTGGGTATTTCAAAAAATGTTGGTCCCTCAGAAAAAATAATCCATATGGAGCACTTCAGTTATCACCTGTAGCCTGATGACTATCCAAAAGGCAATCTCGGTTTTGATGCATTGTGCTTGGAGCTACAGGGGATATAAAAGACAGGTAAATGAATATACCTTGTGGAATGCACAACAACTCGGCTGGGGGAAAAACTCAGAGAGAAGGTAAAAATGTTAGATAGATAGATAAAAGATGGAGAGCCAGAGACAGAAAGGTGGAGAGAAAGTGGAAATCCTGTCAGAGAGATAAAGGTGATGTCCAACCTGCTTTGTATGGTATCATAAATTATGTGCACAGTGATTTCCCTAGTGTCTAGCCCAGTGTGCTACTCTCAGTAGTCATTTAGTATATTCCTGGGTAATGCTACCATATTTGTATGGAAGGAAACATTTCACCTGGACTCTGGTGACACGATTCCTTTCTTGACACAACTGGGCTTGACATGTAAAGGCTCTGGGCCTTTGTGTCCTCAGATGTAAAAAACGTGAGGGCAGTGCTCAAATATTGCCTTGGAATAATTTCCAAGTATCCTTCCAGAAGCAGAATTCAGTTGTTCTTTGTGAAATAATGTTTTAAAGTCAAGTGATGAATATGTCTTGTTAAGAAATGTTAAAATTTATTTTTATACATTTTACTTTTCCTTATAGGACTATGGTGAATTGAATCTCTTCCCCTACTTTTTTTTTAAAAGATTTTATTTATTTATTTATTTTTTTGACAGAGAGAGAGAGACAGCTAGAGAGGGAACACAAGCAGGGAGAGTGGGAGAGGAAAAAGCAGGCTTCCTGCGGAGCAGGGAGCCCAATGCGGGGCTCGATCCCAGGACTCTAGGATCATGACCTGAGCCAAAGGCAGATGCTTAATGACTGAGCCACCCAGGCGTCCCTCTTCCTCTACTTTTGCTACTAAAATGATGTGTGGATCTTTGTATCAGTTGAGGCTTTTGACTGGAAGCCACAAACCCAACTTGACTTAGCTTAAGGAAAAAAGCATAAAATCAAACTAAAAATACCAGAAACAAACAAACTCAAGGAACCCCCAGAATGTTGGCTTTTGGAAATAAAGGAAGAGTAGAAACCATATTTCAGAAAGAGCAGGAGCAAGTTTCCCAAGGGATCTCAGGAACCTCTAAAACAGGGACTTGAGAGCAAGTCAGCCTCCATTTCCCCATTTCTCCCTACCTGTTGGCTTCATTATCACTTTTTTTCTTTTTTAAAAAAGATTTTATTTATTAATATGGCAGAGAGATAGAGAGATCAAGTAGGCAGAGTGACAGGCAGAGGGAGAAGCAGGCTCCCCACTGAGCAAGGAGCCCAACACGGTGGGGGGGTGGGGGGGGTTGGACTATTGTCTTATTCCATTCAGGCTGCCGTAATAAAAGGCCATAGGGGAATGGGGAATCCAAGCTCAATGTGCAGGCCAATCTGGCTTCTGATGAGGGCTCTCTTCCTGGTTTGCAGATGGCCACCTTCTTGATGTGACCTCACATGGCAAAGAGAGAGCTTTCTGGTGTCTCTTTTTATAAGGACATAATCCTATTGGATTAGGGTTCTACTTAGATGATCTTATGTAACCTGAATAACTTCCTTACTCCAAATACAGTCACACTGGGGGTTAGGCTTCAACATCTGAGTCTTTGAGGGGCACAATTCAGTTCTCAGCAACTACGTAGTGTGAAAATGGTTGATGAGAGTTTTAAGTAGATGCGCTTACTTTAAGGAGTATGTAATAAAATTTAAAAATTGGGAGACCTATAGCTCACATTGGTAAGAATATTAAAAAGAAGCTCACACTGGAGGATCCCACCCTTGCTTTCCAGTAGTATCAGAGGTCACTCTCACCCTGGATGCTTAAAGACGATGGGTGTCATCATCCACTGGGCTAAATCCTCCTCGGGATCCTTCAAGCCTGTTTGGTTTACTCTTGGGCATGGCATTGGGCAAAGGGAAGAATGATTCACAAGAAGAGGTTTCTTTTGGTAGGAGTAGGCAAAGTCTTCCCCCAGGGAAAATGGTTGGAATTTCAAACAGAAAGATTAAGGAGCTATTTGGGAAATGTGACACAATCCTGAAGACAGGAGGAGGTGGGCATTTTGAACCTGAAGATTAGGATTTACATTTTTACCTGCCTTCAGTTTGGAGCTGCAAGGAGAAGTCCAATTTACCTAGAGCTTTAACATTTCCCTGCCTATTCTAATTCACTCTTGAAATTGTCTGAACTCTTTAGTAGAGCAATCACATATACTCAAGGCTGATACTCCATCAGCACACAACGTTATGGTCATACTAATTGTTAAAATATTTAAGTTCTTCCTTCTTATTATACTTCCCTGAGGTCCCCTAAATTTTCCTTTGCCTACCAATCCAGCCACTCTAGACTTGTCCCTAGGACCACTGACTTCCTCAGGCTCCAGCAAGTAAATGGTTAACTGCTGGCACATCCGGGAGCCTCCAGGACCCTCCTGTAGCAATAAATACTCTCATTTTTTTTTTTAATGGATTCATGCTTCTGCAGAGCCAGTTGCTAAATATCTTGACTATCACTATCTTGTACATGTACATACCAAATGACCAAATCTTGGAGATTCTGAAGCAACAGAAAGGCAAGACAGGAGGACAGCTTGAGAGAAAAGAGAGCCCCATCTCTTTGCAAGGTCTGTTGGTGATGGACATTACCTTATCAAATAGGCTGCTGCTATAAGGTCATGGTTACGTCTATTTCCGTGGATCAGTGCCAATGAAAGTGGGAGTTGAAAGAACCCATGAAGCTAAACAACACTCCAGAGAGGACCGATGCAAGAAAGAATGATAACTTTCTGCTTCCTCCTTAAATTAGAGGGTGGAGGGAAATGTACTCCTGGTTTATATTGGATGATACTGGATGGAGACATAGGTACCCAAATATCTACGCGGACAGTTTGCTCTTATGGGTCAATAAGGAGTTGAGTGGTGGGGTGGATAGATTTATGGTTCTGCTTTCCAAAAGCTCTTTTCCAGTGTCTAAATCTTCAACACAGCCGACAAAGGAATCCTTGCTAAGGTTCAAGGAGCCTCCATCTGTGGGAAACATTATGGACAAGTTGCCTGAGATCTCATTTGACACCAGAGTGATTAGGACGAGTATCTTCAACATACGTTGATTTAAATAGTTAATTAAGACTTGGTGGATATAAATACGTTGCCCAGAACACTGTGGTGAACAGAAGGTATTGATTGCACTGCTTTAAATCACTAAAAATTATTCACCGTTTTAATTATATCTTTTACTATTTTCTCCTTATCTGAGGTATGCATACTTAAAAATCAAATAATGGTATATATGGAAGGAAACTAGAGTTCATTTATTCCAACTTTCTTATTTTAGAGATTGGCAAGCCAAAGTCAAATTGCTTTAAAAGCCACATTTTCCAAAACCAGACCCAGTGTTGTTTCTACGTTGGTACCTATGCCGAGAGCAACATATTGACATTTCTATGGCTGTTTGGGTTAAAAAGTAACAGACTATATGAACAGTCCCATTACCCTTTCAAAGTCAGGGGCACCCTTCACATTGGTACATGAAGAAGGTTGACTTATAACTGATTTATTAAAAGTATCTGTTGAATACCTTTTATGTGCTGGGCACTGTGGTAGGCGCCAAGCTTACGCACCTTGGTAAGTCAGGTATATAGCGTATAAGCCATGTGAAGAAGGTGGCAGGGCAAGGATGACATCTCAGAAGGGACTGGAACCCACATTCCTGTGTTTAGTAGCTCATATTAACTGGGTCTGGTAGAACATGAAGCTCTTACTCTCAGAATTATGGTTATGGTCCTCAGGTACCATCCCAGCTGTAGGATTCTCTTCTCTCCATGACTCTTTATCTATTTGCATGATTTCCCAAGGATTGGGGAATACACTGGGGAAGAAAGCAGATGGGTCCCCTGACTTCACGCAGTTTACAAAAAGTGTTATAGAGAAAAAATGTTACAGGGGAATGAGGCATTTAGCAAGGGATTAAACAAACAATTATTTAATTTCTGTTGTAATTATGCTACAAAGTACAGGGACAAACAACATTTTTACTCTCCTAAAAGTAAAAGTAGGTCTAGAAGTTGAATAAGTCTTAAGCTAACTTCCAGAAGGAGAGTAATAATAGTGTTCATTTATCAATGTCAGACATGTCACGTAAATTACCTTGAATCCTCACGGCAATTCTGAGGAGTAAATATTTCCCTATCCTACGGGTGAGAAAGAGGTTCAAAGAGTCAGATTAACTTCTTAATGCTTTACAGGTAATAATGCCAGTGCTCTGTACCAGCCGAGCACGGGCTTTCCAGCATCACGGCTCTCCAGTGGGCAGGACGAATGCAGTGACAGGAAGCTGGGAACTTGCTCTCTCACCCGTAATAGAGGGTTGCTTTTGACTTTGATTTTCAAGATGAGGCTATCTTAAAGCTCAGAACATATGTACTAGTTAATTGACTTTTAAGTTAGAAATATGTTCCCTTCTTTTCCACATCTAATGCCCACACCTCTTGACAGGCTGAGGACAGCCCTGGTGGGAGTCATTATGGAAAAAAAAAAAAAAAAGAAAGAAAGAAAGAAAAAAGAAAAACCTGGCAATTCCTGTTGTCCATTTACTAATTATAAAGCATTTTTTATGTCTCCTCAAAAGCCAGAATTTCACATATTGTATTTTTAAAATAACAGTTCTTCCACTGAACTGAATTGCTTTTCTTCTTTCAAGCACACCCACCTCCGTCACAGGAATCCAGTTTTCTAGCATTGTGTTTGAGTCTCAGTTGGCCCCAGCGCTCCTGATTGCAAGTGAAAGTTGAACCCACTCATTGTCGCATAAACCACCTAATATGCCACCATATAGAAAAAAAAGGTGGAATTTTGTAATTAATAATATAATCGAACACTTCCTAAACTATGATCATCAAACAACACGGAGAAGCTGATCTTCCCAAAGCAAAGGAGAAAAATTCAGAGCTGAAAGCCTGAATATTATTATTATTATTTGTAAAGATTTTATTTATTTATTTGTCAGAAAGAGAGAGAGCACAAGCAGGGGGAGTGGCAGGCTCCCCACCGAGCAAGAAGACCAATGTAGGACTTGATCCCAGAATCCTGGGATCATGACCTGAGCCGAAAGCAGACACTTAACCGACTGAGCCACCCAGGCATCCCAAAAGGCTGAATATTATTAACATGGAGTTATAGCAGTGAATTTTCCTTTTTTTTTATTGTGGTAAAATATACATAACATAACATCTACTGTTTTAACCATTTTTAAGTGTATAGTCAGTGGCATTAGGTAATTCACAATCTTAGGCAACCACCATCACCATCTATTTCCAGAATTTTCCCACAACCCCAAACTAAACTCTGTACCTATTAAAAAACAACTCCCCATTCCTCAATCCTAAATCCATGGCAACCACCATTCTACTTTCTATATCTATGAATTTCTCTGCTTTAGATACCTCATGTATGTGGAATCATACAATATTTGTCCTTTTGTGTTTGGCACAAAAAAGAATGTGAAATAGCTCATTACTATTTTTTTCATGTTTAAATGTTTAAATGACAATACTTTGTGTTGAGTTAAATAAAATGTATTATTAAAATTAATTTTACCTGCTTCTGTTTAATTTTACTTATTTAATGTGGCTCCTAGAAAAGTTAAAACTACATATATGACTTATGCTGTGTTTTTGCTAGATAGCACTGATACAGAATCTGCTTTTAGAAAAACTGTCCTCAGTTTTTACGGAAAAAAAAAAAAAAGAAAGAAAAAAGAAAAACCTGGCAATTCCTGTTGTCCATTTACTAATTATAAAGCATTTTTTACCCATTCTATCACAATATATTCGGTTAGCAGGAGACAGGAAGATTTATCCAAAGGAATTACTTTCTAATTGTGAACCATCAGGCAGGCCCAGGGGGGCAAGGGGTTGCACAATATTCTGAATGTCAGGAAGCCCTTCTCTGAAAGTTTTATGATTTTGGAGACTGCATCCTCTTATGTAATCATGAGGCTGTTATGATAATACTCCTTGTCTTAAAAATGGACAATAATTAATAAGAATGTGGAAGCCTTCCTCTTTCACGTTTCCCTCCTCTGTTTGCGTTGGCCCTCTTCACTGGGAACTTTGTGTTCACAGGGACTCACTTTAATTATTAGGAAATGTTTTTAGGGTCCTGTTAGGCATTTGTTGAAAAGGTCTCAAGGTAAAAATTCCACTGTCTGCACACGGACTCTACTGTTTTGGTTGATTAGCCTCTCAGAAAAATAATACCAGTTCTTAAAAGAGCAAAAATAAACACCTGGTCCATCTATTCAAATCAACACCATTGTAAAAGTCAGGCCTCCTGCTGTCTCTCCTCAGCCCACACAAGGCTCTTTCTGCCTCTAGAACAGAAGTTCCAAGGGTAAACAAGGTCAGGCCTTGAAGCTACAGCAGTAAAAGAAATTGTAAGTCATAATTACTTAGGTAGGCAGAATAGTACATATACTTTTTCTACTTCAGCTGTTTTAATACAGAATCTTATTACACTAAGGTGTCATGGTTTTACCTTACCAGATACTTTATCGGAATATGTCCCTGTTTTCAGCTGAAGTTCAGCCCCAAAGAACCCTTTCTGTTACCAGTGACCATGTCTGTTTTGTTTTGTTTTACCTGAAAGATAAGCTCTTAAAAAAAAAGTTTCCATAGATATGTTAGGCTCTTTTTATTTAAATATCAAGTTTCCTTCACAGACAGAAGCAGATTTCAGAATCATTGTCCAGAATATAAGATACTCCAGCGCTAACATTGGAAACTTCCTGCTCGTGATGATTTGAGGTGAGATTTCCCTTGTGGATGAATGGAGGGAATATAGGTCTACATTGCTGATTCTATTTAAAGAAAATTCTATTTTGAAAAAGTCAATGCAAAGTGGGGAGAGGGAGTGGGATTAATGGCAAGAGTACGCTGGTACAGTGCAGGGAAAAGGTGAGTGTCAGGGAGGAACAGAGGGGTCACGGGGAAGGGGGTGGGGAGGTGTGGAAGGTAAAACGAGGGATGGAGACAGGGAAGAAATGGAGAAACAGCTAGAATGGGGAGGAAAAGAAAGGGAAGAGAAAGAAGAATTGAACAGGCGAAGGAGAGATAGAAGAAAGAAGCAGACAGAGAGAAAGGGAAAAGGTGGGGATTGGGGGAAATAAAGCAGGAGAGCCAGGCTTCCTATGGTTTTATGCCTGTTTTGGAAAGCACGGGGTTTTATTTGAGAAAAGGACCCACAAAGGTGAAATAATAACAATATCATCTAGGCATTTATTCTCCCCCCCCCTTTTTTTAAAAAGATTTTATTTATCTGTCAGAGCGAGAGAGAGAGAGAGAGAGAGAGAGGCAGGCAGAGGGAGAAGCGGGCTCCTTGCTGAGTCCCTCATGCGGGCCTCATTCCCAGGACCCTAAGATCATGACCTGAGCCGAAGGCAGACGCTTAACCGACTGAGCCACCCAGGCGCCCCAGCATTTATTATTTCAGCGTTGTTGCCAAAATAACATAGAGGCTTTTCTCATTATCCAATGACTGACACTTAGTTCTTTTGTAGATGCAGCCAGTAGCTATGGACTGCCTCCCGTCACTCAGAGCGTAAAGAATGCCCCATTTTTCTTTTTCCACTTTAGTTGCAAAAAGCCCCACAGGCTCCCGCCCTGTCCTCCACCGCAAAAAAACACATGCACAATTGGCAAGCGGTCCCTCAGTAGTTTTGGTGGTGATCTTTTCTCCTCTTTGGAATTTTTCAAGAATTCCCAGATCTTTAAAGAGCTCTGTCATCTTTTTAACTTCTCTGTAGGGAGGAGCGCTTGTCCTTTTGGGCTGCCACCGGTACTGCTTTCAGAGTTACTGTGAAGGGGGAGTGGCCATCCACCCCCATCGCCTGTGCTGGGGACCACCGCCAAGCCCTGCACCCAGCAGGTCAGCAGGTTCCACCGGAGAAGTGAAGCGGAGGGTGGGGCAGCCACAAGGCTCCCTAAGCAGCCCCCAGCACTTAGGGGCATCCCCAGGGTCATTAGGGAACCCCTCTGGCTCCAAAGTGCTGCATCACAGCAGGCTCTGGGCACCAGCCCTTCGGTTCCTACAGCCCTCCTTCAGACTCCTGAGACCCAAGCGAGGACTGGCTGGCTTTACCTCTCATCTTCCCTTCCTACAGTAAAATAAAACAAGACACTGCATTTCATCATACACATTTCTCCCTCGTCAATAGAACTCGGTGGCCAATCAGCTGGGGTTTGATTTCTTAAGAAGCCAGGTTTCAGACCCTGGGAACCCAAAGAGCCTGCTTACCTTTCTCCCTGGTCAAGAGCGATTAGTATGTAGAAATGAAATGCCTTGCAACTCTCCTGGGAGGAAGGAAGTAAGCTCTCCTCCATTCCAGATGAATCTACAGTAGTGGAAAATAAAAACAATATAATTATCCAATAGGTTACCCTTGTATAATATTTTTTTGCCAAATGTACATGTTTTATATAAATTCTATTGTTTAATGCTAAAAACTCTGCAGAGGTATTCCATTTTTTATTTTTATTTTTATTTTTTTATGAAAACACTGAGGTTCAGAGAGGTTCAATAGCCCATTGAAGATCACACCCATAGTAGATAAGGGAGTCTGGACTCAGGCTCAGGTCTGACCTCAGAGCCTACATCAGCTATACAGCGTCAGGCATCAGGCATTAAGATGTACGTAAGCCAGGAGACAACCAGATAAAGTCCACTTGTTTGGGACCCCGGTCCTCCAAAGAACGGTGTTAAAACAATAGGGAATAACAGGTATATAAACAGAGGTCTAGTTCAGCTTTTTCTTTTTTAATAAAGATTTTATTTCTTTTTTTGACACAGAGGGAGAGAGAGCACAAGCAGGGGGAGCAGCAAGCAGGGGGAGAGGGAGAAGCAGACTCCTGCTGAGCAAGGAGCCTGATGCAGGTCTTGACCCCGGACCCTTGGATCATGACCTGAGCCCAAGGCAGACACTTAACCAACTGAGCCAACCAGGTGACCCTATTTCAGCTTTGATATAAACTTATAAAAGATCAAAGCCATTTCACCTTATACCAATTAGAAATCTTTGAGAAATTGTCGTTTTTGAAAATAAACGAATCTATTTATAGATAAAATAACAGATAAAACGTCAAACGCTCAAAAAAAGGGCCATCGATTATGTGAAATAAACATCTAAAATAGTAAAACAATGCAATAACAAACACCTGAAAAAACAAGTAGAATTTGAAACAAAGGAAAAGAAATAAAAAAAATAAATAAACATAAAGAAAATAGGTTTTGTGTGATCAGGTCCACAGAAATACATTTGAATGTTTGGGGTAGCTTAGTAGTGAGGCTAATATACATGCCTATCAGAACATGAGCTTTTGGGGCTCCTGGGATTGAGACCCACATCTGACTCCCTGTTCAGCGAGGAACCTGTTTCTCCCTCTCCTGCCCCCCCAACTTGTGCTTGTGCTCTCTCTCTCTCTGTCAAATAAATAAATAAAATCTTTACCAAAAAAAAAAAAGAACATGAGCTTTCATGTTAGTAAAATTATTTTTGTTTACTGTAAGGAAAAAAAACCCTTCTGTTTTTCTCTGAGCTCCCAGAAGCCTCACTGGAAGCTATTTATTAGTGTGGTTCAAGAAAAACTGAAATCAAGTGACACTATTAACACACTGCAATAAATTCAACATCTCACTGTCACAAACATTCCCTGCAAATAAAGTTTCTCTGCCAACCTGATTCCCCACTCCCCCTGCACACACCATTTTTGTAAATCCCTAAATTAAGTACCTGTCCCTGTGGCACTTAGCACAGGTGTGGATTTTTATTCATTTGTGTGATTATTTGATTGATAACTTCTTCCTCACTATATGGTAAGTCCCAAGGTGGCAAGGATTTTATTTGGTTTGTATTCACAACTGGAGCTCCAAACCTTCCATAGCCAGGGGCTGCCTATAGGAGATGCTCAGTAAATGTATTCGTATTGAATAAATTGCCTAGTAATCCTGAAGAGTAAGTAGCAGGAGATTTTAAAGAATTAATGTTCTCATATCCACAACTGACTTCGGATGAAGGGGTAGGAAATGACGGTGGAGGGGTGGAGGTAAAGAGACATATTCGATAACTATCATTTTGCAACTGAAATAAGTTCATAAGGTTCATAGTGATAAATAAGGATGTGTGGATAAGTGGACTGCATAAATATTCCTTACTCTTAAGCCTATGTGTCCGACAAGCACAAAATGCAGTTTTGAATTGCCTTGCTTTTGATTTTTTTCTTTGGCTTTGCTTTTCCTGTGATTGGTCAGATCTGCTTTATCCCCAAAGGGGGAGTTGAGAGACAGTGACATAAAGTCTTTACATCCATCCGAATATAGTTCTGGCCTCTCTAGGCAACTAGAACATGAAATCAAAAACACCCACTAGAATGGTTAGAATCAAAAAGCCAGATTATAAGAAGTGTTGGTGAAGATATGAAGAAATTAAAACCCTCATACACTGCTGGGAGAAATGTAAAATGGTGCTGCCACTTTGGAAGGTCTGGTACCTCCTCAAATATTTAATCTGAATTACCATATGATCTCACAATTCCATTCTCAGATAAATAGCCAAGAAAAATAAAGACATATGCCCCCATAAAAACTTGTATATAAATGTTTGTCACAGCATCATTCATAATAGCCAAAAGGTAGAAATAACCCAAACGTCCATCAATGGATTAATATATAAGCAAAATGTGGCATATCCATGCAATGGAATATTATTCAGATATGAAAAGGAAAGAAGTACTGACACATACTCCAACTTGAATGAACCTTGAAGATGTTATGCTGAGTGAGAGAAGCCAGACCGAAAAGTCCCTGTGTTGTGTGATTCCGATGACAGGCAAGTTCAGATGGGGAGATCCATAGGGACAGAAAGTAGATTAACTATTGCTTAGGGCTGAGTGTGGGAGGATTAGAAGGGGTGATAGCAAAAGATATGGGGTTTCTTTTTGAGGCGATGAAAATATTCTAAAATAGACTTGTGTGGTTGCACATATCTGTGAATCTACTAAAAACCAGTGAATTGTACACTTGAAGGCAGTGAATCATGCAGCATGTGGATTACATCTCAACAAAGCTGCACAAATAAAACAACTAGGTATTATTCCCTCTCATCCCTGCTCAGCTATGATGTGACACGAGAGAGTCCAATGTCAAGAATGCGGGCTCGAAGTCAATTGCCCGGCCGCTGGCTCCTGCTGTCATGGAAGCTCTCCGAGCCTCAGGTTCCTCATCTGTAACTTTATAAAACAAAGTAATAGCACCTCCCTTATAGAGTTTCTGGGAAGGTTCTGAAAAACATATATTAAGGACTTGGCCAATAGTATGTACACAATAGTATAACTTATAACTGCCTATCCTTGTCTAAATTGAAAAGGAAATATTTACCCACCTAGAGTTTACAGTTCAATAGAGTAGTCTACCATCCAAGAAAAACATTTCAATATTTCGAAGAGAAGCTCATTCTATCCCCAGCCCTGTCATGGCAAAGCAAATGTATTCTGTGTCAAAACAATGATCAATATTTGCATGTTGTTCTTCACAGAAGGTAAATCTGAACCAGATTTTTCACTTGTCATGAGGATATTTGTCCCAGGCTTGGTTCTCCGTGTGCTGTGCTTCTACTCACATAAACATGTTCTCTCCTACATTACTCACAATGGCAACAAACTGGAAATACCCTACATGTCCAAGAATAGGGGAAAGGTTACATTAATTATCCCTTTGTATCATGATTATGCAGTCATTTTTTTTAAAGATTTTATTTATTTATTTGATGAGAGAGAGACAGCGAGAGAGGGAACACAAGCAGGGGGAGTGGGAGAGGGAGAAGCAGACTTCCTGCCGAGCAGGGAGCCCAATGCGGGGCTCGATCCAGGACCCTGGGATCATGACCTGAGCTGAAGGCAGATGCTTAACGACTGAGCCACCCAGGAGCCCTATGCAGTCATTTTGTAGGAATTTCTGTACCGTTTGTAGCAGGATAGAAAAATGAACAAGACAACGTTAAGAGAAAAAAAGAGAACAATAATACACATAAATACACATATAACAAATACTCTACAGCCTTCTAAAAAGTATATATTGCTATATTAAAAAAAGTTTGGGAAGGAGCCTCATATCAATTACTTGTGGTATTATGATGTTGGGGAGACTATGGCTGCCTTTTTTTTTAAGATTTTATTTATTTATTTGACAGAGAGCAGAGGGGAGGAGCAGAGGGAGGGGGAGAAGCAGACTCCCCGCTGAGCATGGGCCCCGATGTGGGGCTCGATCCCAGGACCCCGGGATCACGACCTGAGCCGAAGGCAGACGCTTAACTGACTGAGCCACCCAGGTGCCTCTATGGCTGCTTATTTTAAATATTTTACATTGTTTAAAAGTTGCTCTAATAACATACAGAAACTATAACAGGTTAAAAATACCTACTGCTGTTTGTCCTCTATTTTATGGACTCTATTAAGAGAGATAAAACAAAAGTTAATTACAAAGGAAGGTGGGCAGTATTGATGGAACTCCTAGCTCTTAGGAAAGGAGCTTTCTTAAGGTAATAGGTTATACTTGGCAATGTACTGAAAGGACATTTTAAGGTTGATGAATGATGTCTGCAAGTCTGCTAATTAGCTGTGTCCCCATGAACAAGCCATTTAACCTCTAAAGATCTCAATTCCCTGATTTGTAAAATAAGAGATTAAAAAAAGAAGAGATGCATTTTTGACATACAGAGATGTGGAAGTTGGTGGCTTGGGTAGAAAGCTGTCATCTTAAATTCCCAGGGGAAATGTGTGTCTTATAAAACTATGTGATCTGCATTGTGTACCAGAGAAACGAAACTCAGAGTTCTGTGACCAGGGACACATCCAGAGATGAGGGAACCCTGCCTGTTATTTTTTAAGGACTGCTGCTTCTTGTCCTCTGTGTTGGGGACCCTATTAAGAGAGATTTTTAAAAGTTAAATGTAAAGGCAGGTGAACAGTAGACCCCCTAAAATATACTGTGAAGAAATAATTCTGTGACATAATATTGCATATAATTTTTTTTTTCTAGAGAGAGTGAGAGAGTGAGTGGGGTGAGGGGCAGAGGGAGAGGGAGAGAGCATCTTAAGCAGACTCCACGCCCAGCATGAAGCCCGACATGGGGCTCGATCTCACAATGACCCAGAGATGATGACCTGAGCTGAAACCAAGAGTTTGACAGTTAACCGACTGAGGCACATAGGTGCTCCTGCATATAATCTTTTAAAAATAAAAAGCACTTACTAAGTACATTTACATAAATATGATGCTATATTAGGTAGAAGTAGGCAGATTCCCTTTTCTCTGGTAACCTACAATTTAAGAAATTTAAGGCATCACTGAGGCACATGGACTTAAAGGGCAGAAAGCCCAATAAACAAACATCAAATAGGCACATACATATAAAATTAACATGCGGGACACTTAAGCAATAGGAGAAAATATGAAGGATTCTGGTAGGATTGGCAGGGAGAAGAGGTCTTGTACATAATAAGGTAGGCAGCCATAGTTTACATGGGGGATATTGAAAGGCTACTCTTTTGTAGATAATACTTTCTGATAAAATATTGAAGAGTTCTGTTGAAATTTTATATGTATATATCTAGAAAAATTATGAAAATATTTTTGGTTACTAACATACGTAACTCCAAATAATCTACCAACCTGGTCAGCCTGTCAAAACACAGAAGCCTGCTTAAGTTCTCTGGCTAGAGGATGGGGGGTGGCTCCACAAAGTTAGAGATACTGAGGAAGGATGAGAGATGTAGTTCACTCTCAGGGCAAAATAAAGAAGAAAGATTCCATATGAGATACACAGACTTTAGCCTCAGCAAGAACTTCTTTGCACATCCTTGGGGATATTTTGACATCTCCTGGAATCTAGATGTGAAGGCAGCCATATAAGACTGGCATCTCTACAGGGATGAGAGGCCAAGTACTTTCTGTTGTAGATGAGAAGGAGAATGTAGTGGCCCTATTATTCCTAACTCTGAGCTCAGACAAAACAACTGGGAAGTGAGACAGAGTTATGTAATAATCTGTGTCTCAGAGTTAATTAAGAGGATGAAAGGGGACTGTGTGTTTTAATTTACAACTTTTTACTGCTGTTCTTCCACTAACAGCAATCTTCCTAGGGACAGGACTGCCATATATGAATTCCAGTTTCCAAACTGAGCTTGTAGAGATTTATTGGCTTGTGGGGCTGGATGGTGGGGGGAAGGGGCGGTTGGCATTAGTCAATCAAAACCGTATGCATGCCAGGCCCCAGATTGGGAAGCAGAAAGGTGAAATCCTTACTCCGCTCTCTGCTGAGGGTGCTCCCCTGGGGCCCCAGGGCCCCAGAGCCCTTCCTTCCCTTCCATGCACACGCACGTTCTCCCGTGCCCCTCCCCCACATGTTCTCTCATTCTGCACTTTTTCTCCACCCAGAGGCTGACACCCCTGTTAGCGCTTGTCTTTTTGGGTCTGTATGCCCCTGCTGCCTGTACGCCTTCCTTCTCCTCCTCTCCTTCTTCTTCTTCTCCTTTTCTTTTTCTTGATCTCCTTTTTAAAGATTTATTTACTTATTTGAGAGAAAGAGAGAGAGAGAGAGAATGAGTGGGAGGGGCAGAGGGAGAGAGAGTCCCAAGCGGACTCTACGCTGAGCGTGCAGCGGTGGGCTTGATCCCACAACCATGAGATCATGACCTGAGCCAAAATTATGAGTTGGACATTTAACCAACTGCGCCATCCAGGCGCCCCTCCTGCTCTTCTTTAGAGGGATTTCTTAGGATGCTTATACTTATCCTTAGGGGCTTATTTCATCTCTATTTTCCTGTCTAAAATGGCTTTACCAGTTTCTGCGGTCTCTCGTTCAATCCTGGACAGTGGCACTAGGGGGCAGTAAAGAAACTTGTGTTCCTTTTAACTTTGCATAATCCTCTAACCAACCAGGTTTCCTTCCGCAGATATTTTATAACATGTCAAAACAAATCTTCACAGAGTACTGCAAAATTTTTGGCAACTCATGGGATAACCACGTACTTAGGTTATGGTCCAGGCACAGAAAATGTGACTTTATAAAACACAAGCAAAACTTGGTATTTTAAGAGAAACCCTGTGAATCTTGGTGATAGATTCTAATAGTGCTCCTCACTCTGAGGAAAAAGCTGTTCTTCACAGTTAATACATAATTCTAGTCAAATAGTGATGAAAAAGTAGCCATTTTGATTGAATTTTTAATGTCGTTTTGTCATTATTTAAAAACACCATCAGCAGGAGAGGAGACAGGCAAGACATAATGCTAGAGAAAGAATAATTGCTGTTTAAATTAAATTTAAAGAAAACTATGAAAGAAAATGTAGCGGGTGATTTAAATAAATGAGTGCTGTTATCTTAGGCAATCCCTGGTTTCATAAAATCTTTCAAAATTTAAAATGAAAATCTTTGCTTCCTTCCCCATTTACAACAATCTCACAATAATCTGGATGTTTCCTGCTTTGTCAAAATATGCCACAATAGAAGGCGCTTAGTACACAGGATGTGGGAACCACAGACATGAAGACAGGAAGGGGACCCAGGTTCATTGCCAAGATGTCCTGCAGGTGTCTTCAGTGTGGCTGTATGAAGGAACAATGTTTGTCAACTCCCTGGCATGATTTGCCAAGAAAATTATTAACGTGTTTGTCTCCCCAAGCAGAGGGTTAGGTTCTCATAATCAGTAACCATGTCATATTCATCTTTATATCTTGCACATTCCCTACATCTCATTCCAAATCTTCCCCCAGCCCAGCACCTAGTACAGTGCCTGGCATATTCTATGTACACAATAAATGTTTGGTGTCACTGAAGTGATATGAAATAGGATATTTTTTGGATGCTTTCCTAGAATGTAGCCTTCTTTGCTCCTTTCCTAACAATATCTCACATTTTCCAGCCATGTGAGTTAGATGAGAGGAAACCCATTGTCAATTCCTAAGTTAAAACCCAACAGGCTAAGGCAATCAATAGAGCCCACCCCCTTGGTCAGAATGGTTGGTTAAGACATTTGTCTCAAGTCTGGCCAAAAAGCTCCAATGAGACTCAAAAGCAGGACTTTTGTTTGAACTCTCCAAGTCACAGACTTTCCTGAAATTTTAAACCTTGAACTGTGTAGCTCAGTGAGATGTGGATCTCAACATCACAGCCTATCAAAAATAGAACCTATATTAAGAAGGCAGAACAAAGAGACTGAGAGAAAGGAAATGGGTCCGGTTCATGTTTTTTTGTGACTGAGGCTTACCTGAAGCCTAGCTGTCCCCACAAAGAAGCTCTGCTTAGGCCCTCCCTGTTCCCTAGATGCTGGAATTGGATTCTTCCCTGAGTGTCTTATGTTGATCCACATGTCCTCCATTCCCAGAGGGATCCTCTTCCTATGAGATGGAATAATAACATGCCCCCTTATCTGGTTGGAACATTTCTAGTAAGTGGGTCCCAAGCTGTTTGCTTTCTCTGGCTACAGGCTGAAAATCTATGTGCATATGATTATTGAACTTTCATCATTTTCTCATTTATTGACATACCATAAGTCCATCCACAGAAACATATGAAACTGATCTACTGAGCACTGCAGAACTTAAAAAAAAAAGGAAGAAATACCTTGAGCTTATTTTACATCAGCACATTTTAGTAATATAACAATTTAGTTCTAGAGACAATTCTATGATGGCTTCATACCACTCTTCAGAATGACACCTATTTGAGTAATGCTGTTTATGGAAGAAGTAATTATGTTTTAGGTAAGCCTTTTATAGCTATTATAGCCCTGATTTGTCCTTATATATCAGCTGATTTCCAATTTTTAAGCAAGACTGAAGAGAAGATCCAATGATTCTTCCAAGATTTACATGAAGAAGTCCAATGAGATCTATCAAGTATTTATTTAACTAATATGTTGATATCTTAAGAAATAATCAACTGCTTTTCCAACTCTCCATCAATTAAGATAGGAATATTAACTTCTTTGAACAAATGTCTTACTAAGCCAGGAAGCACACTGCACCAGCCTGTATTGTTGTGTTGATTCTGGGTGGTGGCTCAAGCCCTCCAGGAGTTCAGTGAAAGCTGAGGAACTGAATAAAAGATTTCTCAGGAGGGGCAAGCAGTCAAGAATCTTTAGTGATCTCTTTTTTTTTTTTTTTTTTTTTTTTTAAAGATTTTTTATTTATTTATTTACTGAGAGAGAGAGAGAATGGTAGAGAGAGCATGAGAGGGAAGAAGGTCAGAGGGAGAAGCAGACTCCCCACCAAGCAGGGAGCCCGATGCGGGACTCGATCCCGGGACTCCAGGATCATGACCTGAGCCGAAGGCAGTTGCTTAACCAACTGAGCCACCCAGGCACCCTCTTTAGTGATCTCTTAGTTGACTGAAATCCTGCTCTTCAAAGGGGTATCTGAATGAAAAGAATTGGGTTTAGCCATGAGAGGGGCCATGCCTTAGCCAGTCCCTTCGATACAAGCTTGTAAACATTTTCTCTAAGCCAGCTCACCAGTTTCTATGCCTTTGCTTTCTGGTCTCCATACCACATGCCCTCTGTCTAGGTGAGCTTTCCTTCTTGTGGTTTATGGGTGCCTGGCACTCTCTTAAAACTGCTTTCTTCTTCCTTGTTTCTCTCTCATTCTGGCTTTATTTTCACCAGTTCTGGTCCGTCTTCCCTCTGACATGTTGAGCACCAATGTGCCAAGTAGTAGAACATTATTCAAGAAGGACATAGTCGCTTTCTGGGGTCTTGCAGTGGAGAGGGGACAGCCAAATGAGTGAGCGAGCAACGGCAATTTGTATAATAAGATCTGTGGAGGGGATCCTATGGGGATGGGAGCCAGACTGCATTGTGGGGTCAGGAATAGCATTCCAGAGGCACAAGGCTTTAATCTGACATCTGGAGAATGAGAAGGCCTGACCCAGGACGAAGCACAGGAGAAGACTATGTCGAAGGTGGAGAGCACACAAGCAGGGAAGCCCCCAAATGATTTTGATCTGAGGGATTCGAGAAAACTCAGTATTGCTAGGATGTAGAATGAGAGATCCTGAGAACAAGAAAGATCTCTGGAGGAGTAAACAATGACCAGGTGATCCAGCATCTTATTAAGAAAAAGATGTTGGACTTTTTCTAAGAACAATGGAAACACTTTAAAAAGTTTCAAAGAGAAAATGTCAAGGCTAAATTCATATTTTAGAAATATCACTGTGTCCCTAGTACTGAGAATGGACGAGAGTGGACCAATGAAGGGGCTGATGCATTATTAACAGGGGGAAACATTGAGAAAGTAAGTTCAGTTTGAAATGATGAACAGGAAGCGCCTCTGGACCTTTTAAAGGTAGATTTCCAGCCAGTAGTTAAATAGATGGTTTCTAGGCTGAAGATGGCAGGTTCGGGAGTCCTGGCACAGAAGTCATGAGTGGGACGAAAGCACTCTAACAGGGTGTTCAGAAGAGGAAGTGAAGAGGACCCTCTAGAGAACTCTGAAGAATACCAGTATTTGATGGGTGGACAGAGGAAGAGAAGCCAACACATGACAAGACCACACTTCATCTACCTGTTCTCTCCTGCCCCACACGAGCTTCCTTCACCTCAGCAGGATGCTCCCTCCGAGGTAAAGTCTTGACTCCCTCAGGTGGAGTTAATCCTTCCTCCAGATCTGCTCTTAGGATACTTATTACACTGTATTATAATATACTTGTTTCTTTACTTGTCTTTCTTCCCTTTTAGATGACACATGCCTCAAGTAGAGCGATCCTCTCCTCATTTTCTTGTATCCTCACCAGTCTGATAGTACCCAGCAAAGGGTTCTCTATGTTTACTGAAAGAGTGAATGAGACCTAATGCATCTATTCTTATTTAAAAGCTTAAATTTATACTGTTTCCAAGGATAAATGTGTAGCAAGATATTTGAAGTCAGAAACCACATCTCCCTTAACTCCAGTTTCCCAAAGATCTAACACAAGCTATGCATACTATGAATGCTAAGAAAGTGTTTATTGATTGATTAACATTGATCAGAGATTCTGGGATCTCATTTAACATTCAGGAAGTGGACAGAGGGGGGAGGCATGCTGGATACATACTCACCCAAGGGTAGGATACAGGGCAGCCAAAGGAAAGGAGGTGGTGTTTGGTTCAATGTCCCTGAAAGGAAAATCACTAATAGGTTGGCTCCTTGTGACCCTGAAATATCGCTCACTAACAAACAAAATCTTTTAATTTCAATAAACCCAAGGATGATTCTTTTAGATTAGGGTAAATAAAGTTTTTTATTTTTCTCTTATAAACCAGTGACCCATTGAAACTAAAAATTAATTTTGGGTCACAAACAAGTAAAAATAACAGTTTGGTTGATTTTTAAGAGGGAAATACAAATACACACACACACACACACACACACACACACACACACACACACCATATGGTTAGTCAAAATAACACACTATGGACAATTATGTCTATGACAGAGAAGGGAGAATTTTCACCTCAATCATTTGTTTCTCATGATCGAGCACGCGTGCTTGTTCCCATTTTACAGAGGAGAAAATTCAGAGTCTGGGGCAAACTGGAGTTGGACCCTCTGCCTCCTGATTTCTAGTTTTCTCGGCTTATCTGGTGTGTACTGGATATAAATTACACTTGTTCTGCAGTTCACTTGGTTGGAGTGTCTCCGAGTAAGTTGTCACCTGTTATTTCTGCTCTTCAAAATCCTGATTACAGTACCTCTGGTAGCGTAGAGACACATTTTCTTATAGACGAAAATAGCTTGTCTTTTTTTATTTCCAAACTTTAAAGTTTATTTTTGAAATAAATGTTTACTTCCCCATGGGCTTCTGAATCTTTTGCAGGTGTGTGAAGGAATGATTCCGGTGTTAGAAAATTGCTTTGGAACATTAGAGATATCTCTCAATTTACTAGCGATCACCTGTAGTCCCTTTGGTGGAGAAAACCGTCAGATTGCTTTATTATATTCTTTCAGTGATCAAAATTTTTTCATTACAGAAAACTTAAAGTTTAAATTTATAATTAGTGTCCATCTGCTTTAACATGAAGGTTTTTCCCCCCTTTTATTTATTTAAAAAGTCTAAGCCAGAGGTCATAGTCAAGCTATTTTTTTTTTTGAAGATTTTGTTTATTTATTTGACAGAGTGAGACACAGTGAGAGGGAACACAAGCGGGGGCGGGGTGGGTGGGAGAGGGAGAAAGCAGGCTCCCCATTGAGCAGGGAGCCCAACACGGGGCCCGATCCCAGGAACCCGGGACCACAACCCGAGCCGAAGGCAGATGCCCAACGACTGAGACACCCAGGTGCCCCCATATTCAAGCTATTTAATAAGAATCCAGAATGGGCAACACCAATCAGAATAAGCGCTTACCTTGCCTGTAGACAGAGGCTAAAGATATCAGCTCTGTTCTAATTCCTACTGGGAATAAAACAAACAAGAGAACTTCAAATTCTGTACATTTTCCATTAAGAAAACCCTTTAGGAATAAATGATATTAACCACACTATTAACTACTCTTACTACTTCACCTGTCTCACTCTGGCAGGTGGACTTGAGAGCAAGGAAAGAGAGAGGTAGGGGAGTGGTGAGAAGCAGGGAGGAGAGGTAGAGAAAGGGAACACTGGGGTTATGTCGCTTTCTCGCCTCTGTTTTAGATTTCCAGAGGCCAGAATGTCTTTTGACCTTAAATTCTGTCAGAACTGCTGAGCCCTTATGAAAAATGTCCCCCTTTTTAAAAATAAATTTTTGAATATAACATATGTACAGAAAAGTACAAATCATAACTGAACAGCTTGAGTTTTCTGAAATAGACACACCAGTGTAACCACTACGCAATCAACACAAAGAATGTTACTCAGAAGTCCCCGTTTTACTTCCCTTTCATGTGCTGTTCCCATTTTTTTTTTTTTTTTTGCCAGAGGTAAACATTATCCTGACTTCTAACATAATAGATTAGTTTTGCTTATTTTTAAATTTTATTTCAATGGAATCATAGAGTATGTATTCTTTTATGTCAGATTCATTTGCTTAAAGCTATGTGTGTGAGAATCATCTATGTTGCTGCATATAGCAAAGGTTCATTCATTTTTATTTTAAAGATTTTCTTTCTTTCTTTCTTTCTTTCTTTCGAGAGAGCACACAAACAAGGGGAGGAGCAGAGGGGGAATGAGAGGGAGTGGGAGAGAATCTCAAACAGACTCTTCCATGAACGCAGAGCCAGATCCTGAGATCATGACATGAGCAGAAACCAAGAGTTGGTTGCTTAACCGACTGAGCCACCCAGGCACCCCAAATTTCATTCATTTTTAATTGCTATGTTGAATTCTACAGTATCAATATACTTTGATAAGTAATCATTCTACTGTTGATAGATATTTGAGCAGTTTCCAAATTGGGGCTCTCGAGAATAATGCTGCAATGAACATTCTTGAATATGACTTTGGTACACATGCACACAGATTTCTGTTGGATATATAATAGTGGGGAAATAAAACATTCCCAGATTTTTTGGCATTCAGGGAAAAAATCCTAGCTATGGGGAAAAATATGCTATAAATTTAGAGACATTTTGCTTTCACTTCTCTTAGAAACATATTCAAATACTGTAAAGATTAGACCTGTAGTCAGTTATTCCTGCTTGGGCTTCACTGTAGATTTTGAATCTGTGGATTAATATCTTGCTTTGGAAATTTTTGTAAAAGTTCTAGACTCAGATCCCAAGTACTGTTCTGTTCTATTCTCCTTCCTTGACTTCTGGAATTCCACTTATACTTTTTGCCATGTCTTCCATGTATCTTATGCTGCTTTTCTGCATTTTTAATCTTTTTGCCTTTCTATACTCCGTTTTGAATCATTTTCTCCAGACATGTCTTCTAGTTCATTAAATCTTCTCTAATTGTTGCTAATCTGTTTGTAAGACCATCCTTCATTGAATCCTATTAGCATTTCTTGCTTTTTCAGTTCTAGAGTTTCAATGTGATTTTTATTTCATACTTTTCTATCCTTTATCATTGTTTTCTATCTTATTAAATATACTACACATATGATCACCATTTTAAAATCTCTATCTGGTAATACCAATATCTATACCTCATATTTTTTCTCTTGGTTTTCTTAATTATAGGGTTTAACAAATGCTGATTATTTTTAATACATTTTTTAAAATATTGTGAGGATAATTTTTTTGGCTCTTGGCCTTATTTTCCTCTGCTAATGACTTTCTTCTGTTTCTGGAAAGCAGTTGGGCTGAGGGCTGATCACATTAAGCAGAAATTGCACCAAATCAAAGTTGGTCTTCTGTCCTTGAAGACGGTCAATTTCCAGTACACTCTTATTGCTAAAGTGTAGTTCTTTGTGCTGACAAATGAAAGCTGAGGGTATTTACCAGGCTTTCCCTCCAATCATAGCCCTGAAGTAAAAATACCCCCGCCCCCAACCTCAGTGAAACTGCTGAAAGCTCTGCTCAGCCTTCTAGCTTCTCAGCCTCTGCTTCATTCTTACCTTCTGAGTCTTTCAACTGCTGATTTAATATAACAAATCCATCATGGGAAAAAGTAAAGCCAAATGTGGGTTTACCTCTATGGATTTCCTTTCTCTCTTGAACTTAGCACCATATGCCCCATCCTTTATCATGGTGAACTGGCTGGTACAATTGTGAGGGTTGGCTAAGTAGTCTCCACATCTAATGCTGGAGCCCGAAGACCATAGACAGGAGTCAGCAAGGCTTTGAGCAGGCTGAAAACCCATGAGCATGAGCTGGAACCCCACAAGGACAAACTGAAACCCATGTCTGGTCTTGTTGCCTCTGACCCTCCTGATGAGGTTGTATTGCTGAAGCCAGAGCCCTTCACCACAGAGCTTTACACATCTTTCTGGTCTATGAATTGAGGAAACAACAAGGAAAGAAGATACAAACTGAAGAAAGAGTAACCACAGGGCCAGCTACTACTTTATGCCAGTGACATGGACTGGAAAATGAGCAATAATGAGGAAAATATACAGGTCCCAGAATGTAGAGATTATTTTATAGATTTTCTTCCCATTTGCTACTTGGGGTCTCTAAAACCTCAGGGAAGGCCTAGTCTCTTTAAATGGCTTCTGCCTTATTATATCAGGCCTACCCAGGATATTTTCCTTTTTGAGTAACTCAAAATTTACTGATTTGGGACTTCGATCACATCTGCAAAATCTCAGCACAGCAGCACCCAGACTGGTGTTTGACTGAAAAACCAGGGGAAGAATAGCTGTTTATTATTCTTATGGTTGCTCCCCACTTCAATCTTCCAATGCACAAGACAGAATCTATGTTTCTTAATCAGAAACATACTAGAAAGGGAATTCTGGGGAATGTAGTCTAGCCTAGCTGACACATCACATAGTCATCAAAATGTGTGCTTCAGTGAACTTCACACTGCACGCACACTTTCACAGATCCACCCACACCCTCCTCCTCCCACCTACCTATCCCTGATATTCCAGTTTCTCTCCTTCCAGGCCCCTGATCAACCAGCCCAGTAACTCACCATTGCTGGCCAATGTGTATGTATCATAACCTGCAGTGTCTTCTCTTTCCACAGACTGGGTGATGAGGTGAACTGTTCAAGGTTCTGCTCTGGAGGAAGACTGGCTTTCACTGATGTCTTACAGGGCCATCTCTGTTTGCTTTTACATGAAGATAATCTATCTGTAAAGCAAACTCAGCATTTTTTCTCCTCCATCAGTTGGTTATAAGGGACCACACATATGACCTAGGTGTCAGGTGAGGGAGAGGAGCTATTGCACTAGTGGTAGATGACATCAGGGTCTTAATTATATTCTTTGGCTCTGCTCAAGCTCAATTCCAAATTAACTACTTATATCTTACAATTAACTGCTGCTATGCCCTCCTGCCTTTGGTGGGTCTGAGTGAACTCAGCTTATCATGGGAACCTTTGGTTACATGGCTCTCCTGCCCTATAGTCATCTGCTCTGTTTCTATTAGAATGTTTTCTTTCCAAAAGGTATAAAATTCTTCACTGCAGGTGGCATGACCTTGCTTGGGAGTCCAAGGGATCTCCATTGAAATATGGAATGAAGATGTCTGAATTGATGTGCCTAAAAATCTTGAATCCTCTGAATTCTCTTGTCTTGAAGAAGAGGTTCAGAGTCGCATTTTTCCCCCAACCATTTGGCATAGCAGATTTGTAGAGTTTGAGAATTCATTCATTCTAGAGGTCTGCTGCTCTTATAATTAAGTCTTGGACCTATTCTTCAATGTTTTCTACCCTTTAGCTGCAGAAGAGTTTTAAAATGCTGACAAGTGAGTACCTGAGTGGCGTAGTTGGTTAAGCATCTGACTCTGTTTTGGCTCACGTCATGATCCTGGGGTCATGGGACTGAGCCCTGCATTGGGCTCTATGCACTGCACAGTCTGCTTGAGACTCTTTCTCCCTCTCTTTCTGCCCCTCTCCACCACACACACTCTCTCTCAAATAAATACATAAATAAAAAAAATAAATAAATCTTTAAGAAAAATGCTGACAAGGATGCCCATTGGCTTTTACACCTTTCATTAAATTGGCAATTACTCACCCTCAGTCTTCCATTGTCTTTCTCTAAACTATTAATATTCCCCAGCAACAACCATCCCAGCATCCTTATAATTATTGTTTCCCTGCATTTCTCAATGTTCAATATGTTGTTACCTTCAATGAACTTTTTTCTCACTGGCGTCCCTTCCTAGCTCATCATCAGTGAAAGTTTTAACAATAGCATTGCCACCACATGCCTGGAACTATCCATTACTGGGAAGCTAAATCTGAGATGCAGATTTGCATACAGCAAATTTATTGGTGAATTATTTGGGGATCAACACCTGTTGGGGAGTAAAGGAAATATGATTGAGCAGGAGAAGCTGAACTACAATGCAGTTGCAATAAAGACCTCAGCCAACCTTACATGATATTTTGCTGCTAGCATGGCCCTTTAGAGTTGAATCATACTGGGGTAAAGATGCTAGGTCTTTTTACTCCCTTATCATGTTGGATGAAAGGTGCTCCCAGGAAGGAACATAGCCTGAGATGGGGTGGCTCTCTTCAAGTCCTTGAAAGGGAACCAGTTGAAAGCTGGAGGCTGCCAATGCTCTTAGCAGCTGGGATAATTAATGGGCACTTCAGTGACATAGTAGGGCATATACAGAGTATACCATGATATCCACTATAGTAATTTTCTGAAGCATTCAAACAGAATTTTAAAATATCTTTTTAATGTTACTGAATTATTCTTAGATGGCTGGTTGCAAATAAGTTAGTTTGCCAATGCTTAAAGTGGAACTCTGTTGTCCATCCTTTTGTTTCAGCCAAGTCAAGTATTTTTTTTATTTCACTTGTGAGCAATTATTGGGTTTAATAGAACCATGGAAAAACCACCAATATAACATAAAAATTATTTTCATATTTACTTCTTTGTGCTTTTCTACAATTGACCCTCCAGAACCACCTTTGATCTCTGCTAATATCCTTGAACCCTTTCATTTCGAGGGTTGAATCTTGACTGTCCTTCTTCTTTATCTGCCACTACCCCTTCCATTCATTTAAGTTATTACCTCTCCTTTTTGGGGGAATTCAAGTTATTTCTCTTCATTTTTGTTTGGGGATTATTGTTGAAATTCTTCTACTTATTATTCCTTTTGGATTTCTTAAGTAAGGTGATTGTGTTCATAAAGAATTACAGCAGAATAGGCCCAAAAAGCCTTTGTAAATGTGTGAACACTCAATACCCCTTAATGCAGTGGTATTCTAGTGTCAGTTGGGTTGGACAACTTGACTCAAACTTATAGTCTAAGTGAGGCTTTCTACTTACTCCCACTTACAGCTAAGACAACTGGAAGCCTTCAATCTTATTTACCTTATTGAAAGTTCACAAGGTAAATAACAGAAATAGAATTATGGATAGAAATACCTTACCACCTTACTTTTTAATATGAATAAAGGAAGAATATGGGCAGCTCTACTCATTTAATATATGGAAACCAAATCTACCAGTTAGTTGTGATGCAGGCAATGTCATGGATAGATAAGCAGAAGTATGGAGTGAGGGACTGATGTTTGTCCTTCCAAACTCTTAATAGTTGCTTAGGTTTGTGTCATTCTCCTAGCTCTTTAGCTCAATATCCCCTCACGAGTTCCTTTCTTCATAATGAAAAAAAGAAATACGTATGCCTCTTAAGTTTAAAGGTTATATTGTTTAGACTATGAGAAAAAAAAAAACCCGAGATAGATAGCAAAGAACTTGGAGATAGTACAAAGGTTTTAAAAAATTCTAACAAAGTTTATATATTCATTTTCCCTTGTGGGTATTTTTTTCTCATGCAAGATGTTAATTACAATTCCCATCAGAATTCCTGCCTCTGTGTTTATGCCTGAGGTTGTAGAGCACATATTTGTTGGGTACATCCCTAGCATCCATTTTCCTTTTTATCCTTTTCTAAACAACTCTGAATTTCCCAACTGTGCAGTTTGGGCAGGATTGACCCCTAGCCTCAAGCTCTCAAATACAGGTGGTGATCCCTGATTGCCTTAAGTCATTCAGTTCATCTTAACACTTGGCAACAGTGATTGGTTTAGAGATGAAACTGGGATGCAATTAAGGCTAATGAGAGGCGTTTGTTAGCATCTTTTGGGAAAGAAACTTCCTTTTCATTCCATGAGAGCAACCAAAAAAAAAGGACACATTCTCTTTCACTGGCTGGTCTTAAAGTAGGAAATCTAGAGCACAGAGCTCTCCATTATCACTTGCCAACCATCTTACTGCCACAAGGGGGCGCTTGTTAGGCTGATTCCAACTTTGTATACAGTAGGACATTGGATTTTTGTGACATTGTTGAATTATGGAATTATGGCATCTTACCTGGACTCTCTGTGAACTTTTGACTTCTATGAAATAATACATTGTTTATTATTTAATGTAGTTGGAATTGAATTTTATGCTGCTTGCAATCAAAAATAGTCTCAGTAATATTGATGGATCCAATCTAACATTCTCCCAACAGAAGGTGCCCTGCCCATGCCTCCTTGGTCCACTGTATGGATCACCTGCAGCTTTGGTAGATACTTTTCTCAGGAATCTGCAATTCTTTGCCTAAGGGCTTTCTTTAGTTCAGGATCATGCTCAATGACTTAGTCACATTTTAAAATGTATATAAAAACAGGCAAAATTGATTTAATAATATAGTATTTAACAATGTAGCTAAATATTATAATTTGAACATGTTAATCAATACAACGATATATTTTGCATTCTTTTTTATACTAAGTTTTTTGAAATCCAGCATATATTTTATGTGTATAGCATGTCTCAGTTTGGACTAGCCACTTTTTTGGGGTTCTAGAATCTGAAAATAATTTCCTTTTTGCCACTTTTTTAAAAAATGGAGAGAAAATCCACAGGTAATATTTTGATTATTCTTAATAAATAAAGCTCTGGCTTTCTCTTAAATCTCTGTGTAAGAGCAAGAGTTTGGATTTTTACTGACAGTTGAGATTATAGTGAACATAACATTTATTATTGTGATATTTTCATTTCACATTAGATACTAAATAACCTTTATTAGACTATTCTTTTCACCAGCATTATTTTAAATAATTGATAATATGAACATTTTTATGATTCAATATCTATTGTACTCTTTCCAAGAAAACTTGTTAACAGTACAGGAGTATATTAGTTTTACATACCTTTGACAAAGTTAAATTTAAAATTAGAATTTCTTTTGCAAATTTAGTAAGGTAAAAGTGATGAGATCTCAAGTCTGCTGAGATCTGTATGTCTTTTATTATTGTTTAGGATAAGATCATTTCATGTTTTGTTAACAACTTATATAATCTCTTTATTTTTTTCAGTCAATAGAGAAAGTATTCAGTGGTTTTTTTTTTATCATTTGGAATAGTATCTACACAATTGACAAGAATCTTGTTTATGTTTGAATATATACTTTTTGTGTTTTTAAAACATCAGAGAAAGAGGAAATTTATTTACATGCATTTCACTAAATCATTAGGTATAAAAGGAAAGGTCTCATTTACCTAGAAAACAATCCATGAAATTAGGCACATTTTTCAGAGTTAAGTTTATACTATGGAAACCTAGATACTATTGATTTATTTATTGGTTTCCAAATGGCAATTTGGATTAAGACAGGGTTTATTAAATTGGTTTTGCGTCCAAGAAAGGAGAAAAAAAATCCACTTGTTGGCTGCATCTATACAAATGAAATTATATAAAAACAAGTGAAAATCGGATAATTTCCTTGAAATCTAATATGGTGCAGAAAAAGGATCTAGAATGCTCTACTTGCTGTGATCTCACTCCAGTAATATTAGACATAATTAATGGCATAAATAAAAAAGATGGGGGAATGAAAAAAAAACAGTTTTCATGTGGGTGAATAAATCAAAATTTCTGCAATTCTTGTCCACATCTCTTCTCAAAGGAATTCACAAGAACGTTATAGCATTACAACTTAGCTTCATAGTATTATAGTCTAATTAACCAAAAAAAATCATAGCCTTTCCCTTCTCTCTGTACCATGTTTCTCTTGTGTTGTCTGTGCAACAGGCTGACCCAATACGAAAGCTAGAAAAGTGGGAGGGAATTGCTCATAGATTTACAAACCCCACCCCCCAAAACCCACTTCTTCTTCTTCTTTTTTTTTTTTTTTAAGATTTTATTTATTTATTTGTCAGGGAGAAAGCACAAGCAGGGGGAGTGGCAGAGGGAGAAGCAGGCTCCCCGCTGAGCAAGGAGCCTGATGCGGGACTCAGTACCAGGACCCTGGGATCACGACCTGAGCCGAAGGCAGATGATTAACCAACTGAGCCACCCAGGCGTCTCCCAAAACCCACTTCTTTTTTTTTTAATTGTTATGTTAATCACCACACATTACATCATTAGTTTTTGATGTAGTGTTCCATGATTCATTGTTTGTGCATAACACCCAGTGCTCCATGCAGAATGTGCCCTCTTAAATACCCATCACAGGGCTAACCCATCCCCCGACCCCCCTCCCCTCTAGAACCCTCAGTTTGTTTTTCAGAGTCCATCGTCTCTCATGGTTCGTCTCCCCCTCTAACTTACTCCCCTTCATTCTTCCCCTCCTATCTTCTTTTCTTTTTTCTTAACATATGTTGCATTATTTGTTTCAGAAGTACAGATCTGTGATTCAACAGTCTTGCACAATTCACAGCGCTCACCATAGCACATACCCTCCCCAATGTCTATGACCCAGCCACCCCCTCCCTCCCACCCCCCACCACTCCAGCAACCTCAGTTTGTTTCCTGAGATTAAGAATTCCTCATATCAGTGAGGTCATATGATACATGCCTTTCTCTGACTGACTAATTTTACTCAGCATAACACCCTCCAGTTCCATCCACGTTGTTGCAAATGGCAAGATCTCATTCCTTTTGATGGCTGCATAATATTCCATTGTGTGTATATACCACTTCTTCTTTATCCATTCATCTGTCGATGGACATCTTGGCTCTTTCCACAGTTTGGCTATTGTGGACATTGCTGCTATAAACATTGGGGTGCACATACCCCTTCGGATCCCTACGTTTGTATCTTTGGGGTAAATACCCAGTAGTGCAATTGCTGGATCATATGGTAGCTCTATTTTCAACTGTTTGAGCAACCTCCATACTGTTTTCCAGAGGGGCTGCACCAGCTTGCATTCCCACCAACAGTGTAGGAGGGTTCCCCTTTCTCTGCATCCCTGCCAACATCTGTCGTTTCCTGACTTGTTAATTTTAGCCATTCTGACGGGTGTGAGGTGGTATCTCATGGAGGTTTTGATTTGGATTTCCCTGATGCTGAGCGATGTTGAGCACTTTTTCATGTGTCTGTTGGCCATTTGGATGTCTTCTTTGGAAAAATGTCTGTTCATGTCTTCTGCCCATTTCTTGATTGGATCATTTGTTCTTTGGGTATTGAGTTTGATAAGTTCTTTATAGATTTTGGATACTAGCCCTCTATCTGATATTCATTTGCAAATATTTTCTCCCATTCTGTCGGTTGTCTTTTGGTTTTGTGGACTGTTTCTTTTGCTGTGCAAAAGCTTTTTATCTTGATGAAATCCCAATAGTTCATTTTTGCCCTTGCTTCCCTTGCCTTTGGCGATGCCAAAACCCACTTCTAATAACAACATAATTATTTTTAATTTCTAGTAAATACAAACATGTCTAAATTCACATATTATTATTTGATATAAGTCAGTTTTTGATTTATGATGTCTTTTTATATTATTTTCATTAACTCACATGCGTTAAGAAATAACATTTTGGGATGCTAGTTAGGTGTGATCTGGCTAGCCTAATTCTAGAAGTAAAGTCCCAGAATGGCACTGTTTGGCCTTTCTCCAGGAGAACAACAGTGCTGAAGACGGAAACTTCAGCATTATGTATGAATTTTGATGAGGTCCCATTTTCTTAATAGTCTATTATTTTGAAGAACATAAAGGAAAATATGTGTGATTTGCTTAGGCAGAGCATATGATAAGCATACTTTGGAAAATGATCTCTTATGTTTCATGGTTGGTGGCTTGTCCAACAAACTGATCAATGGTATACTTACAAATTTTTTTTTTTATAGTCAGAACTCTTTAATCAACCCACAGCTCTTTATTTTTTCCCTTCTGAAATGATTTCTCTCTTTTCAGTGGTTCTTGTCATCACTGTCACCATAAAGCTTCAGCATCTTGTCTTTGCCTTTCTCTATATCATTGATGGTGGCACCTGCCACACTATTTTCTTCAGGAGGATGATTTACAGTCGCCCATTAACTCCAGTTTTGGCACTGCTGATAATGACAGATGCTTCCTTTTCTTTTCAATGTTACCCATATTCTAACTCTCTTGACATTTTCATTGTTCAGTTAAACCAAAATTTACATGATAACAAAAACAATAATCAGTACCAGTGCATGTGGCTGGGACATGGACCACCCGTCTGGTCTGGTTTGGCTGGTCTGATCTGGTTTGCCTACCCAACGAGTTTTGGCACAAAATTGGAAAAAAAAAATTTGAGTTTTAGTGGTTTTCAGAATTGTGGACAAAGGATTGTGTATCTGCATACAGAGACTGTTACCTCTGATCATTTTATTCTTACTCTGAAGAGAAATCCAAAATGAAATCATCTTTGTCCAGAGGAAATAATGAATACAGGATTGGAGAAACCTTTGGGCCATCAGTCATATGTAAATTTTTGGTCCCTTTAGTTTCATTCAATGTACATCTCACTGGGCCCTCGGTCTATATCATAAGCAAATATGTAAGTCCAGCCCTTGGGTAGCTCAGGCCCTAGTGTGGGAGGAGAAGGAAAAAAGACATAAGAGTTATAGGGATATGAAGAGAGGAGAACAGACTTCCAGTTCTGACCATGAAGTAGGCATGAAGATCATAAACAACTATAATATGGCACAAGATATGCAAAGCAACTGTTTTCAGCAATTTGACAACAGATGTGCAGGGTGTGACTTTGGAGAAAGAGCAAGCACACAAAGTCAGCTTTCTCCCTGGGGCTCCTTCCCACACTCTGACTTAAGGAAGTGACGCCCCAAGAGAGCGCAGTGGCCTTGCTAGGCTGCTGAAGGGTTTGCAGGCTGGGGCTGGGGTCTGTGGGCAGGTGCGGAGATGAGCTGACTCCTCCCGTCTTTGGTAATTGGGCTGCAATAGGAGCTGATAAAGCTTTCCTCCCAGTTAGATCTTGGGTCTTCATGCCTCCCGTAATGTGTGTTTCACATGAGTCCTCAGTATATATTTTAAGTTCTTTGCGATGTTTCAGCAGGTTCTTGTGCCTAGACCCTAAACAAATCAGGAATTGTCATGTTTAAGGACTGCCCAGGGAAATTTCTTGTGATCACTGATTTCATCCCAAGTATATTTGTCTGCATTTCCAGTGGGAAAAAAGGTGGGTTCAGTTTAAAAGTATGAGAACATAGTGATCTGAGGAATGAAAAAAACTTCATGACATCAAAACGAATTTTTGAAGGTTTCTGTTGAAATATGCAATTTTGATAAAAGCTTTAAAAAGCTCAGTAAATTAAACTCAAAACTACCCAATACTGAAATAATGAAAAATAATTTTTATCTCCATTATTACTCTTTGGCACGGCAGTCTTTTCTCAGCATCTCATTCATCCATGTACTGTTTTATAGAAATTCAAAAGACCATTTCCCAGATAGCAAATTATACCTCTCAGAAATCAATTACATTTCAGGACAACACTAACACTACACATCTTTTTATTAGGAAATAAAACCACAGGATATGGACAGCAATAAAACTGGAATTACTTTACTGGCAAAGTCCATAAAAGTATCCAATAATTTCAAAATCAAAGAGAAAAACAAATCTAAGATCGGCTACTGAACAATATTATCTGTATTATTTCCCCCAAGTTCACATTAATGTCCTCTGTCCACTTCTGATATATTGCACACATTAAAAAGAAAACACTTGTCATTTGCTTCCTCCCCAGTTATGGAATGCTGGAACACTTTCTTGCATTATGCTACAGTTGGTATTTTAATTCTACTCCTTCTTAATTGATTAACGAGGGAGGAGTGGAGGAAACAATGTTAGAGAAAATTTCATTAGGTGTAAATTGCAAGACATTTGTTTGAATGAACATAATATCTCAGCTCTATTCTGATGGGTCTTGGGGGAATGCTTTAAGTGTGTTACTGTAAGTACCAGACCAAGCACTGAACAATTGAATGGTACCGTTAGAGCATGGCCTTGTGTCTAGTTTTTGCTTCAAAATGTTCTTAGGGAAAACTTCACTGCCTGAGAACAGGGAACAAAAGAATTCTTCCAAGTTTATGTGTTACCAACAAATATTTCAGATGGGAGTTATTTAAGGTAAACCAACAGAAAGTATATTTTTGAAGCTTAAGCCATTCTAATTTACTTCTTTTATAAAAAAAAAGAAAATCTAGGTATCTCAAAGCCCTATCTGACAAGCAAAACAAGATTCCCCCAAATGACTTGTGATTTATGATAGTATTTGCAATGACCCAAGATTTTCTCAATTATTTTTCACCATCACATATTTCTGTCACCTGCTATATATCCAATGATTTTTTTTAAGTTTCAAGATATTTAAAAGAATAGAGGATCAAGAATAATATATAATTACTTTTTCCCCCTGAAATAGACAAATGTTAATATTTTATCGTAAATCTCTTTTAGTAATTTTTTCTTAGGTAAAACATCATAAATTTAGCTAAGCCACTCATAATTCTGGACTTGGAGTAAATTCTATGATGTTTACTCTTCCATTTCTTAAAAACAAATGAGCAAAATGCATACACAAACATATACTATATATTGTGTTTCATGTGTCTAAGTGTGTGTGTATATATATATATATATATATATATATATATATATACCCTATTTTGTATTTGCTTTCTATAATCTGCCATTATTTTTATTTAATTTTTTATCGTTATGTTAATCACCATACATTACATCATTAGTTTTTGATGTAGTGTTCCATGATTCATTGTTTGTGCATAACACCCAGTGCTCCACGCAGAACGTGCCCTCTTTGATACCCACCACCAGGCTAACCCATCCTCCCACGCCCCTCCCCTCTAGAACCCTCAGTTTGTTTTTCAGAGTCCATAGTCTCTCATGGTTCGTCTCCCCCTCCGATTTCCCCCCCTTCATTCTTCCCCTCCTGCTGTCTTCTTTTTTTTTTCTTAACATATATTGCATTATTTATTTCAGAGGTACAGATCTGTGATTCAACAGTCTTGCACAATTCACAGCGCTCACCATAGCACATACCCCCCCCAATGTCTATCACCCAGCCACCCATCCCCCCCACTCCAGAAACCCTCAGTTTGTTTCCTGAGATTAAGAATTCCTTATATCAGTGAGGTCATATGATACATGTCTTTCTCTGATTGACTTATTTCACTCCGCATAACACCCTCCAGTTCCATCCACGTCGTTGCAAATGGCAAGCTCTCGTTCCTTTTGATGGCTGCATAATATTCCATTGTGTGTGTGTGTGTGTGTGTGTGTGTGTGTGTGTGTATACACACACACACATATATATATATATATACACCACTTCTTTATCCATTCATCTGTCGATGGACATCTTGGCTCTTTCCACAGTTTGTTAATCCGCCATTATGTTAATCTCAAACCATATTAACATACATAAATCTAATTCACTCTATTTGCTACTTTTTATCACAAGGATACTGCAATTTGTTCATTCTTATGTTTACCTACAATTACATTAATCTCCCCCTTTGTTATTAAAAATATGCTGCAAAAGACATCTTTAAATGTGTTTCCTTATGCAAATATACAAGCTTTTTTGGGGGGGGTAGGGCGAGGAAGCTGGGGGTAAGAGGTTATATGGCCAGAAATGAAATGGCAGGGTTCAAAGTTATGAGTGTTGTCAATGTTATTACAGTCTGCTTATTTATCCTCTGAAGGGGCCCTACTTGTTTTACTCCCTCCTGCAGTGTATGAGAATTTCTTTTCCTCATATCTTCACTAGCACTTTATACTAGGAGACTTATTTATGTTTCACTTGAGTGAAGAAGAATGGTATCTCATGTTCCAATCAGTGGTTCTTTAATTGTTGTTGAGGTTGAGCAACTTTTTGTATTTACTTTCCATTAGTATTTTCTCTTCTGCCAATTGTCTTTTTCTAATTGTTCCCTACTTTTACCATTTTCCTAATGTCTTTTTATTTCCGAAACCCTTTATATGTTCTGGATAATATTTTTTCTGGTCTTTCCTTGATTCTTATTATTGTTTATAGCTTCTTTAGCCTTACAGAAATTTTGAATTGTGATATAGTCAAACTCATCTAATTTTGCTTTATGTTTTTGATGGGTGTGTCTTAATATCTACCCCAAGGTATGAATCATACCCCCTCTTTGTTTTCATTTCTAAAAAAAATTGTCTTGGGTTTGCATACACCTTTATTTTTTCCATGTTTAATTTTAGGAGAAACTTTTGTTGAGATGAAATTGAATTTATGGATTAATTGGAAGAGAATAAATGTATTTAGTATGTTCTCCTGGTGAACATGGTACATGGCTTCATATATTCATAATTGTTTTCTTTCTTTTAGTAAAGTTATATAATTTTTTCCACAAAGGCCTTATCCACAGAATCTCTGCTTAGCTCAGAGCCCCATCTTCATCTCCAGTAGCTGCTTACAACCAGGCCTCAGGGACACTTGCTCTGTGTATGCACAACATGGGACTGGGTTAAGAACAAAATGGAACCCCTCTAGTGATGTCCAGGACTTCTCTTCTCCTGTTCCCCTGCCCACAAATTCCAGCTCCCTCAAAGCCCAACTTCCAATCAGTTTCCTCAGTCCAACAAGGCCACTGAACTCTGTTTGGTTTCGAGTGCTCTGTCACAGTTTGGAAAATAGAGATTAGTTTTTTTCTGTCTTTCTTTAAAGGACCACGATATTCACATCTGTTGTCTAATTCTTGGAAATACTTGCTTTATCCAGTGTTTGTCCAGTGTTACATTTTCGTATCAGTGATAGGGCAAGACCCATACTTATTTCCACTTCCTATCCCTTAATTGCCACAATTCTCTTATTTCCTTTCTTCTCATTTTATTGTATTGATTACTATTTCCTAAAGAATATTAGCTAAAAGTAATAGGAGACTTTCCTGTCTTGCTTCTAGCAGTCATAACAACATTTTCTAAAGTTTCACTAGTAAGTATGAAATTTGTTTTAGGTTTTTGCCAGATTCACCTACTATGTAAAGTAACTCTCCTTACATTCATAGTTTATTAAGCATTTTAAAAATAACAAATGATTATTGATTTCTTCAAATAATTTCCTCTGGTTAGATGACTATACATTTTTTCCTTTCATCTTTAATGAAACATTAACAGTTTTTAATGTCAAATCATCCTTGTATTCCTGGGAAAAATTCTACTTCATCATAACATACTTTTTTATGTACCTTTTGATTTACTTTACTGACATTTTGTAAGGAAATTTTACTATGAAATTATAGTTTTCTCTCCCAGTAATAATCATTACTTTGGTTTTAGTATCAATTTATAATTGATTCATAAGATGTATTGGATAGCTTTCCTTCATTTTTTACTCTCTGAAGAAGTTTTTAAATGACAGAGATTTGATGTATCACCACCAACTGAGCTAGGCAGAAATATATTTAGTAGTTCTGTGGCCTATGAATTTCTGTATCTTTGTAGTTCTGCATTGTCTTTTTTATCCTTTCTCTAAAATAATAATTAGGTTGCTTAAAAATTTCAGATTCAAAATCACTTAACTTCAGTATTTTGAAAATATTTCTCCACTGCATTCTGGTATCTATTTTTATTGACGTGTTATCTACTTCAGTCTGATTTTAGTTCTTTGATAGAAAAATTGCTCTCTTGTCTCCAGCAACTTTAAATAGTTTTGATTCCATCTTTGACGATCTGCCTTTCCCTACATGTATCTGGGTGTAGATTTAAAATTTTTACTTAGCTCTGTTTGGACCAAGGGCTTATCTCTTGACTATTTCCAGAAAACTGTCAGCCATTTTTCTATTATATACTTTCTCTCAGTCATGTTCTCTCCTCTTTTTCTGAAACTTCTCTTAGACAGACACTGGAGCTTCTCATTCTCATTGTTCTCTAAGCCTTTCAGGTTTATTTCTTTGTGCTATATTCAGGGAGACGTACTTTGCTTTTCCAATGTACTAATTCTCTTTTCACTAATTCTCTATTCTACTTTTTTTTTTTTTTTTACCAGTATACTAAGTATTTTACTTTTATTTCAATGACTTTATGTTTCAAACCTAGGATTTCTACCTTGGCTCTTTTACATTTTCTCCTTTCCTTGTTTTATAACTGCTTGTTCCTGCTGAAAGGTACTCTTCTGCAGGGTGTCTCTGCACTCTTTAAATAATCCTGTTGTAAAGTTTCTTTTTTTTTTTCCAGTTTGTTTTATTCTATTTGAATACTGTTCTATGAATTATCCTATTTGTATTTTTTTTTTTGCCTTGCTTAATATGGCTTTGTATTTCTTCACATATTTTGTAATCCTTATCCATACTCATCATCTGAGAGTATCATCTTTAGAGGTTCACAGGTAAGTACTGCCAAGAAGTTGCACCACGGGATTGACTCTTATGTGTTTTTTTTTCCCCGTTAAGTCAATTTTACATTACTGTTTTGGGAGGATGCCTTCTATGTGGAAAGCCCGAATTCAGACCATATACACATGAGTAGCACAAACTTGGCATTAAAATTTTAATCTTTCACGTTAACTGTTTTTCTCTTTTTCCTTTTCCCCAGGCCCTGAGGCTATTGGCTCATTTATGACCATAACCCCAGGGTAGCAAAGGGATATTCAGGTTTATATTCAGAGAAGGGCAACATGTTCCTGGATATCTGCTTTCTAAGTGAGAACAGCAAAAAGTCTTAGCCTGTAAGGCCTATATCCAGGCCTCTCCTTGCTGTTGTCCTCACCTCATTGGTGTCTCCCTCAGATAACCCTGATTCTGATTTATTCCTGCCTGCCTGACCCAGTAACATGAACCCAGTAGGTTTTCAAATGGGGCTTGCCTTATTTAATTTGCTTTGTTTTAAAGATTGCTTTATCATTTATTTTATCTGATGACAAAGAGATATATAGTCATCAAAAATTTGAGATGTAGAGAAAAAGAAAGAAAGAAAAATGAAAATGCCTTCTAATCCCATTTCCCTGAGATAACATTTTTGGGTGTGTATTTCAATCTAGTAATCTATTCAACAATAGCTACTGTGTGCCTCCTATTTGCCAACATTGGTCTAGGAGCTGGCTATATCAAACTGCCCAAATATTCCAATTTTTAATGTATATATGCTTTTTAAATTTTTTAACAAATTCTTTCTCCTTCTTCAAAGGGAACACGCTGCAAGGCATCCAATCGGAAGAGTACAATGTAATTTATAGGTAGTGATGAGGCACACATTGTTCCCATTGGTGATATTCTCTTAAGCATAATGACATTTGGCTTATAAATGCCATCTGCATCATATTTTAATGGTCAATCATAGAACTACATGTTTTTGTTTTGTCATTTCTTTATAAAACTACAGGGTGCAATCATTATTTTTCTGCAACGAATTGTACTTTTAGTTTTCCATTTATACTCTTTTAAAAATTGCTGCTTTAATAATCTCATATGGAACATCATTCCATTGTTGAGCTTATTATGCCATTTCTTTATCACTAATAAGCTCAACTGCAGCCCACTGGTTTTGTGTAATTTATAGATTCATTACACATAATTATTCTCTTTCCAGAGTACATGTGGCACTTAAATGTGTTATATTATTAGTTTGACTAAACATCATAGAGTAAATCTTATTAGTGCCTTATATGTTATTTCTAGGGAAAAGAAATTAATGTGAGGAGTTCATGGTATAACTAAATTTGTTTTGTTCTACTTAAATTATGGTTTTAAATATTCAAGAGTACAGAGGACAAAGTTTCTTTAGGAAATCAATCTCATTAAGACCACTTGGATAGAGGCTAAACATATAGATGGCCTTTATGGAAGCATCTTTTCTATAGAGAAAGAATATTAATGAAGAAGATGGATGATAATTAAAACATCAAGAACTTGGTTTCCAATAATTTTTTGGTCAGTATCTTCTTTAAAAGATACATGCAAGTGACACTTGGATGTGTTTTTTAAAACTAAATCCCCACAGTTATGACTGTCAAAAGTTTGCTATATATCTTTCCAGACCATCTTCTAGGCATTGAATGTGTGTATATACAAAATATTTTTGAACTTTTTCCATATCAGTACGTATTTATTTACCAATTTTTAAAAAATGATCAGGAGATTGTCTTTTTTTGTTTTAATTTTGAAAAAAAAAACAAAACAAAAACAAAAACACAGTGGGAAGAAATCAGAAGAAAGCTAGTTCCCCATGACCCAAACATCTAGACTTTATTCCCCTGAGATTAGGGAAAGTAGATACTATTGTAGCATAGGTGGTTAGCTTTCTTATAGCTAAGAGTGACCACGTGATAGAGTTCTGGCCAGTGAGAGACACAGTCAAGCAGATATTTGCAGGTGTCCAACTTCACCTTGTCTTGAAAGGGACATGGGGGCACTTAACATTGTCTATTTCTTTTAAATAGACCCCTAGTTGATAAAAATAGATCCCTGCAGCTCAAAGCATTCCCAGCTGCAAAGAGTGAGCTCCCAGAGGTGGAGTTTCCAGAGTCAGTGAACTAGGAGAGTCCGCAGTCCTCGGGGAGAGATCCCTCACTGGCCCAGTGAAACCACAACACCACTGTGGTGGATCAACACCTCCAGCTCCCAGGGCCAATCCTGTTGATTGACAGCCTGCTGGGGTAGCAGGAGAGGGGAGGAATACAACAGTCAGGCAGGCTCCACAGTCACAGAAATGGTCATCTCTCTCTTTTCAGAGAGAAATGCTAAGGATAACCCCTGATTTCTGGGGCTCTAATGCCTCAGATACCTTCTGGTACAGTGAGATGCAAAATATACTAGTCCATTTTTTTTTTAAGAAGTTGGGATCTTGTCCGAACTGTGGGATATAGGTTTCTCTGAGACTTTAAGATAAAAATAGTTTTTGAAATCAAGAGTCAGATTTATCCCTTTGCTTTTTTCATCTAAAAAACTGTTTTTGAGAACTGCCATATATAAATTTAACTCCCTATTCTGATTAAAAAAAAAATCAAACTAATGACTTCTCCCAAACTCAGTTTTCTTACATGTAAAATGATGACAATGAGATCTGCTCTTGCTTTTTCACAAAGCTGTGCTCATCAAATGGTGTAATGTGTATTGGAGGCTTTGGAAATACAAAGCATGATGCAGTGGTTTGCATGTGGTTATGAAATGAAGATGATTTTTCCAGCACTACCTGCCTCACAGGATGGTAGCAAATGAGATCAGATATGCTAAAATGGTCTGATAACTGCGGAGGACTGTATGAATGTAAAACATCATTGTATTGCTCAGAAGGCTGGTCGTTTAAGAGATGTTTGTGGTAAAATATCTTTCTACCACAATGCAGTCCTTGAGCATAGAAAAATATTTTCTTCCATATCTGTGTGAGGAAGGGTGAAGGGCATTATGTAGCATTTACTATGTGTCTAGTTCCAATGATAAGTGAGTTTATTTACATTATGTGATTTCCTTTTTTAAAAAATTATTTAAGAGAGAGTGCGCAAGCTCCTGAGTGGGGGGAGGGGTAGAGGTGAGACTCTTCAAGCAGACTCCCTGCTGAGCATGGAGCTGGAAGAGGGGTTCATCTCAGGAAGCCGAAATCAAGAGTTGAGTGCTTAACCCACTGAGCCACCCAGGCGCCCCTACACTATATGAGTTCATACCAACTTCTCCATGAAATAAGAATTATCTCTGTTTTATAAGTATGCAACCCTAGGTCGTTTGCTCAAGAGAGAAACAAATGCTTGCTTACTCTAAAGCCACTGATCTTTCCACTGTACTTAAGCAGTTGCTGCTTTGAGTTTAAAGTAATAGAAGATACACATTGCCAAAGCTGCTAAAGTACGGGATTAATGCTAACCCTCAGCGGTTATATTCTATTGTATTCTACCGGACCAATCACTTCCCTTCCATGAATTTCTCTTAACCGCAAACTAAGGTTTAGAAACCAGCCCTTTTTTTAAAAAAATTTTTTATTGTTATGTTAATCACCATACATTACATAATTAGTTCTTGATGTAGTGTTCCATGATTCATTGTTTGTGCATAATACCCAGTGCTCCACGCAGAACATGCCCTCCTTAATACCCATCACCAGGCTAACACATCCCCCCACCCCCCTCCCCTCTAGAAACCTCAGTTTGTTTTTCAGAGTCCATCGTCTCTCATGGTTCCTCTCCCCCTCCGACTTATTCCCCTTCATTCTTCCCCTCCTACTATCTTCTTCTTTTTTTTTTCTTAACATATATTGCATTATTTGTTTCAGAAGTACAGATCCGTGATTCATCAACTTGCACAATTCACAGCGCTCACCATAGCACATACCCTCCCCAATGTCTATCACCCAGTCACCCCATCCCTCCCACCTCCCACCACTGGGCAACACTCAGTTTGTTTCCTGAGATTAAGAATTCCTCATATCAGTGAGGTCATATGATACATGTCTTTCTCTGATTGACTTATTACACTCAGCATAACACCCTCCAGTTCCATCCACGTCGTTGCAAATGGCAAGATCTCATTCCTTTTGATGGCTGCATAATATTCCATTGTATATATATATATATATATATATATATATATATATATATATATATACCACTTCTTCTTTATCCATTCATCTGTCGATGGACATCTTGGCTCTTTCCACAGTTTGGCTATTGTAGACATTGCTGCTATAAACATTGGGGTGCACATACCCCTTCGGATCCCTACATTTGTATCTTTGGGGTAAATACCCAGTAGTGCAATTGCTGGATCGTATGGTAGCTCTATTTTCAACTGTTTGAGCAACCTCCATACTGTTTTCCAGAGGGGCTGCACCAGCTTGCATTCCCACCAACAGTGTAGGAGGGTTCCCCTTTCTCCGCATCCCCGCCAACATCTGTCGTTTCCTGACTTGTTAATTTTAGCCATTCTGACAGGTGTGAGGTGGTATCTCATGGAGGTTTTGATTTGGATTTCCCTGATGCTGAGCGATGTCGAGCACTTTTTCATGTGTCTGTTGGCCATTTGGATGTCTTCTTTGGAAAAATGTCTGTTCATGTCTTCTGCCCATTTCTTGTTTGGATTATTTGTTCTTTGGGTGTTGAGTTTGATAAGTTCTTTATAGATTTTGGATATTAGCCCTCTATCTGATATGTCATTTGCAAATATTTTCTCCCATTCTGTCGGTTGTCTTTTGGTTTTGTGGACTGTTTCTGTTGCTGTGAAAAAGCTTAAATCCCAATAGTTCATTTTTGCCCTTGCTTCCCTTGCTTTTGGCGATGTTTCTAGGAAGAAGTTGCTGCAGCTGAGGTCGAAGAGGTTGCTACCTGTGTTCTCCTTTAGGATTTGGATGGACTCCTGTCTCACATTGAGGTCCTTGAACCATTTTGAGTCTATTTTTGTGTGTGGTGTAAGGAAATGGTCCAGTTTCATTCTTCTGCATGTGGCTGTCCAATTTTCCCAACACCATTTCTTGAAGAGACTGTCTTTTTTCCATTGGACATTCTTTCCTGCTTTGTCAAAGATGAGTCGACCATAGAGTTGAGGGTCCATTTCTGGGCTCTCTATTCTGTTCCATTGATCTATGTGTCTGTTTTTGTGCCAGTACCATACTGTCTTGATGATGACAGCTTTGTAATAGAGCTGGAAGTCTGGAATTGTGATGCCGCCAGCTTTGCTTTTCTTTTTCAAGATTCCTCTGGCTATTCGGGGTCTCTTCTGGTTCCATACAAATTTTAGGATTATTTGTTCCATTTCTTTGAAAAAAGTGGATGGTATTTTGATGGGGAGTGCATTGAATGTGTAGATTGCTCTAGGTAGCATTGACATCTTCACAATGTTCGTTCTTCCAATCCATGAGCATGGAACGTTTTTCCATTTCTTTGTGTCTTCTTCAATTTCTTTCATGAGTATTTTATAGTTTTCTAAGTACAGATCCTTTACCTCTTTGGTTAAATTTATTCCTAGGTATCTTATGGTTTTGGGTGCAATTGTAAATGGGATCAACTCCTCAATTTCTCTCTCTTCTGTCTTGTTGTTGGTGTATAGGAATGCCACTGATTTCTGTGCATTGATTTTATATCCTGCTCCTTTACTGAATTCCTGTATGAGTTCTGGCAGTTTTGGGGTGGAGTCTTTTGGGTTTTCCACATACAGTATCATATCATCTGCAAAGAGTGAGAGTTTGACTTCCTCTTTGCCGATTTGGATGCTTTTGATTTCTTTTTGTTGTCTGATTGCTGTGGCTAGGACTTCTAATACTATGTTGAATAGCAGTGGTGATAGTGGACATCCTGACGCGGAAAAGCTGAGAGCTCCTCCCCCATTGAGAATATTATTGGCTGTAGGTTTTCATAGATAGCTTTTATGCTATTGAGGTATGTACCCTCTATCCCTACACTCTGAAGAGTTTTGATCAAGAAAGGATGCTGTACTTTGTCAAATGCTTTTTCTGCATCTATTGAGAGGATCACATGATTCTTGTTCTTTCTTTTGTTAATGTATTGTATCACGTTGATTGATTTGTGGATGTTGAACCAGCCTTGCAGCCCAGGGATAAATCCCACTTGATCATGGTGAATAATCCTTTTAATGTACTGTTGGACCCTATTGGCTAGTATTTTGGTGAGAATTTTTGCATCCATGTTCATCAAGGATATTGGTCTGTAATTCTCCTTTTTGATGGGATCTTTGTCTGGTTTTGGGATCAAGGTAATGGTGGCCTCATAAAATGAGTTTGGAAGTTTTCCTTCCATTTCTATTTTTTGGAACAGTTTCAGGAGAATAGGTATTAATTCTTCTTGAAATGTCTGATAGAATTCCCCTGGGAAGCCGTCTGGCCCTGGGCTTTTGTTTGTTGGGAGATTTTTGATGACTGCTTCAGTTTCCTTAGTGGTTATAGGTCTGTTCAGGTTTTCTATTTCTTCCTGGTTCAATTTTGGTAGTTGCTACATCTCTAGGAATGCACCCATTTCTTCCAGGTTATCTAATTTGCTGGCATAGAGTTGCTCATAATATGTTCTTATAATTGTTTGTATTTCTTTGGTGTTGGTTGTGATCTCTCCTCTTTCATTCATGATTTTGTTGATTTGGGTCATTTTTCTTTTTGATAAGTCTGGCCAGGGGTTTATCAATCTTGTTAATTCTTTCAAAGAACCAGCTCCTAGTTTCGTTGATCTGTTCTACTGTTCTTTTGGTTTGTCTTTCATTGATTTCTGCTCTGATCTTTATTATTTCTCTTCTGTTGGGTTTAGGCTTTATTTGCTGTTCTTTCTCCAGCTCCTTTAGGTGTAGGGTTAGGTTGTGTATTTGAGACCTTTCTTGTTTCTTGAGAAAGGCTTGTATTGCTATATACTTTCCTCTCAGGACTGCCTTTGCTGTATCCCACAGATTTTGAATAGTTGTGTTTTCATTTTTATTGGTTTCCATGAATTTTTTAAATTCTTCTTTAATTTCCTGGTTGACCCATTCATTCCTTAGTAGGATGCTCTTTAGTCTCCATGTATTTGAGTTCTTTCCAACTTACCTCTTGTGATTGAGTTCTAGTTTCAAAGCATTGTAGTCTGAAAATATGCAGGGAATAATCCCAGTCTTTTTGTACTGGTTGAGACCTGATTTGTGACCTAGGATGTGATCAATTCTGGAGAATGTTCCATGGGCACTAGACAAGAATGTGTATTCTGTTGCTTTGGGATGGAATGTTCTGAATATGTCTGTGAAGTCCATTTGGTCCAGTGTGTCATTTAAAGTCTTTATTTCCTTGTTGATCTTTTGCTTAGATGATCTGTCCATTTCAGTGAGGGGGGTGTTAAAGTCCCCCACTATTATTGTATTGCTGTCAATGTGTTTCTTCACTTTTGCTATTAATTGCCTTATAAAATTGGCTGCTCCCATGTTCGGGGCATAGATATTTACAATTGTTAGATCTTCCTGTTGGATCGACCCTTTAAGTAGGATATAATGTCCTTCCTCATCTCTTATTACAGACTTTGGTTTAAAATCTAATTTGTCTGATATAAGGATTGCCACCCCAGCTTTCTTTTGGTGTCCATTAGCATGGTAAATGGTTTTCTACCCCCTCACTTTCAATCTGGGGGTGTCTTTAGGTCTAAAATGAGTCTCTTGCAGACAGCATATCGATGGTTCTTGTTTTTTAATCCAGTCTGATAGCCTGTGTCTTTTGATTGGGGTATTTAGCCCATTTACATTCAGGGTAACTATTGAAAGGTATGAATTTAGTGCCGTTGTATTGCCTGTAAGGTGACTGTGACTGTATATTGTCTCTGTTCCTTTCTGATCCGTGCTGCATTTTGTCTCTCTCTTTGCTTAGAGGACCCCTTTCAATATTTCTTGGAGGGCTGGTTTTGTGTTTGCAAATTCCTTTAGTTTTTGTTTGTCCTGGAAGCTTTTTATCTCTCCTTCAATTTTCAATGAGAGCCTAGGATATAGTATTCTTGGCTGCATATTTTTCTTGTTTAGTGCTCTGAAGATATCATGCCAGGCCTTTCTGGCCTGCCAGGTCTCTGTGGATAGGTCTGTTGCCAATCTAATATTTCTACCATTGTAGGTTACATATCTCTTCTCCCGAGCGGCTTTCAGGAATTTCTCTTTGTCTCTCACACTCGTAGGTTTTACTATTAGATGTCGGGGTGTTGACCTATTTTTATTGATTTTGAGAGGGGTTCTCTGTGCCTCCTGGATTTTGATGCCTGTTTTCTTCCTCACATTAGGGAATTTCTCTGCTATTATTTGCTCCAATATACCTTCTGCCCCTCTCTCTCTTTCTTCTTCTTCTGGGATCCCAATTATTCTAATGTTTCATCTTATCGTATCGCTTATCTCTTGAATTCTGCCCTCGTGATCCTGTAGTTGTTTCTCTCTCTTTTTCTCAGCCTCTTTATTTTCCATCATTTGGTCTTCTATATCGCTGATTCTCTCTTCTGCCTCATTTATCCTAGCAGTTAGTGCCCCCATTTTTGATTGCACCTCATTAATAGCCTTTTTGACTTCGACTTGGTTAGATTTTAGTTCTTTTATTTCTCCAGAAAGGGTTTTTCTAATAACTTCCACGCTTTTTTCAAGCCCAGCTAGTATCTTTAAAGTCATGATTCTGAACTCTAGGTCCGACATCGTACTAATGTCCATATTGAGTAGGTCCCGGCTGACGGTACTACCTCTTGTTCTTTTTGCTGAGGTGATTTTTTTTCGTCTTGTCATATTGTCCAGAGGAGAATAGATGAATGAGAGAACAAAATGCTAACAGGTTAATAACGTCCCCAGTAAATATACTCTATATAAATCAGAAAAGACCTGAAACCAGGGGAAAGGAAAGGGAAAGAAAGAAAAAAGAAAGAGAAAAGAAAGAAAGAAAAAAAAAAGAGAAAAAGATTAAAAACAAAAACAGAACAATACCAAAAAAAACCGAATATGATCAAATATGATCAGGCTAGTGCATAGATCAGTTCTGCACACTAGATTTTGGGTGTATTTTGGTCTGTTAGTAAAAAGTGCCTCCTAAAATTTTAAAGGAAGAAAGACTTATATATGTACAAAATAAGGGTTGATACAATGAAGGGATGGAAGATGACTGTAAAGATGAAAATTATAAAAGATTTTATAAAACGAATTGATATAAGAAGTTGTTTGAAAAAAGAAAGAAGAAGATTTAAAAAAAAAAAGGGAGAGAATGTGATCAGGCAGGAGACTAGAACAAAGCCATACACTAGTGATTTAGGGTATTTTGATCTGTTAGAAGAAATTGTATCTCAAAATTTTAAAGAGAGAACAACTTATATATATATGCCAAAAATAAGGGTAACTACTATGAAGGGATAAAATATGACTCTAAAAATGAAAAATAAAAAATGTTTTTTTAAAAAAAGGGATTGATAAGATGTTGTTTGAAAAAGGGAAAAAGAGAAATTAAAGAAACAGTTAAAAATTAACCTTGAAAAACTAATGAATTATGGTAAAAAAGCCATGAATTCTATGTGCAGTATTCCCCTAGCGCTGGAGTTCTCTCGTTCTCCTTGATCGGTAAACTTGGTCTTGGCTGGCTGTTTGTGCTGATCTTCTGGGGGAGGGGCCTGCTGCCGTGGTTCCCAAATGTCTTTGCCGGAGGCGGAATTGCCCCGTCCTTGTCGGTCTGGGCTAAGCAAGCTGCTCGGGTTTGCTCTCGGGAGCTTGTGTTCCCTGCAAGCTCTCGGTCCAGCTTTGGAGGACCAGGGTGAAAATGGTGGCCTCCCAATCTCCGCCCGGAGGAGCCGAGAACTTGGGGCCTCGCTCCTCAGTGCGCCCCCAGAGAAAAGCAGTCACTCCCGTGTCCCCGGTCTCCGGCCGCACTCCGTGCTCACCCGGCCTGTGACCGAGCGTTTCTATCTCTGGCACCCGACCCCGTGTGGAGTCTCCAAACCCAGCAGATCCCTGTGGTGCGCTCCCGCGCCGCTCCTCCCGGGGGAGGAAGGGGAGTCTCCCCGGATTTGCCGCTTGTTGGGTCCCTGCTGGAGGAGCAGTGGCCCGACTGGGCCGCAGATCACGGTTTATGGCAACCCCGAGCTGAGAGCCCGCGCCTCGGCTCCGTCTCTGCAGCCGGCTTCCCCGCTCCGATACCTGGGAGCTCTGCCGCACTCAGGCACCCCCGGTCTCTCTGTGACCCCGAGGGTCCTGAGACCACACTGTCCCGGGAGGATTCCACCCCCCGCTTAGCCACTGCAGCGACGTCCCTCAGCGGAGCCGACTTCTAAAAGTTCCGATTTTGTGCTCCGCGGCTCCATCACTTGCCAGAAGCGGCCCACGGAGGCCCCTCCCCCGCCGTCTATCCTCCCGAATATCGCCTCGGATTCACTTCTCCGCACGTCCTACCTTCCAGTAAGTGGTCGCTTCTCTGTTCAGAGAGTTGTTGCTACTCTCCTCTTCGATCTCCTGTTGAGTTCGTAGGTGTTCAGAATGGTTTGATCCCTATTCACCTGAATTCCTGAGACCAGACGAAATCCAGGTCTCCTACTCCTCCGCCATCTTACTCCGCTCTTGAAACCAGCCTTTTTCACTAAGGAAATTTTCAACTCCCAAATTAGAATGAGAACAAAACCCTGGAGGAATAGAGGAGTGCCAGGAGGGAAAGAAATTGGATGCCAGAATGATCTCATGAAAAAGAGCCGTCCTCCCCACCGCCTCAGGTCCCCTGGAATGATACATGAGGGAGAAGTAAACTTCTTGTATTCTGGGGCCTCCTTCTTACAGAAGTTTAACCTTTTCCTTAAATAATATAGCTGTCCCAAATCACAGAACAGTAACTTGGGCTAGGAAGTAAGTTTATTCATTTTAATGGAGACATATCAAAGCAAGGCAGACCAGAATTCTCATGTTAAAGATCAGCACATAACCAAGGAGAAACTCACTCACTTTGTCGTACATCACGGAAACGAGCTTTTGGTTCTCTTGATAATAAACATGACAGCACATATAATTAAAGAATCAAAGAATACTGAAGCTTGAAAGGATCTGAGAGATAGAGGGAGAAAATGGAGGCCCAGATAATTTAAGTAATCTCTCCAGAGTCACATTATTAATTAGAAGAAGATCAGGGGCTAGCTCTGAGTAGTGCTGTTTCGACTCCCTGTCTTGTTTTTGTTTGTTTGTTTGTTTTGTTTTCAGGGAATCTTTTTAATTAATCTCCATTGTAATAATCACAGGATATTACACTTGCTGTTGTCTTAGTGAAAGATATCTTTATTTATGATACAAACTGCTTCTTCTCCAAAGGTACTTTATTTTGAAAAATTTGTCAAGATAGGACATCAGGATTTTCGCTGATTGATAGTGATATATTTAGTTATGCCAATTTAATTCAAGATGTGCTATAGGAGACTGAGTCTAGGAACCTCAGTGGCAAATTTGCAAGTTAATTCCTGAAAAGAATCACTTGTTTTGCAGAGAAGTGATAATGTTATTTAGTACCGTGTGTCATTTCTAAGTATAGATAATGATATATTGAGGTTCAATATTTTGAGGAGTGGCAATTTCCCTGGAAAAATGGTGTAGTCATCTTCTCTCTTTCTCTCATTGCCGGGGTGGCTCACGACACCTCCAAGTTATGTTGGCATTCAACAGTCATCACCAAAATAACACTATAATAATTATACATTCTAAACTGAAATGTAAATAGTCATGTGAAGTGTTAAAATTTTTCTCTTCATTTTTTCTCTTTAACTTAGTTATTTGGCCCTGATTACTCCTAAAATTTAGTTTTTTAAAGATTCTTTTTTAAATTTTTTTTAAGTAATCTCTACACCCAACATGGGGCTCGAACTTACAACCCCGAGATCAAGAGTTGCATGCTCTTCTGACTGAGCCAGCCAGGCGGCCCCGAAAAATTTATTTTTAAAAACAAAAGCTCCTAAGTACAAAATATCTTCATCAAACTGAGGAAAAGAGCATTTTATACTGAGAATACATGAAAACATTTTCTACTGAGGATAAAAAACTTATGTCCTGTTATCAGATCACATACGAGAACACCAACATATATACTAAAACCATCCAGTAGGGTGCCAGGGTGTCTCAGTCGTTAAGCGTCTGTCTTCCGCTCAGGTCATGATCCCGGGGGCCTGGGATCGAGCCCCGCGTCAGGCTCCCTGCTCTGTGGGGAAGCCTGCTTCTCCCTCTCCCACTCCCCCTGCTTGTGTTCCCTCTCTCGCTGTGTCTCTCTCTGTCAAATAAATAAAATCTTAAAAAAAAAAACAAAACCATCCAGTATGGTTTGTGATATTAACCTTGCCATCATATATCATTCAGGCCTGCTTTCTGCTTTTAGGTCTCAGCTAGATGACAGACAATTGATTCCAAACTCCAAATTCAGACATTCATCAGCATATTTGAAAAGGAAATTCTCCCATAATATACAGAACATAGAAGAATCCCAGGTTTGGGGGAAAATCATGCTTTCCTGCAGGGGATTTTCATTGTATAAAACATAGCAGAAGTTCACCTATAAACTAGTCCAGGTCTCTAAATTTCAGGTATTTATGGGAGGATGCAACCCAATTAGAATTTGAGTCTCTACAGCTTACATTATGTCTAAATCCTGAGATCTGAGAGCTCTCCAATTGAGTAGCCCATCTTACCAGCACATCTCCTCATCTAAGTGAGCCAGATATTTGGATTTACTGTGTGTGTGGGGGGGGGGGGCTTGGGAATCAGTAGTTTTGAAAACTCCCCAATGTTTCTACCATGAAGCCAATATCGAGAACCACTTAATGAGACAACAGCAAATGTCAGCAGGTTACTTCTTTCAAGTCAGACATTTTTTAAAGGGAAGTTGCCATATTAAAAGCCATCCCTTTTTGGGCGTCAATATTTTCTGTATGTGTTACATTTTTATTACCTTCTGTTCACTGAGCTCTTATTATATGTCAAGTCTTTACTTACATTATCTTGTTTAATCCTCACAAAAATATCACTTTATAAATGTAGAAACTGGGGCTTAGGGAAATTAACTTGGTCGGGATAACATAGTAAGTGGTAGTGATAATAGTCAAACACATGTGTCTTCTGGTCCTAATACCTATAGTATTGATCACCACATTTATTTCTGCCATGATTAGTATTAAAAGCAGACTAAAAAGAACAGAATGGAATTAGATGTTGTCTGCTTGTTTGTTTTCTAATCTGTGTGGCAGAATGATGCTGGACCACCCCTAGGCTGTGCCCAGGTAGCTCAGCTGTATTTTACTTAAAGGCATATGAAAACAAGGCACATTCGTGAGGTCTGTATTTTAAACTGAATATAGAAAGAGCTACTTTTTTGCTTAACATAATTTTGTCCTGATCATTGGTCTTTTAAAAGCTGTTTTCAAGAACTTTCTGTGTTGCACTGCAGAAAGTGGTTCTGGAAATGCCAGGGTAGCTTATGAAAGGAATGTCTTTGAGACATAAAAAGTCAGAGCTTGAGGAAACTGTGAGGTCATCCCAGGTCAAGCTCTTCACCTTGCAGGGAAAGATAATGAAGCCCCTTTTGGGGAAGGCAGTTACCCAGGTTACAGAGCTCGGAAGTGGCTGAGCTAAGAAGCGAACTCTGTCCTCTGTTCCAGGCTTCTTTCCACTACAACCACAGCTGTCTTGGTTCAGCAGAAGAGAGCAAGAGCCCCGAGCATGATGTGACAGCCACAGACAGAAGTCCCAAGTCCTTGGAAGGTTGGACTGAAGGCAGAGTTGCTGCTGGGTTGGAGCTGAGTCAAGAAGTTGGGATGGATTCTGAGCAGTAAATTTATTCCACTTGCTGGGGGAAAGACAATTCTCCAAACAAGGACCTTATGAGGATTCTCTTTTTGTCTAGTGTGATATTTTACTAGGACTTGAGAAAGTGCAAAATTACAACATTGGAGCCTATCTTTTAGTGCATAATTTCTAATATTTTTTCCTAAAGCATCCTGGATTTTGAAGGTTTCCTTTTTTGAAAAATCAATGTTTGCTTATCAAACAAACAAAAATTTTAGGTCATTCAGTGATTTTTCTAATAGCATCCTTACAATGTAGATTGGTTTTCAAGATTCTTCAAAGTCTGGCACAAGCCTACTTTTTCCACTGTATCTTCTCCTATCCCTACATAAAACCTACAGTCAAACCAAATAGGTTACCCTTTGACTTTTTGATCATGTCTTATATTTTCCTTATTTCATTAATTTTCTCAGATGGTTCCTATTCCTCCGACTCATGCTCTGCACCCATTAAAATCTTATTCATCATTTAAGGCTCAGATCAGAAAACATTTCCTGCTCTCCCTAGCCAACAGTATTTGCTCCGAAATCTAAACTTTTAATCGAATTTTCCAGTACCTTTACCTATAATTGGATGTGTTTGTCTGCCCTACCCTGCGTCCAAATAACCGTGGTGTCTGGGGTTGCTTTGAAGTTTGTGAGAACCTAATGTTCTCCCTGGTTGTGACCCTAAGAAGGATTGGTTTCCTGTTACTACAGATATGTTAAATGTATATTTTACCATCTTGGGTGAATTTTCAGTAAGAAAGAATTTCCTGGAGCTAACTATAATTAAATTACTTAATCACTTTTTATATAGCAGGGGTAAAAGCCATTAAAATTTTTTCTATTCTATTTTTATTTTAATGAAACTAGGTTGAAAACAATTTTCTGCAGAAATTTTACAACAAAGATTAAATCTATCCATTAGTCCAATACCAGAGATTAAAATTTCTACTACTGCCATTTTCTTTGGTGTCTACTATTTCCTGTGTACAAAAATTACCCAATTTTCTTGAGCCAAATTTTGAGATCTATTTTTTGAAAGAAATGTTTGGTATTTCCAACACTTTGTAGTTATTAATAAATATTAAGTATACAACTTTAGTCATCGGTTTTATTTTGTAGCAATTATTGCTATCAGAAAGATTCATTATGAATTAGATATACTATTACTAGCTATTATTTAATTCTTGACAAAAAGAACAAAGAGAATTAATAGGTTAAAGGTATAGAATCTGAGGCATAAGAGGATGAAATTTTGGGGTCAAACTATTCTGCTTTACATTAGACTGAAACTATAAAACCCCTAGAAGAAAACAAAGGGGGAAAACTCCCTGACATGGATCTTGGCATGGAGTTTTTGGATTTGACACCAAAAGCAAAGGCAACAAAAGCAAAAATAAACAAGTGAAACTCCATCAAACTAAAAAGCTTTTGTACAGCAAGCAAAACTGTCAACAAAACTGAAAGGCAATATACTGAATGGGAGAAAATATTTGCAAATCATATATCTGATAAGGAATTAATATCCAAAATACATAAAGAATGCACATAACTCAAAAGAAAAAATAAAAAACAATTTGATTAAAACTGAGCAGAGTAACTGCATAGACATTTTCCCAAAGAAGACATACAGATGGTCAACAAGTACATGAAAAGATGCTCAACATCACTCATTATCAGGGAAATACAAATCAAAACCACAGTTAGATATCATCTCACGTCTGTTAGGATGACTTTTATCAAAAGACAAGAAGTAACAAGTGTTGATGAGGACGTGGAGAAAAGGGAACCCTCGTGCGCTGTTGGTAGGGAATGTAAATTGGTGCAGCCACTATGGAAAATTGTATAGAGGCTACTTCAAAAATTAAAAATAGATCTGACCTCTGATACAACAATTGCATTTCTGGGTGTTTATCCAAAGGAAGTGAAATCACTATTTTGAAAAAATATCTGCACCCCCACGTTCATTGCAGCATTATTCACAATAGTCAAGACCAGGAAACAACCTAAGTGTCCCTCAACAGATGAATGGATAATGCAGGTGTGGTATATATATATATACAATGAAATATTATTCAGCTATAAAAAGGAAGAAAATCCTGCCATTTGCAACAACAGGATGGACCTTGAGGGCATTAAGCCAAGTGAAACAAGTCAGACAGAGAAAGCCAAATACTCTATGATCTCACTTGTATGTGGAACTACAAAAGAAAAAAAGAAAAATAACCAGAAACTAAGAAACCCCCAAACTCATAGATACAGAGAACAGATTTGTGGTTACCAGAAGAGAAAGATGGGGACATGGGGTGGGACAAAGGGTGAATGAAGGTGGTCAAAACATCCAAACTTCTGGTTATAAGTAAGTCCTGAGGATGTAATGTACAGCATGGTGACTACAGTTAACAATACTCTAGTGTCCATTTGGAAGTTGCTAGGATCTTAACAGTATGGTGATGGATGTTAACTGAATTTATTATGGCAGTCAATTTGTAACATATACATATATCAAATTATTATGTTGTACATCTAAAACTAACATATTGTTATATGTCCATTATATCTCAACTCAAAAAATATTCTGCTTGGGTGGATAAAGGGACCAGTAATTTAATGAATATTATATAGTAAGTCTGGACCAAAGAAAAGAGTCTTTATCCCAGAGCAATGCTTCCTTCTGTTACTGAGTGCATCTTGATTTATGTGGTAGACCATTAGTTTCAGGCTTTGCTTGTTTCTCTCTCAGCCTGGATAATGCTGAGCAGACACTCCCAGCACTAGCCCCCTTACCTTCTCGTAAAACTCCCCTGCCTACCTCTTCAGTTCTAAGCCTTACTCCTATTTTATGGAGTTTATTTTACATTATTTCATTCATTTTGTTTGTTTTCCCCTTTCTCTCCTATTCTTCACTCACCCTCACCTGCTCTACCCCAAAGAGGCATATGCATTCATTCTACTCTTTCTTGTTACATGTTCCTCAAAATGTATCTATCTTTGTACATTTGTACTCCAATTTGGGGATGCATATGTTTTTTAAAATTGTAACCGTGCACCTAGCTCAAAGTCGCTTCTTGTTTTTTATTGATAGAGGGTATCAGGATCATGTAGTGGTGAATGTATAGCATGGTGCCTATAGTTAAGCATAGATTTTCGAGGTAGGTGGCCTGGGTCTGAATATTTTCTTTACCACTTATTAACTATTTGATCTTAATTTACTC